>NC_134475.1:6792987-7020487 GCF_964194025.1 Convolutriloba macropyga
CTGAGTCAATTAGTTGTTCAATGATTCCCATACTGTTTTGATAGTGCCTCCTATCCATACAGATGTTATAACTACCCGAGATTTTGCTTTTGGGTCAATACCTCAAAAATTCTTACATAAAACAGGTGAAGGTCGGTAACGCTAATTTTTCTGACGTTTTTTATGTAAAAAGTAGTCTCATTTCTTTACTACTGAGTCTAGGCTATTCAAATTGATATAACAAGCGTGCGTTAGGCTAACGTTGGCCATGAATCAAGAAAATTTGCCAGAAGTGGTATATAACATCAAGTTTTGCGATTTCGTCAAATGTTTCTCAAAAAGCCAATCGTATTTAAAAAATGTAATAGGAGCTTCTGAGTCAATTAGTTGTTCAATGTTTCCCATAGTGTTTCGGTAGTGCCTCCTATCCATACAGATGTTATAACTACCCGTGATTTTTCTTTTGGGTCAATATTTCAAAAATTCTTACATAAAACAGGTGAAGGTCGGAAACGATAATTTTTCTAACGTTTTTTTTGTAAAAAGTTGTCTCATTTCTTTACTACTGAGTCTAGGCTATTCAAATTGATATAAGAAGCGTGCGTTAGGCTAACGTTGGCCATGAATTGAGAAAATTTGCCAGAAGTGGTATATAACATCAAGTTTTGCGATTTCGTCAAATGTTTCTCAAAAAGTCAATCTTATTTAAAAAATATAATAGGACCTTTTGTCTCAATGAGCTGTTCAATACTACCCATACTATTTTGGCGATGCCTCCTATCCATAAGGATGGTAAAACACCCAGAGATTTTTCTTCTGGGTCAAAGCTTAAATTTTGATACATAAAAAATTGTGTAGTTCGGAAACGCAGATTTTTCGACCGTTTTTTATGTAAAAATTGTTCTCATTTCTTTACTACTGGGCTTTGGTTGCTCAAATTGACATGACAATCGTTTGTTAGGCTAACGTTGGCTGTGAAATAAGAAAATTTCCCATAATTGATGTATAAGTCCAAGTTCTGCAATTTCGTCAAGAGTTTCTCAAAATGTCAATCTTATTCAAAAAATATAATAGGACCTTTTGTCTCAATGAGCTGTTCAATACTACCCATACTATTTTGGCGGTGCCTCCTATCCATAAGGATGGTAAAACACCCAGAGATTTTTCTTCTGGGTCAATGCTTAAAATTTGATACATAAAAAAGTGTGTAGTTCGGAAACGCAGAATTTTTGACCGTTTTTTATGTAAAAATTGCTCTCATTTCTTTACTACTGGGCTTTGGTTGATCAAATTGACATGACAATCGTGTGTTAGGCTAAGGTTGGCTATGGAATAAGAAAATTTCCCATAATTGATGTATAAGTTCAAGTTCTGCAATTTCGTCAAGAGTTTCTCAAAAAGTCAATTTTATTTAAAAAATGTAATGGGGTCTTCTGGGTCAATGAGCTGTTCAATACTACCCATACTATTTTGGCGGTGCCTCCTATCCATAAGGATGGTAAAACACCCAGAGATTTTTCTTCTGGGTCAATGCTTAAAATTTGATACATAAAAAAGTGTGTAGTTCGGAAACGCAGAATTTTTGACCGTTTTTTATGTAAAAATTGCTCTCATTTCTTTACTACTGGGCTTTGGTTGCTCAAATTGAAATGACAATCGTGTGTTAGGCTAACGTTGGCTATGGAATAAGAAAATTTCCCATAATTGATGTATAAGTTCAAGTTATGCAATTTCGTCAAGAGTTTCTCAAAAAGTCAATTTTATTTAAAAAATATAATGGGACCTTCTGGGTCAATTAGTTGTTCAATGTTACCCATACTGTTTTGGCAGTGCCTTCCATCCATAAGGATTGTAAGGCACCAGCTTTTTTTGTTTGGCGTCTTCGTTTAAGTTTTGGGGGCTAATTTTTTTTTTTTTTTTAAAAATCGATTTTTTGTTAAATGTCCATCCCCTTGTGCCCTTACAGGCACCTTCTCCCATGCGCTGTATTTTAATTGTGCGTTGTTTCTTTCTTCTATGATGTGCTATAATGTTCCTGGCTTATCCGGGATTTTAGATTTTAGCTATATGTCTTGGAAAAAAAGAGCCTCCATTTTTGCTTATTCTGCAAGAAAAACAGTCAAAACTGTTTTCCCTTGTAGTTTAAGAAGCTCATGAGGACTCACGAAAAAACCAAGACTCTTTAAATGCCTCCTTTCTGTTGTTATGGAGGATTAGTAACCATAGAACTTTCATATTATGGAAAAGTTGTAGTCATAGAACTTCCATTTATGAAAAAGTTTTAGTCATAGAACTTTCATTTATGGCAAAGTTATAATTTTACCAATCTTTTAAAACTTTTTTGAATTATGAAGTCAATGGTCCATAATATGAAAGTTCTATGATTAAAACTTTTGGCCAACCCGGGGGGTCATATATAAAAAATATTTCCCTGTTGTCATCGGACATTTTTTCCGGTGATTTTAGTAACAGTAAAAAATAGCAGTATCAGTAAATCAATTCAGTTCTCGACAAAAAATGCTAAACAACTTGTCTCATTAGTTCAAACGTTAACTTAAAATTTAGGCTCAAACGCGCCTTAGAATACATCATATTTCCCGTCGGTAGACTTGCAATTTGCCGACAGTCAATTGAATTTACATCCAGCTACAGTCCGCCACTGCAATTCTAATATTGTCAGCAGCAATTTGCAGGCACATACTTCTTAAAATGGATATTACGGTCTCACTGATATAGTCTCAGCTCCAGAAATCTATCGAATGTACATTTATTGCCATAGACAACACGCGCTGCATCCTTGAAGACAAGTTAATATTAAATAGGGTGTTATGAAGATCGTAATAATCCATTTAAAAATGCTTAACTGAATTGGATGAAGAAAATCCAATCCTAAGAATTATTTTATCATAATGTTAGTTAGCAAAAACTGAGACAAAGTGGTTGGTTGGAAAATTGTTCCACCAAAATAGGGTTTTAAAAAATAACACAAAAGCAGATGCAGTCCAAGCACTTCAATCAACCGAAAATCTGAAAAAATTTTGACCTTTTCTTGGTTTCAATTGGGAAAATGCATTTCACAACTGTCAGGAATTTGACATCAACTCAGACTACTTTTATCCAGAAAAATGCAAATATGCAAATACAGATGAAAGTGAACTACCTTTTCATAAACACTTAACACTCAAAAGCACGCATATGGCAGCAATTGCATGCAACTTCTCTATGATGCTTCCAGGTCTTGGGTGTGCTGTCCAAAATGCTAATTGACTAAAACGCTCTCAATTCTGATTACCTGTACTTAAATGCTCTTGATTGAATTTAAAAAATTATACTAATTCTGCACCCAAAAAAAACAAGCAAATATAGAACAATATTACATATACTTGTAATTGAATACCACGAAAATGTCAATTTCGCAGCACGAAGATCAAATTCAGTAAACAAGCATATAAGTACTCTATTTGCCCCAACATTAAATACTGGTCACCTCAATGTTAATAATTGTGATCGAAGGACAATATTTGACTATGTGGTTCTTGCCATTCTATCCATTGAATATCAGTATAAGTCTCTGTCTTCAAATTTTGATGAAATTGCAAAGCGAAACAAATATTGTCCAGATCAGACAAAACAAACCTAGACAAAATCAAACAATCAAGAATCAGCAGAGAACAAAGCTTTGACAGACTTATACAGTTATGCGTTTAGTTTTTACTGTACAAAAAATCTCGCTAAAAATCTTTTCGACAGCCTAGCTCCAAAAAAAGCTGGATTAAAAAGATAAAAGACTGCATCATTACTGAAAACGGGGGCAGTTGCAAGCAATTAACCCATAAATCTGCAGCTCTTGGAAGGACTTGATGGTCATTGGGTAATGACGGATATGGGCGGTCACGCATGGTGGTTTCACATGAACAGAAGATCCGATCAAAGTAGCCAAATGCAACCGATGTCAGTGTTGGTAACAATCTATATCCTATCAAACTTTTTTCGAAATGAGAATCACGTAGAACATGTAAAAGTACCACCTGAAGAAAATCAAACAGATTTTGGCGGTCTAATTATAACTAAATGCTTCAGGATTTTATTCCTGCATAGATAGATGAATTCTCTATCTAAAATTAGCTGAATTTTTTGATAGACCGAATGCAAGTAAGATAGAGAGGTTCTTGCAAAACTAAATTTCAATGCATGGTTTCCTCGGGTTACTAGTTTGCATCAAGCACGATGTCAAATCGGTTAAAAAACTTGACGTAACAGCGGTGCCAAAACACGATCACAGGTCAATGGGACCAGAGTAGAGGCTAATTCAAATCATAATTCGTCATGGAAGAAAGAGGCAGCTCAAACTGAATGTAATCTGAAAGCAACAATTATTTTCGCTACTTATCATTGTCTACGAACTGGAGGCCAACAGAACAAAACTAGACAGGAAGCAAACGAAAGACTGAAGGACGACACGGACAGCGATTGGCGTCTCATACATAATGCAAAGATTGGTTTACCTAGGCCCAGCAATGAATCTCCTCTCGGTTGAATTTGGTCAAAATGATGCCAAAATCAACAGATCTAAAAGAGGTCTAGGTGATCTGTACGTTGTTGTTTCTCCTTTATTTTCCGTTATTAAAACTGACGAGTATGCATCAGTCATCAGAGCCGGGCACAATTGAGATAAATATTTAAAACTGAGGTTCCGAAAAATCCTGTTGAGAGGTGAAAAGAAACACAGAGCTGGCTTAATATGCCAAAATTAGAGCTCTCCCTCTACCTGAAAATAAAATTGATGAGACCAATTTGCGAAAGATGCATGAAAAGTTTTGTGATGCAGGATGATCACAAAAAGTCGGAAAATAAAAAAAATGACAATTTGCCTTTCGTCACTTGCAAGACAGAATTTCAAAAAAACTACAAAATTAGAACTACTAGCACGGCCACGTACAGGAAAATCCCAACTAGCTTTGACAGCTCTGAAAAGTCCATACCCTCTAGTTAAACCAAAGAAAAACAGCAACACATACAGAAAATCACGAAAATCACACCACTGCATCATAAAGTCCGCTCACCTCAATGACAGATAGAAAATTAAATTCACAGGCACCTGTCCCCTAGTCCATCAATGCCCTTCATCTCATTTAAATTCCATACACTAAAAACGAAACAATTTAATAAAGCGACAAAAGAGATCAAAACAGAGTGTGGTTAGCAACATTCAAACAATGGAACAGCAAAACCCGATACACCCAGAAACAAGTGTTTGGATAGCATACTGTTCTCTAACCACCATCACCAAGCGCTTACATAAATTTCTCCGAACTAAGATGAAAGTCAGATGACGGCTAGCATCAAAAATAATAAAAATTTTAAATTGCCACACGAATTCTCTGAGAAATATCCATAAGAACTGACAATGTTTTAACACTCCAAAGTTGAGACAATTGGAATTCTTAAGATACCACTAAGAGACAGCCAACCGAGCAAGATTTTTGTTTGGTGGGTTGCGGACATCGACCCAATATTGGAAGAAATATCTCTAATAATCTCGACATTAGAATCACACAACAACCACTTCCAAAAACAAAGTAAATTGCGTCACAAATTAAGGCTCTACTAACTATCGAAATGGAAACAGCAAAAAAATTCCACAGTTGACCAGCAGGATTGGCAAATCTAAATCACATGCTGGAACTTTTACAAAAACTATACTGGTCAGTAAAAAAAGATTTCAAAGTTCTCCTTAATGTCCAACCTAAGGTAAAAAAAGAACAATGAAATTACTCGAGGAGACTCATATAGAAAATTTATGTAGCTGTTGGCATCAAAATTTCTTTTTCCGATTGTAGCAACAGTAAAATGTAACAGGCTCAGTCAATCAATTTGGTCCACTGTTTGAAACTGCTGTGCAATTTCAAACATTAAAGTAACTAAAAATGCCTGTTCATGACTCATTAATTCTAACGGTAACTTATAAATTATAAACACGCCTCAAGGTACAGCATATTTCTCGTATGCAGGTTTGAAATATTTCTACCGTCAATTGAATTTATATCGAGATGCAGTCCGCCATTGCAATTTTAATATTATCAGCAGCAATATGACTGAAATATTGCGGTCTCTCTGATATGCTCGAAGAGCACCAGAAAGATATTAATTGTACATTAATTGCATTTGACAGTACGTTCTGAGTCTTTAAAATCGATTTAATAGTGAAATGAAGCTCTAAAAAATCCGTTTCAAAATGCTTAACTGAATTGGATGAGGAAAATTCTAAGAATCAATTTTATATAATGTCAGTCGGGCAAATATGAGACAAAATGGTTGAGAGATTGTTTCACTCAAACAGGTATTAAACAAAATACAAATGGAAGAGATGCGAAACAAATACTTGAATAAACCACAAATCTGAAAACTTTCGACCGTTACTTGGCTAAGTTCATCGATTGGGAACTTCATTTCAAAGTTATCAAGAATCTGTCGCCAATTCAGACCATTTCTCTAAAACCAGCTAATGTTTTTTAGAAAGAGGAAAAAGAAGCACTTTTTCGAGTCGACAGACAAAATTTTGCCACGCTCAAAAACACTTTCAATTAGATGAGAAGAGTTATACTAATTGGCAACAATTGGAATTCTTAAGACACCACTAAGAGACAGCGAACCGAGCAAGATTTTTGTTTGTTGGTGGCGGACATCGACCCAATATTGGAAGAAATATCTTTAATAATCTGGACATTAGAATCACAGAACACCCACTTCCAAAAACAAAGTAAATTGCGTCACAAATCAAGGCACTTCTAACTATCGAAATGGAAACAGCAAAAAAAAATTCCACAGTTGACCAGCAGGATTGGCAAATCTAAATCAAATGCTGGAACTTTTACAAAAACTATACTGTTCAGTAAAAAAAGATGTCAAAGTTCTTAATGTCCAACCTAAGGTAAAAAAAAGAACATGGAAACTACTCGAGGAGACTCATATAGAAAATTTATGTAGCTGTTGGCATCAAAATTTCTTTTTCCGATTGTAGCAACAGTAAAATGTAACAGGCTCAGTCAATCAGTTTGGTCCACTACTTGATACTGCTGTGCAATTCCAAACATGAAAGTAACTAAAAATGCCTGTTCATGACTCATTAATTCAAACGGTAACTTATAATTTATAAACACGCCTCAAGGTACAGCATATTTCTCGTATGTAGGTTTGAAATATGCCTACCGTCAATTGAATTTTTATCGAGTTGCAGTCCGCCATTGCAATTTTAATATTGTCAGCAGCAATATGACTGAAATATTGCGGTCTCACTGATATGCTCGCAGAGCACCAGAAAGATATCAACTGTACATTAATCGAATTTGACAGTACGTTCTGCGTCCTTAAAATCGATTAAATAGTAAAATGTAAAATGAAGCTCTAAAAAATGCGTTTTAAAATGCTTAACTGAATTGGATGAGGAAAATTCTAAGAATTAATTTTACATAATGTCAGTCGGGCAAATATGAGACAAAATGGTTGGGAGATTGTTTCACTCAAACAGGTATTAAACGAAATACAAATGAAAGAGATGCGAAACAAACACTTCAATAAACCACAAATCTGAAAACTTTCGACCGTTACTTGGCTAAGTTCATCGATTGGGAACTTCATTTCAAAGTTATCAAGAATCTGTCGTCAATTCAGACCATTTCTCTAAAAACAGCAAATGTTTTTTAGACAGTGGAAAAAAAGCACTTTTTCAAGTAGACAGACAAAAATTTACAACGCTCAAAAACTCTTTCAATTAGATGAGAAGAGTTATACTAATTGGCAACCAAAAACAAGCAATTATAGAACTAAATTATATACATGTAATTGAACACCACTAAAATGTCAACTTTGCAGCACGAAAACCAAAATCAGTAAACAAGCTTTTTCCCAATATTAAATGCTAGTCACTTGAATATTAATATTTGTGATCGAAGGACAATACTTGAATATAACGTTCTTGCCATTTCTTACATTAAATATCAGTATAACTCTCAGTCTTCAAATTTCAATGAAATTGCAATGCGTTTCCTCTCAAGACTGATATTGTCCAGAAGTCAAAATCAAACAATCAACTCCATCATCGATAAATTTCAGTGATGAAGCTGGTTCCACAATTGCCCCGCCAATCACAACTAGGCCAATACCAGTCTCAGACGCACCAAACTCTGCAGAAAACACACCTCTGACAGACTTATACACTGATGAGTTTAACTTTCTACTGTCAAAAATTCTCGCTAAGAACCTTTTCGACAGCATAGTTCCGATCGATTGTGATCTTCCGAAATACGGAAAATGTCACTGAAGACGAGGACTGGTGCTTCTATGAATCCGCAGTTCTTGGAAGGACTTGACGGCAATTTGGTGATGAGGGATATGGCCTTTCACGCATGGTGGTTGCACATAAACAGAGAGGATCCAAAAAAGTCGCAAAATGCAACCGATGTCAAAATTGGTAACAATCTAAATCCTATCAAATCTTTTTCAAAATTGGAATCACTGGAAAATGTAAAAGCACCACCTGAAGAACAATCAAACCGGGCCGACCAAAGATTTTGGCCGACCAAAAATAACTAAAAAATCAGAATTGTTTTCTTGCATGTATAGATCAGTTTTCTATTTACAATTATCTGAATTTTTCGATAGAGCGAATGCAAGTAAGATACACAGATCCTTGCAAAACTAAATTTCAATGCATGCCATTCCTCGTGCGACTAGTTTGTATCAAGCACTATGTCAAGTCGGTCAAAAACTTCAAAACTTTTTTTAAAAACAATATTGACGTAACTGCGGCGAGACCAGAGTAGAGTCTGATTCAAATCATAAACCGCCATTTATGATTGAATAAAGCGGGAGCTCAAATTAAAAAAAAATCTACAAGCAACAAATATTTCCGTCAATTATCACCTATTAATTTGCAGACAAATTCCATTATTAGATCGACATTTGAAGAAAATTTGGCTGCAAAACAAGCGCACTTTTAAATTATATAGGTACAGTCTCAGATTGAAAAAAAATCTATTCTATAAACCATCCTTCAAAAAAACTGTTTAGAAATTGCGATTTAGAACTCGAGAGCGGGCCCATTATTTTTGGATAAAAAAGGGAAGAGTGGGATCACTTTGTCCACAAAGTCGAGGTCAGCAGGACCAAAGTCAGAAAACTAGATAGTAGGCAAATGAGAGACTAAGGAGGATAAATGACGTCTCATACTTAATGCTATGATTTGTTAACTTATCCCCAGGACTGAATCTTCTCTTGGTTGAATTTTGCCAAAATGATACCAAAAACAACAGATCTAAATGAGATATATATGATCTGCACGTTGTTTTGTCTCAGGTATTGTCCGTTATAAAAACTGACGAGTATGCATCAGTCATCAGAGCCGGGCACAAATGAGATAAATATTTAAAACTGGGGTTTAGAAAAATTCTGCTGGGAGGCGCAAAGAAACACAGAGCGACAATTTGCCTTTCGTCATTTGCAAATAAGATTTTCAAAAAGAGCTACAAAATTAAGACAACCAGCACGGCCATGCACAGGAAAATCCCAACTAGCTTCGACAGCTCTGAACAGTCCAACCCCTTTAGTTAGACCAAAGAAAATACAGCAACACATACCAAAAACCACAAAAACCCTATCACAGCACCGTAAAGTCCGCTCGCACGATCAGAGATAGAGATGCTACAATTAAATCCACAGGCGCCTGTCCCCCAGTCTATCAATGCCCTCTATCTCATGCAAACTCCAGAAACTAGAATTGAAACTATTCAAAAAAGCAACAAAAGAGAACCAAACAGAGTGCTGTTAGCGATATTCAAACAATGGAACAGCAAAACCCGCCAAGCCCTGAAACGGGTGTTAGGACAGCATATTGTCATTAATGTCCAACCTAAGGTAAAAAATAACACTGAAACTACTCGAGAAGAATCATATAGAAATTTTATTTAGCTGTTGCCATCGAAAATTCTTTTCCCGATTGTAGCAACAGTAAAATGTAATAGGCTCAGTCAAACGATTTGGTCCTCTACTCGATACTAATAAGCAATTTCATGCCTAAAAGTAACTATGAAATGCTTGTTCAAGACTCATTAACTCAACCGGTAACTTATAACTTCTAAACACGCCTCAATGTACAGCATATATCTCGTAGGTAGAGAAACACATAGAACATGTAAAAGTACCACCTGAAGAAAATCAAATATATTTTGGCGGTCTAAATATAACAAAAGGCTTCAGGATTTTATTTTACATGCATAGATGGATTCTCTATCTACGATTAGCTGAATTTTTTGATAGTGCGAATACAAGTAAGATAGTGAGGTTCTTGCAAAACTAAATTTCAATGCTTTTTTCCTTGTGCTAGTAGTTTGTATCAAGCCAAGCACGATGTCAAATCGGCCAAAAACATGACGTAACAGCGGCGCCCAAACACGATCACAGAACAATTGGACAAGAGTAGAGGCTAATTCAAATCATATTTCACCATGAAGAAAGAGGCAGCTCAAACTGAATTTAATCTGAAAGCAATAATTATTTCCGCGACTTATTATTAGCTACGAGTTTGCACCAGAAAACCATTAACACATTGCCATTTTACGCCCATTTGGCGGCAAATATGACACATCTTTAAGAAAAACAAAAGCCGTCCCAGTTTGAAAAATCCATCCTATAAGTCAGTTTTTAATAATAATTTAGAACTCGAGATTCTCAGAGCGGGCAATTTGTTTTGGGACAAAAATGGGAAGAAGAACATTGGTTTGTCTACGAACTGGAGGTCAACCGGACAAAATCTAGACAGGAGGCAAACGAGAGACTGAAGAACGATACGGACAGCGATTGGCGTCTCATACTTAATGCAAAGATTGGTTTACCTAGACCCAGGAATGAATCTCCTCTTGGTTGAGTTTGGTCAAAAGGATGCCAAAAACAACAGATCTGAAGGGGATCTAGATGATCTGTACGTTGTTCTTTCTCCTGTATTGTCCGTTTTAAAAACTGACGAGTATGCATCAGTCATCAAAGAGCTGGGCGCAAATGAGGTAACTATTTAAACCTGGGCTTTAGCAAAATTATGCAGGAAGGCCAAAACAAAGACAGAGCTTCCAGAATGCGCCAAACGCTGAGCAATAACTTCAACAGGACCAACATTTGGTGAAAACTTGATGCGAAAAAAGTATTAAAATAAATGTAATGCAGAATGATCATCAAAAGAAAAAGAGCCGACGAAAAAACGGTATATCATCGGTGCATTCAAATGTCTCAAGACCATTGCAAGTCAAGAAAGGCAACAAAATTAGTACCACCAGCACGGCAGGACACAATAACCACAACTAGCATTGACAGCTCAGAACAGTCCAGCGCCTCCAGTTAGACCAAAGAGAAAACAGCAACACATACCAAAAATCACATAACAGCATCGTAAAGTCCGCTCGCCCCGATCAGAGATTCAGATTCTCCAAATGCGTCCGCAGACACCTTTTCACCACGCTATCATTGCTCCTCATCTCATGCAACCTCTAGAAAGTAAAGACGACACAATTTAGGAAAGCGACAAAAGAGAAACAAACAGTGCTTAGCAACATTCAAGCAATCGAACTGCAAAACCCGACACCCCGGAAACAAATCTCAAGTTAGGATATCGTTCTCCGACTAAGCCATACCCAGCGCTTTATAAAATCTATCGGAACAAAGAGGAAAATGAGATGACGGTTAGCATTGCTTTGGGCTCCAACGGTTGCTAAAAAAATTCGATAGTACACAAACTTCGATATTTTAAAACAGTAATAGTTATTTCACATTTATCATGGTTTGTTTTGGCTCGAGGTAAATGTGGTCCTTTAGACCGTACGATTCTGATATTTTTAAAATTACCCTTCATTTAGTTCTGATTTTGTGTTAATTTTAATCGTTACTTTGATCTTCAGTTGTTACTTCTAGGTGCTCCATTTTTGATAACCCTTAACCCATTCGCTTTTAAATATGTTCATCAGCGGTTGTCCGAGTCATTGACAGTTGCGGAAAAATTAAAATTGAGTTTTACTTTAAATGATTTTTCCTAATTTGTTTACATATTTGTTCAGTTTGATTGTAAAGTAATTCTAATCAAACATTCTCTTCAAACATTCAATTTTAACTTAATATCACATGAATTCATATTTTAACTCAATTTTCAGTTGCTCGTCTTTAAACCTGGGATTCGTCCAGCGAAAATCCCTAGTATAATCTTAAATGCGAATTGCCTCGCGAATTCTTCATTCTAACATAGTTACTGAATCTTAGGAACAAATTCATACATTCATCCGCGCAATTTCTAAACTAAAATTTCTGCTAGGTTAAAAATTGCATTCGCGCCGCGATCGGAATTAGCATCAACGCAAATGACATTTTTTTTCATTGCTGTCTTTTTTCTTTTTGTTGATGTGAATCAGTTTACTGACCTACAGATGAAATAACTTTTTAGCGCTCAATGAATTATACGAAAAGCTGAAAATCTGATGCGCAAACCTGCTATGGGATGGGACTATCTTTTTCTGCCACTATTTCTCGCCAATGGTGCAACATCAATACTGGCAACGCAAGAGTGGCCGAGAAAGATAGTCTAATCAGCTGCAGTGTGGCATTAGTTATGTAACTGATTTAATCGCTCCGAAAGTTGATTTAAAACATTACCACACTGTTGTTATCGCCTTCTCAGAGTTTATATCGACACATCACTTTTGAGATTTATTCTGTTTCACCCCCCCCCCCCCCCCCCCCCCCGTGTTTTTTATGACCCCCAGTTACTATGTTTTCATCTAGCACGTTACTATGTAAGAAAATAGCACGTGCGCCTGGGGGTCATAAAAAATTTATGCTCACTAAGCTCGGGGGGGGGGGACAGAATAGATCCCACTTTTGTTTTTCATAGTAAAAGCGTACCAGCAAAAGTTTCCAATACGCGGGCCGAGGTGTCAGCGCTAAAAAAACGCAAAATATGTGAAATTGGCGTGATCTACGCTATGTGTTGAAAAGAAAATATCACCGTTTTTAGAGATAGGTCTAGATTTAGGCGTAAGATGAATTTAGCGTTTCTAAGATTATAGCTTACATCATTTTGAGAATAGTAATCTTGACATATATTTCAATGACCTTCAATAACTCAATTATCCCAAAATAGATTGACAATTTTGAATACAAATAACGTTAAATTATAACCCATACAGGGTTATCATCTAGGAGCGTGAGTTGTGATTTTTTAACTTCAACTTTCAACTATGATATCAACCAGAGAATTCTATTACTCGGTGGTCTTGAGTTCAACAAATTTAGTCCTTCTGGTTTGCTGGCAAAATCCAGTCTTCGAAGGCGAACGAGTAGCATATGTGATAGACAGCCCCCTCCCCGTGCTGGTTGTCATAATAGGTGCTGAGAGGCTGGCACATTGCGCCTTGTTTCAGGTACTGATTGTACATGTCCATAGTCACGGTCATCGCACCCAAACTACAATCGTGCTTAATAGCGTCACGCTCTCGTACCTAAGTAAAACAATTTACAATTGTATTCCCCGGGTCGAGGTCTGGCGGTGAATTTTCCTAAGAAATGCGGTGAAATAAATTTCACTGCATATTTTTTACATCTTTTTGCGATGAATGCGGCGAATCACGGTAAATTATTTATTTTCACCGCGTTCTCTGTATTCTTACTAAAACGACACTTCCATATAAGGGTTCGAATCTCTTATGTCTTGCATGTCTTCAACTTCTTATCCCACTACGCCAACTGCCACTTACTTCCATGATGTTTCTTGTGAATTTAAGTAAACGTTGGAAAACAAATGCGGTAAAATTTTGTAAGAAATACGGTGAATTTCGCGGTGAAATATTTTTTTCAACGCATTCACCGCAATCACCGCATTTCTTACAAAAATTCACAGCATTTACAAAATTTCACCCGAAAACCTCGACCCGGGTAACTTAAAATATAACAAAAATTATTGTTCCGACCCACTTGTGGGGGGAGGAACTATATACTCAAATTGGTTTTTTTTGTTCAGTCAATTTTGGCCAACCGATATATTCATCGTAGAGAAATGTGAGTGACATCATTAAAAAGCTCATCCAGCGTAGAATTCAAATTTGAAAAGATTTTTTGAATTTTATTTTTTTTCGAAGAGTTATCGAGGATTGAATTTTTGTGTGAACACGGGATATTTGGTTCAATTTTGTTCACTTTTACCGTAATTTTTGTTCGAATTAACATTTTTTCTACAAAAAATTTAATTCAAAATTAGATTTCACGCGACAAAATAAACCAATTTTTGGTTCCTAATAGACAATAGGCGATAAAAAGACCAGTTCTAGCCTCAGAGAGAAGTTTAATATCGAAAAAAAAATCGAATTCTATTTGGGAGCTCTTTTTTCGAAAACTTTGCATTTTTTTGTCTTTTTAAGTCACCTAGAGACTAGTAACTTTTAATATAAAGGTTCCGTTAATTACAAACCTTATTTACAATCAAATGAAGCCCAATGAACAAAAACTTCGTTTCCAAGGGATCGCTGATGTTTTGAAGTCGTATCTCAGTTTTCGTAATTTCAAATGAAATTTTGATTTTCTTTTTGAGGTTTTACTGAAGTTTTAGAATCCTATGGCATAAAGTCGTTGAAAAAGGTGCAAAAGATTTCGTAATGAGCATTAAGTGAACCTATCTAGTGCTGTGAGTGGAGAGCTAATGGCTGTTAAGACTTTGAAAACAAATTTCTGAAATTTTTTTGATATAGTAAATCATAAAGCTATTTTTGTGAACTGTAAGTTCCTCTCAGTAAAAACAGGACCCCCACCCCTCCCTACTGCAAGCAAAATTAATCTCTTTAGCGGTTTTAGCAAATAACTATTGGATATACGACTTCAATGCCACAAGATTTCAATTTTTTTAATTTTTGGACATTTCGTTTTTTTGGTTGCTTTTGAAATCTTATCACGTCATCCTAATATTGATTGCTACTATTGTTTTAGCGAAGACGTCCAACAGGTCATGTCAATGGAATACATCCTAGTTTTCGCATCGTGGCATAGCTGAGAGTATTCATTGACTTCTGCTGAATGGCTGTTACCTCTTAAAAATTAGTTTTTTGAAACTTTTTTTGAACATTATCAATCTTAAACTTTTTTCCGTGAACCGTAAGTCGGTCTCAGTAATGACAGAACCGCTATACTTTCTACTTCAACAACATTTTATCTAGTTAGCGGGTTTGTCTTCCAACTATTGGTTTTTTGACTTCGGTGCACGAGTTCTCATAATTTCTTTTTAATTTTTGGATATTTTTTTTAGTAATTTTGGATACTTTTGAAATCATATTACATTATCCTAATACTGACAGCTCCCATTGGCGTAGAGAAGGCGTTGAATGGATCGTAGAAAAAATTTTGTCAGAGAAAAAAGCTTACGGTTTCAATGGCTTCGACACTTTCTTCTCGCACTTTTCTACTGAATTATTGGATTTTGCCTTATTTGTTGTTGTTTTCATAGTCAATGACATGTTGTAATGTCTTATTGATATTTTTAATGACAAATATCTTTGTTGTCACATCATCAAGACATAATTTAGCGTATTAAATGCCTTCCGTTAAAAGCTATTGAATTTTATGACGTTGATACTATGGGTTTTCTCAAAACTTTCGTGGATTTGATATATTTTTCATTGGGAAACGACTTATTGTGATTAGTTATTGATAAATTATAAATGAAACCTATGATTGCTATTACATCGATGCAGAACTTAGCGTGTTTATTTACTTCCTTTGAAAACTATTGAATTTAATATCTTTGATAATAGGGGTTTTCTCAAAAACTTCGTGGTTTTAATATATTTGTTTTTTGTATTTGTTGTTTTTTTCAGGCATTTTGTAACAAAAAAACCATCACCCTGCTGTTAAAAACTAATTGAAAATAGAAGAGATTATACTGAAAAGTTTCTTCTCTGATGGCGTTGACACTTTTCTCGCTTAAAATTTTTGAGTTTGCTGTTTTTTGGCTTTTTTTTATATTAAGGTAGCCGTAAAATTCTGACCGGTCTCATAAAATTGTAATTGATGATTAAACGAAGGTTGTTACCCGAAAAAGTCAGTTTATAGCCAATAGTCTTAAAAATTATGATATAAATGTTCAAAGGTTTTTCAAACTTTTTAGTTTTTGTTGTTCTTTTCGTCAGCTTGTAACTTATTCTCGTCATTGAGAGGTCCCATCCAATTCCTTGAATTTCAAAAAACATGTCTACTGATAGTATGTCAAAACTGATGTTTTGTTTGTGGACAATATGCGTTTTCATTAAAAAAATGTGAGTGGTGTATTTGTGTTTCTTTTTCTCTTGTTTTAGCTTACTCAGATAATAACAGATCCAAATGATTTGCAAATGTGGCCCAAATGAACGAACTTATTTACTCTTTCAGTATAATTTGAGCTGAATTAGTATAAATGAAAACTGAAAAAAAATACCTGAAATTCAGATAACAGCTAATGATTTTAATATAATGGCTTCGAGAATTTGTGTTTTTGTTCGTACTTTTTGAGATTTTCTGCGTCTTTGTGTAAATTGTTCGTAATTTTTTGAGATTCTCTGCGTATTTTGTCCCTTCCTATGGCTTAGTCTAAGCAAAGACAGGTCCCATTTTTTTCATGAGTTTTTAGTAAATTTATCAAGATTTATTTCGTTATAAGCTAAAGATTTTTTAGACTTTGAAATTATTTGGTTTAAGAAACAATGATTGATCCTTGACTTTAACCTCATTTTTCTTCTCTATGTCGACTTTTTTTTTACCTAATCTCATTATGGAAAACATCCATCTGCTGTATAGTTAGGAAAAAGTAAATTTGTGTAGTTAAGGTTTTATCTGATTGCATTTTGACGTTGTTACTGGGTGCCTTTAAATTTATATATTGGGTTTCTGCCGTGAAATTTTTGTTTTTGCTTATTTCGCTGTTTGTTGTTTTTTTCTCGTAGTCTTTTATTTGGCAGATCTCGTGCGCGTTGTATGGAGGCATGGCATTATTTAATTCCATTAGTATTTAGGTTTTGTAACAATTTTTAAAACTCAAACATCTATTTTTGGTATTTCTCCATTTGGTTGACAGTTAAGCCAAACATGCAGATGAGCTCGGGTCGGAAAATCATGTGAGAACGCACTTTAACGAGCCGCCTTGTATTATATTTATGACAATATCTAAATTTATCTAAATAAGTTAATATGCTATACTAAGTTCTTATTGAAGTGATATAGTAGTTAAATTATAGTTATTTCGATCACAACGATATTATACGTTCAGTTAAAAATCTTATTGATTTTTTCGTCCGTTAACACAGTGGTACCACTGGCAAAACTGACCACCAATATCGAAAATTGCTCTATTGTAAATTAAGAACTTTAGACTCCTGTTTTGGACAGAAATTTTTGATGGCTTTACTCGGCCTTCGATCTAGTTTCAATCCATTAGTAACTTGATGCAACAACAAAGTGGGAGTCTAATATAAAGAGACATGTAATTATTGTCCAATAAAACAGGTTGGAGGAAAATTGCCTAATAATACTGTCCAATAGAATAACTATCCAAACTTATTGCAGATTATTTAAAATAGTTTCGATAGGCTTCCGTAGACTGCATTGAAAATGAGACCACCCAGGGAAGAAAACGATAAATTCCTAAGGTGTTATTCTCTAAAGTTAAAAGGCTATATTCAGAGACATTTTATGGCACAGAGGAGAATAGATATTTCTAAGAAAGGCGCATTATTAAAAATTTGATGTTTTAGAAAAAAAGATCAAATAGTCAAATTCTTGAGCATCAGAGCACCGTTTTTCTCAAGAGGATTCAGTGCTCGTTCGTAAATACTCACACTTTAAGAGAACACGTCACTTTGTCATTTTTTTGAGACAGTATAGTCCAACAAAACACAATTGACTTAAAAATATGACGCAAAAAAGCAACAAATCTCACGCACATAAATTCATTAGCTCAGCCAGCCGTTGAAATCACTGAAAATGAAGAATATGAAAATGGAAAATATCGTAGAAGGTTAAGTCTAGTTAGAAAACACAACCCGACAAGTCCTCAATTGTAACCCAGAGAGTTAAAAGTTTAGACCCGATTCTAAACAACATTAGAAAATATTAGAAGGAAAATTTCTGCTAGTTTACAGAGCATGAATCCGTACATACTGGAAAACATGCGTAAAAAGTAAAAAAATATATATTTTTTTCCATTTATATGAAAATCAGAAAAGTACAAGACATTAAGTATATTTCAAAATATCTTATATAACCGTTCCCGCTACGACTCTTTCGAAAGCACACATCTTTGCCGCACGTGAAAACAAATTTTCACAAGAAGCAAGTTTGTTCCTATACAAAATCACACTACACTTCATAAGTAGTTTAAGATATCACGCCACAATACTGCTCACTTTTTCTTTTTTAATACTTTTTTGAGTCTAAAATCACCAGTAAATATCCGATGTGACTTCCCACTGACAACCATGGAAAAATCTATGAAGAGATCCTAGAAAGCAACAGCACCCTAATACAATTCAAATCTTTTGGACTTCAAGACTACCCAGTTTTTCACCTCGACTTTCATGCCACTTTTTATGCCACGAAAAGTGGCTTAAAATGACCGAGCTCTACCCGAGTAGCTTATATGACTTTACCTCAACTATTGCGAACAGCAGGATTATAACTCGACCAAAATATTCAAGCTCAACTTTTACTGGGCACAAATTAGCCACGTTTAACTCTTTGTTTGAATCAAATGTTCTTCCCAACTACTTTTTGACCCAAAATAATGAGTTAGAAATATTGTATAGAGCTATTTTGCCTCCAAAATTTCAGGTCATTTTTTTCGCTCTGTATTGCTTAAGGTATACATACCATGAGATCAATAATAGCCCTCACTATCGCTTCGTGATATTTTTACCAAACCGGAAATGAAATTGGGCACAAAATAATGAAAAACAAAAATTGATACCATACCTCGATTGATACAGATCCAAGGTCAAGTGGGATCCTGAAGTACCTGCCGTACGTTCCCATGAATATCTTCTTGTCTCCATCGTTCATTTTCATCACTCCGCCATCTGGAGGGCAAAATGCCACATGATCCTTGGCCTGTTTGCCCTCTATTGTATGCTGGATGTACACGTCATCATCGCCTTCGATGGCATTGGCCATCCACTCACCCAAAACCTTCACCCCTTGCACAATCGTGCCAGCCAAGTCCAGTGCCTCAGCTATCGCTTCAGTTTCAGGGTTGTCAACATACCCCAGAGCCTTTCCAGTGTTTGACAAAATCACAGATGTGGTGTCGAGTAGGGCGTCTGCCAGGTCCTTGTTACAGCCACACGACGATCGTTGACAGTACAATCCTAGGACCCGAAACGTCGGCAGTTTCTGAGACACGAGGCGATAATTAAAACCATAACGCGAATCGTTTTCCGTGCTGACAAATTCGTACCATTTTTCGGAAATGTCACCCAGATCAAAATGGTCTACTTCAATATGCATAGTTCCCAAATCGTCATCTCTGTCCGGATGTTTCTGACTGTCCTGTTCCATCAACTTTATGGTCAAAGTGTCATCGTAATCCACTACGAAATCCAGATCCAGATATCTCAAGTCCGCGTCTCTGTTCATTTTGAACACGTCTCCGTGTCGCACATCTTCCGGAAGAGTCTGGCGGAAATTTCCATTGACCCAAATTTTGAAGTAAATCTCATCGTAACCCCGCCCGGGGGTTGGCTTGATGCACTCGAGACTATCGAACATCATGCATACTTTTCGAGGACTCATCTTAGACCGCTAGTTTTTAGGGGAATTTTTGAGGAGTTTAATATCAGACTGCTGTTGAGGACGCTCGGAACGATAAATAATCCGATCCTGATTTGATATTTTACAGCTTTTGGTTATCAGAGTTATCAATGAGTTTCATCGGGTATCGCTAATTGATAACGATTAAATAATGAAAGGTCCCACGTTAAAGGTAAATCTTGATCAGCTACAAGTATTATAAAAAGGCCGTATATGGCCGTTTGAAGTTTCAAAGTACCGCCAAGATTGTTTAACTAACTTGGTCATTTATCTTAACCAGATCTTGTTTGAGCTTCTCGAGATCCGAGTTTTCAACATAGAGGGAGACACTGCTACGGAAAGTTCTAAGTTAGCTTTAGGGTTATCAGACCACTGAATTAGAAGATAAGTCGGCGTGCACTTAAAGTTTGTTCTGAGTAATTTTGTCTTTCACTTTTATTGATAATCTCTCGTTATTTTTGTGGAAGAAATTTGATTACCCGAAAACCTATGAGTGATAAACAAACTTAAGTTGGCGCAACTTATATTGTGTTACTGATCAAGATAACGCCGGCAAAATATCTGTCTTGACTTAACCAATATATTTCGTTTCAACATTCAATTTCAAGGTCAAACGCGTCATATTCAAATTTTTAATGAACTAGTTCAAGTTTCGATGTTCCTTTTAAAACCAGATGCGAAAAAGTGAACAGTCGGTTTTTTTTGGTTCGTTATCTCAAAGGATCTTACAAGAATCCGACAGAACCTCATATAAAGATGGATTTTGTGATAAAAACTCGAGATACACTTTACATTATTCTGATTAGATTACCATTGATAATATATGATCTTACAAGATACCTTCCAAAAGAATATTGTCACCAACCGCAGCTTCCCGTCGGTAAAACTTTAGCACACCAGTCCATTAATACCCAATATTTGCTCCTAAAGACAACAACGAACCAATTTGGAAAACAAACAAAGAAAAATGAAACAGCTAAACATAGCCACACAAGACCCCAGAAATGACAGTTTCTCTTGATCAAACAGTCACCTGAAAATTCACCTAGAAATACACCCATAAAACCTAATTATTTCTGTAGAAAAATTCAATGCACCACATTGAATCAGAAAATGAAAAAAAAATAAGAAATGCAGCTCTAAATAAGAAATGCATGCTCCTAAAGACAATATTTGCTCCTAAAGATAACAACAAACCAATTTGGAAAACCAACAAAGAAAAATGAAACAGCTAAACATAGCCACACAAGACCCCAGAAATAACAGTTTCTCTTGATCAAACAGTCACCTGAAAATTCACCTAGAAATACACCCATAAAACCTAATTATTTCTGTAGAAAAATTCAATGCACCACATTGAATCAGAAAATGAAAAAAAATAAGAAATGCAGCTCTAAAACATAACAAAAAACAAAGCAATTTTAGGCAGCCAAACGTCGGTCAGCCATTAATTTTTGAAAGCTCAAGTTAAGTTCAGAAAAAACTGCAGAAATCTAAAGAGCAAGTTTTTAGCGAGAACAAGTAACGAAAAAATAGCAAGAGCTTTAACTAACACTAATCAATTCAAACGGTATTAACAACAATTAAAAATCGAACAGCCACCTTAACTACTTGAAATTTCAAAAGTTTGAAGAAGTGTAAAACGTGTTATATATCATACCAGGTACAAAAAATGTACAAATCTTTTATGAAAATTTGGGCAGCGTAAAAATGCATTTTTTACACAAGTATATCGATCTCTCGCGAAAAGACTGTGAAAAAGAATCATTTTTTTGTTCTCTGCACTTCAAATATTTTACACAGCGCTGAAAACAATAAACACAATACCAACTAGACTATTTCAGATCTGAGAAAAGGAATTAAGTAAGAATAAAACTTTCCGACTAATTCAAAATTTGAAAAATTGACACAATTTTTAACTTTACGGTGAAGATGGGAAACCAACAGACATCTTATCATTTCCATTTGTGACTTTCTGTACGTTATGCGTTAACAGTTAGTTTACAGATCACGTGCCATGGCATAGTAAATCATTATCTAGAAACAAGCAATATGAGCTCGAGGTGCTGAGTAGCAAATATTATGCACCCTCTAGGCATAAGGGCACAGAGGAAAATGATTCCAAACATCATATTTACAACCATATTAGTTGAACTCAACTTCCCATTTGCTTTAACAAAGGCAGTTTAAATGTATAGACTTGTGATTATTTTTCCTTATTTCAAAATGACTTTAGGTTTGGTGGTTGTTCATTGCTCCATCTTTCAAAAATGCTGTGGGCCTATAACAGAACTCTACAAGAAAACATATCAGCTGCGAGTGTCGAAAACAGAAAAAAATTCTGGCGATGATAAACATAACTCGTTTGATCACGTTTCGGTTAATTTTTTTTTGAAACTATATTACCAAATTTCGCAAGCATAGAGATGATCAAAGCCTTCGCAAACTGTTTTCTGAATCCGTAATCAGAACTCGGTCAGCAAAACTCAACATATCCAAAGAGAACGAACGAGAGAATCAAAACGGGAATCATGTACTTTTTAATAGTTCAAATCCGAAATTTGCTACTATCAAAGATTTGCTTATTTAGCTAAATTGTAATACCTCGCTAATGGTTATGCTACTGTTTTTTTTTGGAAGTTTACACTCAAAAACCGAATATGTGCAACGTAAGCCAAACATGGACGCAAATCAAAAATAAGAAACGCAGGGAAAAACAAAGACAGCGCTGATTTATCAAATAAAAACGCTCGCTAAGTTCTGAAAAATCATATATATTTCAAGTTTGTTCAAAACAGCAAACTCTCACTATATAACTTAGGCTATCATTTTACAATTAAATGTTTTAAGTAGTCCAACTTAAATTTTAGTGCAAGAAAGATGCTGAAAAAGTACAGAAACGAGATAAAATGAGGCAACCAATTGACACCAATTTTCGTCAGCAATAAGCCGAACAACTTCAAATAACACTGATGAAATGAAAAGTAAATTAAAATCTTAATTTCTACTCTGACTACCCCATATATGTTTAAAATTAGAGGAAGTGTAAAAACTGTGTTCAAATCTATTTCCAGGGAACATTTTTTCAGAGCGTTTGCCCTTGCTATGAAATAGATATGAAATTTTTGGAGCGGATCAACTTCATTTTGTCTGTCAGCTCAATAGAAAAAGAACTTGGTAACAACTTTAGGAATCCAAACCACGGTCAGCCATTTATTTTTGAAAACTCAAGTTTTGTTTATTATACCAGGTACAAAAAAGACATAAAAGTCACTATATTTTAACAGGAACAAATACTAAATTTTATAAAATAAAAAAAACTCCAATATATCTGGGCTGACGGTTACCGCTATTCATTAGAAAAACAAACAATTGAAGTAAACAAAATCAACTTCAAAAATGAATTGTTTTACGAAAAAACCAATTTTTATGAATATTTGCAGCGTAAAAATTCATTTTTTTTACACGAGTATATCGATCTCTCGCAAAAAAGACTGCGAAAAAGAATCATTTTTTGTTTTCTCTGCTCCTCAAATATTTTATACCGCGCTGAAACACAATAAACACAATACCAAGTAGACTATTTCAGATCTTAGAACAGGAATTAAGTAAAAATAAAAATTTCCGACTAATTCAAAATTTGAAAATTTAACACAATTTTTAAATTTACAGTGCAGGTGGGAAACCAACAGACATCTTATCATTTCCAATTGTGACTTTCTGTACGTTATGCGTCAACAGTTAGTTTACAGATCACGTGCCATGGCATAGTAAATCGTTATCTAGAAACAAGCAATATGAGCTTGAGGTGCTGAGTAGCAAATAATATGCACCCTCTAGGCATAAGAGCACAGAGGAAAATGATCCCAAACATCATATTTACAACCATATTAGTTGAACTCAACTTCCCATTTGCTCTAACAACGGCAGTTTAAATGTATAGACTTGTGATTATTTTTCCTTATTTCAAAATGACTTTAGGTTTGGTGGTTGTTCATTGCTCCATCTTTCAAAAATGCTGTGGGCCTATAACCGAACTCTACAAGAAAACATATCAGCTGCGAGTGTCGAAAACAGAAAAAAATTCTGGCGATGATAGAATTCAGAAATTAACCAAAAACATAACTCGTTTGATCACGTTTCGGTTAATTTTTTTTTGAAACTATATTACCAAATTTCGCAAGCATAGAGATGATCACAGACTTCGCAAAATTGTTTTATGAATCAGTAACCAGATCGCGGTCAAGAAAACTCGACATAAAGACAACTTCATATTAACAGAAATGATTTGAAAAGCATCTTAAAAAATCTAACTTCCACTTTGACTACCCCATACATTTTTACAATGTAAAAACTGTCTTCAAGTCTATTTTCAGGGAATATTTTTTTCAGAGCGGATACCCTTACTATGAAATTGGTATGAATTTTGCGGAGCGGATCAACTTAATTTTGTATATTTTAGTAAGAAAAACAAACTAATGCAAAGTTGGAGCAAACAAACAAATTAAATGTGTAAAATTATACAAGCGAATTAAAATTAAGAGATTGAAAAGAGTTTCAGCAGCAAACTAAAACAAGAGCTATTTCATGCAGAAAATACCAAGAGATGCAAAAGTATGAAATAAAGAATTAATCAGGAACATAAATAAGCGGATATATGCTTGAAGATAAATAAAAGTTCTGAGTATTAATTTTACTGCATCAACCTAATAAGTATAAATTTCATGAGTGGCAAACTGCTACATAAAATCCGAAAAAAAATAAAAATAAAAAGCTACAAATGTTCGTCTGAAAACTTTCCGGACTCTAATTTTCCGAATTTCTGATAAATATTAGCAATACATTTAGGATTGTTAGAAAAAATGTATTGCAGAAAAAAAATTTGTTGCTAGTAATAAGAAAAATTGTATTGCTAAATTTTATCAGAATGTCGCAAATTAAAATTTTTTCTGTTTATTACTTTTATTCGATAGAAAAACCGAATTATTGAATAAAGTTTTGTTCGCTCAAGTATTACATATACTTGTCTCGATTCCTTGCAATCACTTTTTTTTGGTGCCCTTCAAAATTTTTCACTAGGCAAATTTCTCATATCACTGGTCTTTCGTTTTTTTTGGTTCCCATCAGATATGGAAAAACCGCAAAAACTGCCAACCCTTTCAGCAGGATAACTTTTCGAAAAAGCATTGCTGCAATACAATATCAAGCTATCAATAACAAGCAATAAAAATGAAACATACCAATTTTTTGGACTGAACTGTTTAAGGTGTCACCAAAAAAACATCTTCGTAAAAGTGCTGGTAAAAAAGCATCTTCTCTTCGTGTGCCTGCGGTCAATAATCAATTTCATTACTGTTTACTTTTGAATTATTTTTCAAATTAATCGCCTTTTTCACGTGTTGGAACAGACTGAATACCACGTTTGTAGGCAGTCAATTTTTTTCCGTTTGTTCTGATTGTCCAGCGTGACATGTCCATCTAATCTCTGTCCAACCAAGCATGAAATCAACTAGCCTTCCTTGGTCAACACTGTCAAGAAACTGTAAAAACTCCCTACATGGTTTGCAGCAGTCTTGTCGTGTCTGTAGATTCTTTTTAGCAATTCTCTTTTGCACTTTGTTGTGCTCCTACAAAATTTTATTCAACATTTCAACAATTTGAGTAAAAATTTGTAGGAGCATATTTTTTCTAGTCCTTCATACAATAAATAAGTGCAAAATAGAATTCTTAACAAAATCTCTGCGGACATGAGACAATTACAGCCTAAGTAATTTTCTTTAACACTTTCTTGTCTCGTAGAAGTCAAATTATGTTTTCTATTTAGCTTGGATTTTTTTCTGATATGAACAAGTAATCTTATAAAAATGTTGGTCAGGGACTGTTAATTTTTGGCATGTTTAATTGGTCTGAGATTAGATGGAGATGTCACGCTGGACATTCAGAAGAAACGAGAGACGAAATTAACAAACTTTGGATTTAGTCTAATTATTTTCTGTTTCAACAGGTGAAACTCACAAATAATCCTTACACAAACAGTTCAAAGAATTAGATAATGAAGAACTGATTATTTATCGAAGGCAGAGGAAGAAAGGATGCTTTTCACCAGAAGCACCTTTTGACAAAGATGTTTGATTGTGACACCGTGGACAGTTCATTCCAAATAATTGGCACCTGTTTTTGTCAACAAATTAAAAATCTTCTAGCAAAAAATCATTCCAACACAAGTGATCTCTATTTAATCCAATGGTCATATACCTTACCCAATTGTAGAAATAACTAACATATTTACTATTTGAAGTTTTAATATTGCTACCTCGCGCTTTCTTCACTTCAGGGTATTAAATCAAACTCTCCCTCGACGGAAGGTCTAACACTTTTTAATATACGTACGTATTAAGTCTCATTAAACAGCGCTGATTTATCAAAAGACGCTCGCTAAGTTCTGAAAAATCATATATATTTCAAGTTTGTTCAAAACAGCAAACTCTCACTATATAACTCAGGCTATCATTTTATAATTAAATGTTTTAAGTAGTCCAATTTAAATTTTAGTGCAAGAAAGATGCTGAGAAAGTACAGAAACGAGATAAAATGAGGCAACCAATTGACACCAATTTTCGTCAGCAATAAGCCGAACAACTTCAAATAACACTGATGAAATGAAAAGTAAATTAAAATCTTAATTTCTACTCTGACTACCCCATATATGTTTAAAATTAGAGGAAGTGTAAAAACTGTGTTCAAATCTATTTCCAGGGAACATTTTTTCAGAGCGTTTGCCCTTGCTATGAAAAAGATATGAAATTTTCGGAGCGGATCAACTTCATTTTGTCTGTCAGCTCAATAGAAAAAGAACTTGGTAACAACTTTAGGAATCCAAACCACGGTCAGCCATTTATTTTTGAAAACTCAAGTTTTGTTTGTCATACCAGGTACAAAAAAGACATAAAAGTCACTATATTTTAACAGGAACAAATACTAAATTTTATAAAAAAAAAAAAAAACTCCAATATATCTGGGCTGACGGTTACCGCTATTCATTAGAAAAACAAACAATTGAAGTAAACAAAATCAACTTCAAAAATGAATTGTTTTACGAAAAAACCAATTTTTATGAATATTTGCAGCGTAAAAATTCATTTTTTTACACGAGTATATCGATCTCTCGCAAAAAAGACTGCGAAAAAGAATCATTTTTTGTTTTCTCTGCTCCTCAAATATTTTATACCGCGCTGAAACACAATAAACACAATACCAAGTAGACTATTTCAGATCTTAGAACAGGAATTAAGTAAAAATAAAAGTTTCCGACTAATTCAAAATTTGAAAATTTAACACAATTTTTAAATTTACAGTGCAGGTGGGAAACCAACAGACATCTTATCATTTCCAATTGTGACTTTGTGTACGTTATGCGTCAACAGTTAGTTTACAGATCACGTGCCATGGCATAGTAAATCATTATCTAGAAACAAGCAATATGAGCTCGAGGTGCTGAGTAGCAAATAATATGCACCCTCTAGGCATAAGGGCACAGAGGAAAATGATCCCAAACATCATATTTACAACCATATTAGTTGAACTCAACTTCCCATTTGCTCTAACAACGGCAGTTTAAATGTATAGACTTGTGATTATTTTTCCTTATTTCAAAATGACTTTAGGTTTGGTGGTTGTTCATTGCTCCATCTTTCAAAAATGCTGTGGGCCTATAACCGAACTCTACAAGAAAACATATCAGCTGCGAGTGTCGAAAACAGAAAAAAATTCTGGCGATGAAGGAATTCAGAAATTAACCAAAAACATAACTCATTTGATCACGTTTCGGTTAATATTTTTTTTTGAAACTATATTACCAAATTTCGCAAGCATAGAGATGATCACAGACTTCGCAAAATTGTTTTATGAATCAGTAACCAGATCGCGGTCAAGAAAACTCGACATAAAGACAACTTCATATTAACAGAAATGATTTGAAAAGCATCTTAAAAAATCTAACTTCCACTTTGACTACCCCATACATTTTTACAATGTAAAAACTGTCTTCAAGTCTATTTTCAGGGAATATTTTTTTCAGAGCGGATACCCTTACTATGAAATTGGTATGAATTTTGCGGAGCGGATCAACTTAATTTTGTATATTTTAGTAAGAAAAACAAACTAATGCAAAGTTGGAGCAAACAAACAAATTAAATGTGTAAAATTATACAAGCGAAGTAAAATTAAGAGATTGAAGAGTTTCAGCAGCAAACTAAAACAAGAGCTATTTCATGCAGAAAATACCAAGAGATGCAAAAGTATGAAATAAAGAATTAATCAGGAACATAAATAAGCGGATATATGCTTGAAGTTAAATAAAAGTTCTGAGTATTAATTTTACTGCATCAACCTAATAAGTATAAATTTCATGAGTGGCAAACTGCTACATAAAATCCGAAAAAAATAAAAAGCTACAAATGTTCGTCTGAAAACTTTCCGGACTCTAATTTTCCGAATTTCTGATAAATATTAGCAATACATTTAGGATTGTTAGAAAAAATGTATTGCAGAAAAAAATTTGTTGCTAGTAATAAGAAAAATTGTATTGCTAAATTTTATCAGAATTTCGGAAATTAAAATTTTTCCTGTTTATTACTTTTATTCGATAGAAAAACCGAATTATTGAATAAAGTTTTGTTCGCTCAAGTATTACATATACTTGTCTCGATTCCTTGCAATCACTTTTTTTTGGTGCCCTTCAAAATTTTTCACTAGACAAATTTCTCAAATCACTGGTCTTTCGTTTTTTTTTGGTTCCCATCAGATATGGAAAAACCGCAAAAACTGCCAACCCTTTCAGCAGGATAACTTGTCGAAAAAGCATTGCTGCAATACAATATCAAGCTATCAATAACAAGCAATAAAAATGAAACATACCAATTTTTTGGACTGAACTGTTTAAGGTGTCACCAAAAAAACATCTTCGTAAAAGTGCTGGTAAAAAAGCATCTTCTCTTCGTGTGCCTGCGGTCAATAATCAATTTCATTACTGTTTACTTTTGAATTATTTTTCAAATTAATCGCCTTTTGCACGTGTTGGAACAGACTGAATACCACGTTTGTAGGCTGTCAATTTTTTCCGTTTGTTCTGATTGTCCAGCGTGACATGTCCATCTAATCTCTGTCCAACCAAGCATGAAATCAACTAGCATTCCTTGTTCAACACTGTCAAGAAACTGTAAAAACTCCTTACATTGTTTGCAGCAGTCTTGTCGTGTCTGTAGATTCTTTTTAGCAATTCTCTTTTGCACTTTTTTGTGCTCCTGCGAAACTTTATTCAACATTTCCACAATTTGAGTAAAAATTTGTAGGAGCACATTTTTTTCTAGTCCTTCACATGACAAAAAGAAATGCAAAATAGAATTCTTAACAAAATCTCTGCAGACATGAGACAATTGCAGCCTAAGTAGGAAATTTTCTTTAACACTTTCTTGTCTCGTAGAAGTCAATTTATGCTTTCTATTTAGCTTGGATTTTTGTCTGATATGAACAAGTAATATTGTAAAAATGTTGGTCAGGGACAGTTTGTTTTTTGCATGTTTAGTTGGTCAGAGATTAGATGGAGATGTCACGCTGGACATTCAGAAGAAACGAGAGACGAAATTAACAAACTTTGGATTTAGTCTAATTATTTTTTGTTTCAACAGGTGAAACTCACAAATAATCCTTCCAAAAACAGTTCAAAGAATTAGATAATAAAGAACTGATTATTTATCGAAGGCAGAGGAAGAAAGGATGCTTTTTGCCAGAAGCACTTTTTGACAAAGAAATTTTTTATTGTGGCACCGTGGACAAATTGGAAAACTTCTAGCAAAAAAACCGTTCCAACACAAGTGATCTCTATTTAATCCGATGGTCATATACCTTACCCAATTGTAGAAATAACTAACATATTTACTATTTGAAGTTTTAATATTGCTACCTCGCGCTTTCTTCACTTCAGGGTATCAAATCAAATTCTCCCTCGACGGAAGGTCAACACTTTTTAATATACATACGTATTAAGTCTCATTAAACTTGCTTAGTCCAATTCACTGTTACAAATTTCTTTCTAAGAGTTGTTGTTCTGCTTTTTCTTGCTTATGTATG
The DNA here is from genome assembly GCF_964194025.1 of Convolutriloba macropyga. Taxonomy (NCBI): domain Eukaryota; kingdom Metazoa; phylum Xenacoelomorpha; order Acoela; family Convolutidae; genus Convolutriloba; species Convolutriloba macropyga. Next base: position 6,822,946 of record NC_134475.1, read on the forward strand.
TTGCGCTTTACAGCTGCATCAAACAAACAAAATTACTTAAAACAACTTTTACTTGCTTTTAATTGACATATTCCTCCGGATTGAATGAATAACAAACAAAACCATAATCGTTTGGTTTAGGTTTTGCAGATTGTTACGAAAATTTTCTCACTCCATAAAAATTTAACCGATATCGATTTAATCTATCTCAAAAAACCAGCTATATTCCCAATCCCTTTACTAAAAAGTTGCCCTAGTCTCAGCTTAATAAGATTTTATTAGTGGTGTCAGTGCGGTGTTGTTCACAAACATAGTCAATTGACCTCAGTTGTTTGAACAAAAGCTAATTTAACAACAAATCAGGCATAATCTTAACAGAAACAGTCTGAGTCTAAATCAAATCACGCAAATCACGCAAAAATGTAGCTACAGAAAGTGAGAATTGACGTCACGCGCGCGCAAACGCCGTTAGTGAGAGGAAAATTAGTTCAGAAAATGTGACTTGTTCAGCTTTGCTGTGTGAACAATTGTATAAGGACAGAAGGACCTCAGATGACAATACAAAAACAACTACGAACACCATAACATATACTGAAGTAAGTTAGCACCCCCATTTTCACAAAATAAAAATTCAATTTTTGAGGCAACATTACTCCAACTTAAAATCACATTTTGAAAAAATTGAGAAAGGGTAAACAAAACTGGTGAAAATCACAAAGTTTCGCAGACCCCCAGATCTTCACAAAAACAGTTAACAAAACGGATGTCAAAGTTCGCTATCTCCTAAACACCAAAAATCAAAAAATCCTTAAAATATTACACTCTTGGCGGATTTTGTAATCATACTGTAATCATATTTTTATTCAATTAATTTTGCAAAATTAATTGAATAAAAAACCCAGTTAAGCATGTAGTTACTCCTCCACTAAAACGGGTTGGATCAGAAGTTATTACGAATTGATAATTTATTTAAATCATTGAATGAGAACTAAAATATGAAGTTACAAAAATTTAAGATCCAAATGTCAAATTGCAATTACAATTGATAGATTCTCGGTTATGAAGACTTTTGACAAATCAAGTATCAACGCCTCGCCATTTGCTATTTTAATACATTTTATAATAACGGTATCTAAAGTCGATGCAAACACAAACGCAAGTGACAATATTTTTTTAACTTCGCGATCTATTCTGGGTCGGAAGCTTGTGGGGGGGGGGGGGGGGGGGTGAACTATACAAACCCACGCCAACTTGCCATTGACGCATCATATAACACATTTAACGCGTCATATATCACAAATTGCAAATAGAAGTCTGCGCACTGCATATTGCAAACAACACCGGAACGCGGGGGCGGGGGTGTGAAATTAAAGAAAAAATGGCAGGCAATGATACTCGACCAAGACGGGCTAGAATGACAAGGCAATGTCAACAATCAAAAGGGCGAATTCATTCCCAGTTTTGTTCCAAACTGAAGTTTGCTCCTTCTGTGCTGTCTGTATGCTTTCCTCACTTGATAAACTTTCACCATTTCGCTTATGAAAAGAGCCACGAAGGACCATGCCGCCCCCATCACCCAAACATGACCAGGTGTGTTCGGAATCGAGAAGGGGGTGGATCTGTATGTCTGCACGTCTGAGTAGAAATAAAACAACTGCAGCCCAATTATTAACGGGCACATTATAGCCCACACAACATTTCGAAAAGGTGCCTTCCGCCAAATGTATGTCCTGGGGAAGACGAAACTGGCTGATATGAAACAGAAGTGAACAACAAGAAGCCACGTGACCAAGTTCTGGGCAACGACCAGGGCGCCTCTGTAACTGCCGCGGTACCCGTTCCACACCTCGGTGGAGTTGGTGTTGCCGTGACTGAGGAGACAGTGTTCCTCGGCAGTGACAAATATACACATGGTGTAGAGGATTGTCATTTCGAGGAGAGGTAACAGAATGCAAGTGGGAAGAAATCGCATGGCAAACACAGTGATGAAGTCACGAACGTCCTAAAATGCACAAAGTCTACAACAGCTACGCTTAATCCCGTCCAACTCTTTCCTTTTCTCCGTGACTAAACTTTTTGTGTGACAAAACTAAAGAGCTTTTTTTAACTGATATACTTGATTTTTTGCATCCGGTAACAGCAGTAAGAGCAAAAACTTACGGTAATGTTGACCAAAAACTCACGAGTCAAAAAAGTATCCTTAAATGCGTAATAAGAAATAGAATCAGGAATCCCAATCACAAACCAATGGGATCTATTCCATTTTACCCCCCTCCCCCCGCCGTGTTTTTATGCCCCCAGTTTCAAACTATGTATTCTAATATAGCCCGTTACTATGTACAAAATAGCATGTGCGCCTGGGGGCGTAAAAGATATGTGCCTACTAAGCTGGGGGAGGGCATGAATTTCCAAGTTAAACCTACTTTGATCAACTTTTAACGGACAGTCTGTCTGACATTCGCGTAATTTAATTGCGGTACAATTTTAGTCCGTTGAGTTATTGTATAATTTTGTCATGTACGTAAGTAAGTCAGAAATGTATGTATATTAGACTAGTACATTTCCACATATCGTCTTATTAATAGATTGATACGAGGCCAGAAAGACACCGAGTGTCAAACTCAAGTAGATGAGATTCGATGTGAGTGGTGTACCGTTTTGAGTATCTTTTTGAAGTTTTTGCTGGCTGTGGTCCACTGGAGACTGTTGTCACAGATGGGATTGGCAAGGAGGGAGGTGGCGAGCAGGGGCAGGATGAAGCCAACTAGCCAGAGGATGAGGGAGCCGGAGAAGGGAGGGGGCTGGAAGCAGACGGCAGAGAGCACCTGGGTGAGAATGAGGGCCAAGTGACAGGAGAGGAGGAAGAGAAGGGCCGTCTTCAGGTTCTCGCTCAGTCTACTCGCCTACAACAACATCCGACATAAGTCCACAAATCCAGATCAAGGAAGTAATGGAAATAAAATTTGAATTACAGCCCAACGGATACTCGGAGCTAGTGCGAAAGGAAGTCTAAAATATTTAGAATTAATAATGGATAATTCAAAATATTGGACGATAACTCTGTTTTTTAAATAGTTAGTTCGCCGTTTGACTTTTGCATAATAATGGCATTTTCGTTCTCAGAAAGCGAGTTTACAATTTGGGTACATAATTCCATTGTCGGCAAGTAATTTATGGATAATGACTTTCTAAAAGTAACATACTATTCAATTCGATGTAAAGCTTCCAGTAAATTGTCATATTCTAATTTTAGATTTGTGTGAGGTGATCACATTTTCGTCGGTTGAAGCATGATTTTATCATCGCCCAACTCAACTGCTTTTCTAAGGATATTTTTAGATAGTCAGTTTCACATAAAAGGCCCGAAAAAGCGTTCTTGAAAAGATCACGCCTGTTCCATAGTTTGATTTACTACCCACACAATAGGTTCTTCAAGTTTGAGCTTTAAATAAAGCCTCCTTTTTCAGGTGTGAGATTCATTTGCAGCAGTCAACTTCCCATTTTAGAACTTTTAATTCCCAGTCACAATTCTTTATTTCTTACTATGAGCAAAACAGTGGTTTTATGTTGGTGTCTTACTGAATGGAATATGTTGGTAAGAGAGACATTTCGGAGTGTCTGGAGAGAGCATGGAAGGGAACCGAGAGCAGAGGCCAGACCCAGGGGAGAGAGGTGTCGCCCGTCGGGTAGGAAGGGCTCGAAGCACACCGGCTGTCGCACACACGGCTGAGGCACGTAAGGCATCACTCCGATACTAAAATATAAAAAAAACACTACCAATGTATTATACTGGTAAGAAATTAAAATAAACATTTTTGTTTCATAACCACATGTAAACAAACTAATGCACTGATATGTGGCCTGATATCTGAGGTGTGTCAGTCGCTGACTAAGAGGGGTCTTATGGGGCGGGGGTCGAGCAAGCGTGGTAAGGGATTGATGGGGGAGAGGACAAAGGAGGGTGTCCAAACCGCCCAAAATTTCTCTCTGCGCCACACACTATGATTTTGTCCTATCAGCTTAGATGAATTGTACACTTAGAGACTAGCAAGCTCTAAGAAAGCTACTGCTCAGCCACTTCATATCCTCCAGCTCCAGGCTTCACCTGTTTATCCGGTTTTTGAAGACGAAAAGTTGACATAAACCGACCAACGTCAAACAAATGCTCTCGAACAACAGGCATGGCAAAATGAAATGGGACTGTAGCCTAGATAAAATTTTATTGGTGCAAGAAATTCTTTCCTCCCCTTACAATAGTTTTCTTTATAGCAGCGACGTAATTTCCGAGTAAGCAATTTAGGTCAAGAAAAATCTAGAAGTCAAGCGTGAAAACGTCACTCGAGAAATGAAATTGGAAGACTGTTCTAGAACAAACCAGTTAAGCAAAAATTTTGCGTAAAAAAGAAACAAACACATTTACATTAATTGCTTCAAACTTTGTTCCAGAGTAATTAAAAAGCGTCAGAAGAAAATTTGGTCAAGCGAGAAATCGCATAAAAAAATACAGTAGGAGTTATATAATTGCTTATAAACTTCGTCTTTAAATCTGTTAGAGCTCTAGTTTCAGAGAAGATTGTTTAGTAAAACCCCACCTGACATCGGCCTGTAGAAATATGTCGATGTTTGTGACATTGAGAGAGCTTCCATAAACACAGACAACCTCCGAGTTCTCCTGCATTATTGTCATCATCTCCTTCGTCGCTAAAACAAACAATCACTCAATCAGTGTGAAAAATTGAATCATCTGGATAGGTAACCCCCCCCCCCCCCCCAAAAAAAATCAAGAACTGCCATTCGCACCATTAAATTATGTCTCCTCAGATTTTTGGTGAATAGCATAATTCAAGACTATTACGGATCTTAGAGATCTGCTCAGGGATTTAATGTCCTCGGGATCTACCAGTTTATCCCGTTTGTCACTACGATAAGTCAAATTTTCAGACGAAAAATCAGTCCTAGGAAAAATGGCATAAAAAGAACAGGACAAAAAAAACAATTGCTTTGAAACTTTTTTGAAAGCAAATGAAAATGCCGTACGACAGTTAATTAAATAAAAACTGATCCATTTCAAGGTGGTCACGCCAGGAAACACTATCTCACCTTCGGGCGTGCAATCCGTAAACAGTGGCACCAAAAGAGGAACATTATCCACATGTTCCAAATGAGGTCTGATGTTCTCTACGCCCCTTGGCAATTTCGCTCGATTCGAGAGGTCATAGAGGTCATCAAACATGACGCCTTCTGTGCCTGCCAAACTGTTTAGCCCGAATGACTGTTCAGATGTCCTTGAAATTGCGTCATCTTGAACATGGGTAATCTGTGAATTGATGGAGCCAGTCCGACTCAAGCCAGGTGCTCTGGTTTTGAAACCAGTTCCCGAACTGTTAACTTGGTTGCCAGGATAGCCCGAGTTATGTACGTTATTACTAAACTGTTGGTTATGATTGCTATACTGAGTTTGGTTAGAGTAAGTAGTATTGAGTAAAGCTTCTGAGGCGTCTGTGGTATGATCTGCGTATTGGTTTTCGGTTCCACTGAGAGTTGCATAGCGCCTGATCGGAACTGGGGGGCCACTTCTGCGACTTGGGTTCGATCGAATTGACGAGGAGTTTTGTACAACCCCTCTCTGCTGCTCCAGGGTTGTATCCAGCGGGCTTTTAGCACGATTTGAAAGCAAAGTATTGTTTGAGCCATGATGACTTATGTTTAAGCCTTGATTGTTGGCATTATGGTTACACTGTGTGCAATAATTGTTATCGGGTGCTATATTTTGTTGTGCATGACTGTTGCAAGTGTTGGGTGCTGAGTAACAGCAAGGTTGTGGGCACGGTCGTTCCGAAACCTTCTGAAGATGATTCACTCCAGATCCTGGCATTGCATTTTGATGGGGATAATTCATGCATGTGCTCTCTATACTACTACATTGACTCTCAATTCCACCTCCGGGCACTACTCGATTTTGATTGGCTGACAACACGTTCGAGTTGTTCAAAGTTGAACATTGGTAGCAGAACTCGACTGGGGAATTTCCACTTCCGCTTAAGTCGCACGAGGGGGTATCATTCACAGTTCCCCTGGAAGTGAGATGTTTCTGGGTATGCATACTTTGACTGGGTGCCATCATGGGGGGTTGTGGCGACACCGAATTTGTATGTGAGAGGCAAGGAGCTCCTTGGGGGTTCCGGACGTTTGATGTCAGGGATCCGGGGAAGTTATGAGAATGGTTAACATGACTACTGTTATGATCTCGAGGGTTTGGGAGGGGCGAAACTGCACCCGACGATGATTCTGAAATTGACCCTGGACTCATAGGAGGCAACGATATGAATTCATCCTGTTCAGCGATAGCGTCCCGCGTATCGACACCAATTGAGGACATGTTGTTCTCCCAGACACCTCCCGGACGCAAATTGTGATTGGCTGATTTGTTGGTGTGGATGGCGTTCATTCCTGAGACTAAATTCACTTCTTCTTGCGACTGGCGTTTGAGCTGTTCCAGCTTTTCCAGGCGGAGAAACATCTCATCCAAACCCGCCTCTTCGTGACCTTTGAGACTGATGGAGTCCTCTTGTTTTTCGCCGGCGGTCTGGACGCCAATCTCAACGTACTTCCGAGATGGCTGAAATGAAATTCAAAATCAAGAAACAAGATCAAAAATGATTCCAGCTTTTTCATATTTAACATAATGTGGTATAAAGGAATTTGTCCCGAACTGAAATCAACCAAACTTAGTTAAATAATGGTTTATTATTTAACGCAGCAAAGAACAAATTTACTGCCAATTTTATAACAATTCATAAAGAATTTTATTTTTAAAAATAAATTCCCAAGATATCGCCGAAAGACAGCAACGTCTCATATAGGCTCTAATTTACTTTAAATGGATATCAAAATTTGCTTGATTAAATGTCCCATGAAAAGTGCCCAAACGCGTTAAAATGAATTTAAATATCGAAAACGCTTGAATTAGTAAACACAGATAGGCTTTAAGTGGAATATAAGCTTTGATTGATGAGAATGATTTTTGAAGGAAAAAAAACATAGCTGGCAGAGTGCTAGCAAATGCCTGGTATTTCATAGTTTTATTCCGTTCTCTTTTAATTTCGCTTCTTGATTTTAAATGTATTCGCGTAAATTTTCTGAATGAATTCTAATTTCAATTCAGTTAAAAAAGTGAGTGGGGTAAGTCAGAAATCAAACAAGAAAGAGCTGACTTACTTATGTAGAGCAAAAACACGTGATCGAAAAATAAAACGAATTAAAACCTATACCTGGACAGTCTTGAACTACAATCCAAAGAGTTGAACTAACTAATGACCTGACATCTAAAAATTTTTCAGCAACGTCAAACTAGGACAGCCAACAAAGCCTATGACCCTATATGCACAAAAATGGTAAAACAATTAGAAAAATCCGTTTTACAAGATTGTGTTTTAATAATCACTGAAAAAACATACTTCAAGAAAATAGTGATTCGAAAAATCCTTTAGAAGAGTATACAATTCAACAACCTTGTGGGAATCAATGACAGACAAAGCAAAAAAGAGGCAAAACCTAAAAAATTTGGCAATAATAAGAAAATCGTTGGAGTCCAGTGGCGTCAGACTATGAAAACCTCAAAACTGCATGCCAAAATCCATAATCACAACATATGATAAAGCTTTATGAGTCAAAAAAAACTTTCAGCAGTTGTAATGCCTGAGAACGGAACAACATAATTACATATGAAGTCAAGATTCAAAAACTCACTTTAACATTTCGAAAGCAAAACTATCAATAAAAACAATAGCAAAAACTTGAAGCCAATATACTGACCAAAATGACGCCAACAAGGAATGTTTTTTTTGCAATGAAGAGATAAGACCACAAAAAACAACAAAAGCAACAAAATCAAAAGAAGGAGTCAAAATAATAAAAACGACTGCTTTTACCTCCAGCGACCAATTAATTATATTCACCTTTTCCTCAGTAGCAACCAATGAAATCTGTCATTAATGAGATTAAGTGATAAGACAGCAACAAGTACAACAAATACTATTATAAGTCGAAATTCCACTGAAATTTTTTGGAAATAATTAACGTATAAAACATAAAGGCAATAGCTCTTAATTGAAACAATATATTCGAACAACTTAGGCATCTTCAGCAACAGATGAGACCTTTAATTAATTAGATTATGACCTTTAATCAATTTTTGCAAACAACAAAAATTGAATAGTATTTCTCGATATCAACAAAGTCAGTCATAGAAAATATCAAATAAATCTAATGCTTTACGAGATCCTGATGAGATTAAATGAGTTTGCTTTGTTGAGATTAAATGGTGAGATTCCAGGTGAGTTTAAAAGATAACAACACAAAATTTCAAACATATTACTCGCAAAACTCAAAATTCATTAAAAATGTCCGAGAAGAAACAGTATCAAAGTCGTGAAAAACCAAGAACTCGAACCATTAAGTAGGTTCATTTATGCCCCATTAGCAAGCAATGAGACCAGTCAAAAAAGGTATTAAAAGATAACAACAAACCAAAATAATAAAAGATAGCAAAAATCAAATATTCGCTAAATTTTTAATGACAACATATAGTGTCAAAGTCATAAAAAAGCATTAGCTGCCCGTTGACAAAATAAAGCAATGGCAAAAAGGTGCAATTAGAACAGATACGTATCATATTAACAGCAATCAAGAGAAGAAACACTAAACACACCCAGCAGACTGCCGGAAAACAGCCGCCGTTGATTCCCATGACCAAGATTAGGATTGAAAGAAGAGAACAACTTGGAAGTAAATGAAAAAAATGACTTTTTTACACAGAGAATTTTTGAGAGCATTTTGGAGCCGAACATATTCCTGTTTCGTTGTGAAACGACACAAGGGCTAGTATCAAAACCAATAAGCATTAGAGATGGAAACTAAGAACAAAGTTCGAGTAACGAGCATCTAAAAATTGTGCTTTATGGGTTTATCCCGTTTCTATTTCTGATTTCGTTTTTTGAATACTGACTCTGTTCATTTTAAATTGCTTTGCCGAGCAAATACTGTCAATAGACACTTTTAGCAGAATGAAAGAAGAGTGAAACTAGCCCAGAGAAGTCAAAAAGATTTCACTCAAAATGTTGAACAAGCAATGAACTAAGGTGAAGCGAAAAAAATTCTATTCGACGAAATAAAAAAACAGCAGGACAAGTCCTGACGTACAATTCAAAGAATTTTATTGACTAAACAGAAAACTAGACCTAGAACGGATTCTGAATGGCTTGGGAAAACCATTTATAAAAAAATCCGATCCAAAAAATAAAAAAAACAGTAAAAATCATAGTGAAATTGCCGCATGTGAACAAAAAACCACTAGCGAGAAACCGAATTTTTGTTCAAACACCGTTTTCTCACTCTACTTTAAATTTAGATCAAAAAAATTTCACGGCGCAAAACCACTCGCTCCACTTGCTGTTTCGGCGTGACCAAAATCACTACTCCAATTTGACTTCAAAAATCATGAAAATGTGTGAACAGATCTTAAAAAAAGACAGCGCCCCAATACAATTCAAATTCGTTGAATTATAATAGGAGCGCTATAATAGCCGGCTGAGAAGCTGAGGCGGCTATTAAAAAGAACTCAAATTTCACGAGAAAAATATCGCTTTCAAAGACTGAAAATTCGTCAAACACTAATTTCTCATTGCACTTCAAACGTAATTTGAAACCTTCTATAATTTGAACACTTCTATAATTTGAACTATTAATTTGAACTCCACGCTTCAAATCTATTCTTCTTTTCACTCCCTTTATTACTCCCGCGTGATTAAAATTACCACTCTAATTTGACTTCTCACTGACGTGAAAAAGTCGAAAAAAGTGTGAGCAAGTCTTAAAGAGAGCGCACCAATAGAACCAAAATACTTTGGATTGTAAAAATGAGATTGACCAAAGAATAGCCCTTGAGAAGCTGACTGTGACCATAAAATTTCAGACCAAAAGCAAAAAAAATCCCTTCTTTTATTAATTGCTGAGATGTTATATTTTGATTATACTTATTGCTGCTTCTGTCAGCTGCTCTCAAAAATCTTAAATTAGAGTGACACAATGCTAACTTGATCTCATCCGATGACAGTAAAGGAAAAATATATTGGTAGTGGGTGACGTATAACCAAAAATTTGATCACAAGGATGAACAAAAAATTTACTCCACTAAATATGAAAAATGCACGCGAGCAATTAAGTCGAAATTCAAAGAATGGGCAAAAAGCTGATTGGAAGTGATGATCATGATGTCACTTCATCGTAACAAAAATCTTGAAGAAGAAACAAGGAACAAAAAATATAAATCCTGAACTACAATCCAAGGAATTATATTATCTATTAACCTGACAACCTATATTAAAGCAGCAACGTAAAACCATGACGGTCAACAAAGTACATGTTTCTATATGCTCACAAATGAACTATACCAAAAAACACCCAAAAAAACACTTTAAAATTTTCATTTCCAAGAACTGGAATATTAAAAACAATTAGAACAACGAATTATAAAAAATACCCACCTTCCAAATGAGTACAAAATACAATAAAATTGGGGAAATCGATACCAGACAAAGCATAAAACTGAGAAAATCGGTGAAAATTAGACTTATTTTGAAAAGTTGCCTCAAGTAAACAAAAAAGAACTACATAATATTTTTAATGAGCGCATGAATAACGAATTTAGTAGTCACCGAAAGTCAACGGCCCTGCTAGGTAAAAAATGACAAAAAAGAATTAACGATGGCAGGATTTAAAATTTCCAAAAACATCTCAGAAACAAATGTATCTAAGTCAAACAAAGCCGGCAAATTGCCGGAAAATAGCCACTGTTGACCTGCTTGACCCACATTGGCGTTGAAACAGAAAAAAAATTAAGAGATAGAAATTGACAGAATTATTCTAAGTGTCAAATAGTTCTTATTTGGTGTGTAAATTCAACACATTCGGTTAGATTCTAAATTAAACTTAATTCAGCTTCTAAGCTCAACGCTATCAAGCATAATACTAATGTCAGCTAGCAATCGCTTCAATGAACTTTGATAACCTAATGCATTATGACTTAATGACCAGGCTTTATATGTTTATCCCGTTTCTTTTGATTTTGCTCTTTTGACATTGACCTTATTCAACAAATTGCTTAACTCAATGCTCAAAAGAATTTAAAATCCATTCACTTGAAACAATGAGTGAGGTAAGTCAGATGTCAAGCGTGAAAGTCGTGACTGATGTAAAACGAAAAACGTGATCAAAAGGTAACGCGAATTTAAAAAAAAGAAGAGCGCCTAATTAAAAGCCGTTGAGAGGCTAACAGTGGCTATTAATAAAAACGATAGCTAAAATCGTAAGCCGACAAACTGAAGACAATTAGACCGCAATAGAAGACCAATGCAGTTTGAGACTAGCGAACTGCAGTTTTTGAGACTAGGCGAAAAGACCAAACAAAAAGCAACCAAACAAGCAAAAATTTTGGAAAATAGATAAGAAGTCATAAAAAACCACTTCAATGGAATCAAATAACTTATTAAGTTTATCTATACCTCATTATTAACCGATAAAACTATCATTAATGAGAATGTAATTACACAGCTAAATGAACAAAACAAGGTCTTAAGTTCAAAAATTGAACAATTTTGAAAAATACTTTGTGTCAAAGTCATAGAAAGCATTAGTTGACCCCAACAACGTACAGCAAATACAGGAAAAAAATATCTCGAAAAATTTTTGAAAACAAATGGTGTCAAACTTAAAAAAAACTATTATTTAATTAGATTTACTTATGCCTCATTAGCTTGCGATAAGAACTGCCATCAACGAGATTTAAGGATAAGAAAGACATAGGAGATTTATTCTATTGCACCTCGATAGATAGCCAATAAAACTAGTCAAAAATAAACTAAGAAACAGTACAACAAAAATTACTATAAAACGGGTATAAGCGAAAAAATGACTCAGTATTATAAACTGCCAATTGATTGATTAAAAAAGACAACTATGCATTATTTGAACAAATGTTCACCTTTTCAAAAATAGTTAGGAATATCATGAATTTTTTTTTAAAAATGGAAGTCAAATGACCGCATGTGAAAAAATTTAGCTTCTCCCAAAAATTTCAAACTAATTCCATTTGAATAAAAATGATAAGTAAACAAAACTTATTCATTCTGGAAACGAGCTAAAAATCAAAACACTACCTCTGAAAAATATCATTTGAACGTAGATAAGTGTAGATCAAAGCAGTTGATCAGTATCAAAGAAGATTAGCACAAAAGAAATATTTTTACTTTTCAAGAACAAACCACGTGCAAAAAAATCAGTTGATTTAGCAACCGGACATAAATAGAAAAAATGAAGAAACGTAGCAAATTCTAAAGAGCACAACTCATTTATTTAAAAAGAGCAAAAAAATTTGAAGTGCTGAACCTCGACCTAAACATGCTATTTATCAACCACTTAGAACTGAAAAATTGAGAAAATACAACAACAATGAGAAGTGCCAAAAGATACCACAAAGCAAAAAAAAAACAAGCAACAGCAAAAAAAATGATTTGATTTAAAAATTTCAGCACAAAAAACTATTTTGCCTTCAGAACTATACGCTAACTTGAGAACTCCTATTTTCAATCAGAATATATATATCGACTAACTTCGGACGAATTTCTCTAGAACGACTGATGAGGCAAACAACTCAGAAGGGGACATAGACTAGAGAAACGCTTATGGTGCAAAATCTTGTTACTAGGGAGGAGTTCGAACCTCCGACGTCTAGGTTGATAATCCAGTAGATTAATCACTACGCTATTCGAGCTCTCTATAGTGTTCGCGCAATCATAGACAAATAGACGTCCCAAAAATAGAATTTTCAAAGAACCTGATTGGTTGAGAACTTTGAAAAACTAATTTTATGCGCTCAATTAACCTAAATTGGACATACCCTAATTATAGACTATATAATTACCCGCATCTGGCCATGTATCACCGGCCGGTGGGACTTGATATGAACCTATCACAACCATTTTCCCTAGCACCTTCGCTTACAATCTTTATTTTAAGCAAAACTTCATTTCTGAATGCGCGAATTCAGACCACTAAAAATTAAAAAGCCAAGCGTGAAAAAGTCACTCGAGAATTCGTATCGAAAGCATGTTCCAGAAGAAACGGTCAAGCAAAAAAATTGCATGAAAATGATAGGTTCGAGAGCAATTAATGAAAAGATTAAAAAAGAGAATAACATTTGGACCGTTCCATGAAACTTTTCTTAATATACTTACGGGCTTTATGACGTCGGCATTACAATTAAACTTTGCAATGTGATAATCTTTTTCATATTTATAAAGCTTCAAAGACACGCAGAGACTATGAAACAGTTCAAAAGCAGAATAAAACAAAAGCGTGTAAGATTGAAACCAAACCGCCAAAAATACGTTAAATTAGCAGTCGAAAAGTCCAGCTTTTAACATGATTCACTAATGAACTTGTAGATCACCAGAATTTGTTTCAGGGTCAACAAAAAAGTCTCAATTAGGTTTGTTGAAAAATCAGTCATGATATAAAAAGCAAAGAGTCCATAAAAAGAGTCCGAATACAAACAAATGGGCAGAAATTTGTCGAAATCATAATTGCTAAGAATCCTGATTTCCATGCCATTTTAAAATCAAATATGCAAAAAGAAAATTTGGCTTTAACCACAGATTTAATCGATGTGAAAAATAGCTTTTAAACGAGCGAAACGGCTACCAAAATGAAATTTCAAGAAAAACAACTATCGGAGTTGCAGATCTTTTGCTCTGACTTCGTAAATTTCTGTCCAATAAAAGTGGAGCTGAGAAAATTGTCCTAATTTGTAGAAATTGAACTGCCATATAAATTTGAAAACCTAAATTGGCTGAAAATGATGCTGAGATGAGTTAAAATTAGGCCACATGTCTCCCAAAATTTATCTAAACTTCAAGGTGTGAGATAGTGACAAAGGCAAAATGCAAAACAAAAAACAACAAGGGTTGGTCTAATTGCTCTCAAATGACGAGAGGAAGCAAAACCCCTCGCCGTACTTCAGCCGGGGAGGGGATATAATATCCCTAAGGGCTAACAATGATAGTATTAGAGCTGATTGTAGACCACTACTAAGATTTAAAATAAAAAGAAACCAATTTTGACGCGCTTTGGCTTGACTTTTAATAGTATACGCCAGAAGTTGAGTTTGCGGCTTAAATTCTGAATGAGAGCAATATATATCACGCAGAAATCGAGAGTCACGCGTGAAAAAGTCACCCCAAAAGTCAGAGCCTTAGACAACCGGTCGTATAAAGATCAACAGGGCCAAAATAGTTGCTGAAAACTTTGTTTGAGAGCTATTAACAACAGAGCTCTGTATTAATAGGATTTTAAATGATTTTTAATGGCACATATTTTTCTATGTGAAGTACGACCACAAATTTGAGAGAACGCAAAAACAGTCGAGTAGATAATTCCGCCCTCCGCAACGGTGAAGTCACGAAAAGTGAATGTACATTTTTGCGATGAAAGGTCAAGTCTTTAAACGCGAGGGAGTACAATTACACGTGCAATGCAATTTGCCACAATGGAATTATGAACCTCGCTTTACTCTGATATCGAAGTCGATGTTGATTAAGGCTAAAAGCTTAATTCGAACCAAGTTGCCAAATTGTTTTGTAGAAATATACAGTCATGCACTTCACACAAAAACACGTACTGGCAGTCATGTGCGACAAAAGGATGCCACGCTAAAGACACACGTGATCGAAAGAGCCGCTAAAACTATTTTAAAATTGCAACTGTTTCATTCCCCAGTGATCCAAAATTTGCATTTTATAAGCTTGTTGACAAACTAATACCAGCTTGTAGAGGTATCAGTAAAAATTTTTAAAGCCAAATTGGTTAAAGCTTTTTACAGCTTAATGGGACGTTCGAAAAAGGTCTAAAAGTATCAATTATATACGTCCAAACTCTGCCGGGGAATGGAAGCAGTTGCAAAGTACGTTTTATACAACAGCTGGAACAATCAACTAAGAAAATACGTTTCTATGAATTAATCTTTAGCAAACAGAGGACTTTATGTTACTACATTCTAACAAACATAGACGGCAGATTGCCACGTAATAGCCGCGAAATAGACTTGCGTAACGTAGAATGCAGATAGAAACAGACACTGAAATAAGTAGCAAAGTTGTCGACGCCGCCTATAAAAGTCAATCGATAAATTATTAAGGCTTGTTAAAATTCACTCCGACGAAGCCTTTTGATTATGGTTAGTGAGAGGAAAAATTCATTCAGAAAAATTGAATTTTTCAGCTTTGTTGTGTAAGCAAATGTAATACGAAAAAAGAGGGTTAGATGACGAAACAAAAAACATAGCCGATAGAAATCTGGAAACGACTCGAAGCGTCGGATCTATTCAAATAACAAAAAGCCATAAAAGTTGCAGCCTCTTTCTGTCTCGGAACAGTTATCCTTTACAGCAACAAAGTTGACTATAATATTTGAAAAAACTGTAAACCGTCACAACGAAAACAATTCAGCATTGACACCACTGAAGATTTTAGAAGCCATACGAAGAGACACTCCGAACAAGACCTTAACGACAAAAAACTTTACAGTTGAGCTTTTGCAATCGCAAAATTTGTACTAATAAAAGCAGACCGGGTAACGTTGAAAAATAGCCAAAACTTTTTACATGGAAAAAACTAATAGAAATTAATAACTTCAAAATCTTGGATTAATAATTGTCATGAAATAAGCTGTCTCAAAATTCATAACTCTGCAACTACCAAGACAAATGTAAGACAAAAACATTTTTTGAAACAACTCATTAAAAAAACTAAAACTAAAATTTAGGTAATTTCTCGGTTTTCCTTTCACAGAAAATCAAACTCAACAATAAATACTCTCGGGCAGAAGAAATTGTTGAAAAAAAGTTCAATCTGTATTCAAATAAAAAATTATCAGACAGAAAAAGGCAACAGATTAAGGATAAAAAGCATAAAGATGATTTATAATTAAGACCTAGTGCTAAGAAATTTCTCACAGAACAAACTGCAGAACACTCAATCTGAAAATAAGTCAGATAATCTTAATGAAAAAACATAAGACGATTAACGTCGGATGAACTGCCCTCGAATGACAGTCAGGGGCAATTTAATTTAGGGGTAGAGATTGAAAAATTTTTTGGGTGAAAAACTCGGACCTGATAGGGGTTCGAACCCGCAATCTCCAGAATAGCAAACAGACATCTCAACCAGAGCTACAACCGCGTTGTTTCTCAACCGCTAACAATCACTTTCATATTAGCAACACAACTCAGTTCAGAATGAAAGTAATTGAAATCAATCAAAGTGAAGAAGTGATGATTGAAAAAGTCACTCAAGAAGTCAATGAATGTTCTAGAACAAAAGCGCAAAAAAGTTCAAGAAAATATTTTGCATAAAAAAGACCAACACGTTTAAAATAATTGCCTCAAACTTCATTCAAGAGCAATTAATCAATTTTAATTTTAGATAAACGAAAATTTAGATCCATGGGGGTGCATAGAAAGGCCCAATCTAGCAAATGAAACAAAAATCCAAATCAAACCAAAAATTCACGAAAAAATGGACAAAAAACCGTTTCTATAAATGCAAATTCGTATAAAACACGTTAGGTTAACAACTGAGAAATACAATACCTGGTTTTTTTTAAAAAATGTTACTATATACACTGAGGACAAAAAATTCCTGACAAAGATCCAAAAAAAAACAATAAATAAAAATTTGAGAAATAGGAGCTGATTTTGCCCCTAAAACGCATCATCGGGCTCTCACAAACGCTGTTATATCAAATTCGGATGGTTAAATATTACTGCAGTTTCGGTCAAACAAATTTCGCAAAAAATCTTAATACAAGCAAAAAATGAGCCAAATCGACGAAAAAACAGGTTAAAATTGGTGAACTATACTTAACATTCTGTCGAAAAAAGCTTCAAAGGCAAAAGGTCAACAATGCAGTGCATAATCAATACCTTTCTCTCACTCAGTAAAAATCATTCCACATGACAATTTTACTCATTTTTGCTTGTAGGTCAAAACGCCGCATGAACACAGTACTTTCGGTTATAAGAACCTCAAGAAAGTCAATATTCCTCTTCGAGTCGTCAAAAACAGAACACTGCAATATAGTTACGCTCATCCTAAAGTTTCGCAGCTATGACGAGACAATTCAAAACACTTTGAAAAGTACAAACTACGATGCTATCGTTATCAGACGTAATTAGTTAGAAGTAATATCTTATATTGAGTGTTCCGGCCGGACAGATTGAAAGAAAGAACACTGCTAACTATAGAAGAACTAGGTTGGTGGTGGTGCTGTTGCTGAATGCTTGAATTCTGTCGTACTTGGACACTGTAATTGGCATCCGAATAGTTTTGAGTGCTTCCCGGAAATCCACTGGTACATGTGGTCACAGCCAGCAAGCCTTCGTCACTCGAAAGTGAACAAATTCCTGACGTCACACTATCGCATGCTGCACCTCCTGACGCTCCAACTGGCGAGGAAACTCCGGTCGTACCGGTACCATGCAGCGTTTCTGGAACCCGGAGGAACCTATCAGAGCAGTTTGTGTTCGCACAACTGGGATTTGAACAACGCTGCGACATTCCAGTTCCCTGAACGTCAACGAAGTCCATCTGTTTCAGACTAGAGGGATTAAATTCTGCTCTGTGTCGTGATCCACGCGAACTTGGACTTCCAAAAGGCATGTGGCCGGACATGAGGGTCCCGGGTTGACTCCAATTTTGGGCTCCGAAATTAGCTGAGACGTTTATGGGAGCCGAACAGCATTGGCACTGGATTTGGTTACTGGGATTGTGTTGCAACGTGGAATTAGGCCTGGTCGGATTTCGGCTAATGGGCATTGTATTATTGTTGCTGTGAGAAGGTTGTTGACCTGAGCTCATTTGTTGGTCCTGAGTAGAATTGAATGATTGGAAAAATGGAAAGATTTGGTGAGTATCCTAGGCGGACAACACATGATCTAATCTATCAACAGTGAAAAGTTACACAACACTAAAATCATACCCGAATCTTTTCTGTCCCCCCCCCCCCCCTCCAGTGTTTTTATAACCCCCAGTTACAATTTCTATGTTGTTATATAGCACGTTACTATGTAATAAAATAGCACGTGCGCCTGGGGGTCATAAAAAATTATGCTCACTAAGCTTGGGGGGGGGGGGAGCAGAATAGATCCTCATACCCCACCGATTCAACACTTTACTTTTTGTCAATCATCTAACAAGCTTCTCGCAAAATTTCTCATCACAAATTATCACATTGTCCATTGCATCATTACTCGCTCTGAACAATAAAAATCTTTTCCGTCTGTACCCCCCCGCCAGCGTTCCCCCAATTACAGAGAACGTGCCACTACATAGTAAAAAATATGTAAAAATACGACACGTGCATCTGGGGTGCAAATAATATTTACCCACTACGCTTGGGGGGGGGGGGTGCACAATCGGAAGATCTGAAAATTCTTAGAAGATCTCTCGCGATAAAAGTTCTGGAATCATTGGGGTAGTAACTACATACACTCATAAATCTACTCTTGCAACTGTCGATGCTCAAAATTTTTCGCTGTCAAAAATTTCTTTTCTTAATCAATGCTCGCTGCAATGACTTGTTATTGGTAGAAGCTGCATTTTTTGCAACATGTTTTGATAGTTGGCTGGGTAAATAATATGGAAGTAAAACTAGCAGTGCAAACATTAAGCATGCAGAAAATTATTGTTCACGCTAGCACACGTGTGATATATTCTCTCCCCCTCCACTCTCCGGTGTTTTCTACGCCCCATTTACAATTTATGTTTTGTTCTATAACACGTTACTATGTAAAATAGCACGCGCGCCTGTAGGAGGGCGAAAGATTTATATGCTCGCTAAGCTGGGGGGGGGGGCAGAATAGATCCCTCACATGTTACAAAACTCAGAAACAATACGAAGGAATCATGAACAACGGACAGAATGATTTTGATCAAAGTTCCCGATCAACGTCCGATCCCAGTTCTAAAACTCTGTCCACAAAGAGTAAAAAACGTTTGGTCGAATATAATGGAACAGATATGTTAGTATTAGCAAACCACTTTTAGGCTTATTTTCTCCAAACAAGTTCGATCATGCGCACTTATGGAAAGTTCTTGGCAATTTTTCCTTCACAACTGGTAGCCTGTAAGTCTTTCAAATAGCCAGGGAACAGAACAATTCTGAGTCAAAGGGAGAATAATTATGTCAGTTTATTTAGTGTGGTGGTTTTTTGAGCTGTTAATGTTGACAAACCTTCAGATGACTATGGACCGAGTTCTCCCTGGAGATAGCCGTACTTCCTGTGTTCATGCCAGAGTACTGTTGTTGATGTTGCCCAATTGCATTCTGATGCTGCAGATGATGATGCTGATGATGAGATGCGAACTGTTTCCGGTCACTGACCTCTGCTGTTGACGTCATTTGGTTATTAAAGCTTGTTTCCTGATTAACTGGATGGGATGTTTGTTGCATCGAGCTTGGTCCTGTCGTTGCGTTTGGTCCCTGGTCCAAATTTTGCGACCGGGCAAGAGAACGGTGGCTTTGATGTCTGGACATTGATGATGCTCCGTCGTGGAATTCCCTGCCACGATGTGACACGCCTCGCTCCATTGTCGGGCCCAATGAATGCGAAATGCGATTGGACATGGAATTCAAAGCGGGCGATGCTGGAGTTGATACCGATTCGTTCATGTCCTTCACTCCATCTCTGGTTATCCTGTTCTCATCGACATTTGAGGGGGCCGAATTGATATCAATATTATTCTGACTTTGAAGAGTTTTCAGCTTCTCGTTGGCTTGGATGACGTTTTGGGCAAAAGATCGCAAAGTTGTCAAACTGGCCGCTTTTGATGAGTGCTCACTGGATTGATGTTCGTTTCCGCTGGAATTAGCAAATAAAGACACGTGACAGTTCCATCCAGTTTCGAGGCCCAGCTTCTCGGCAAATATCCGGGAGCGAAGTTCATTCTCGTGTGAGAAATGGACAAATCGAATACAACGTGACTCAAAATCTTCAATGAGATCAAGTACATCGGGCATGGCTTTGTATTGCATCACAACCATCCCCAAGAAAATTTGACCAGATTGAGCTCTGAAACAGTAAAATTATTTATCTCCTTTACACAAAAAACGGCGCATTCAAATCTTTGATAATCGATTAGTTTCCAAAGCAACAAAAACAAAGTTCATGGCACAAGTTTAACGAGTTTCGTGAGCGCACTCAACCAAAAACAAGTTTGATTTTAAAAACAACAATCAATTTATGTTCAATACATCGTTCTACCATTTGAACCGCTGATCAATTTCAAGTTTTTCGGTTAATTGATGGTACTATGAACAGATCTTTTGAACAATTCCTCCCCTGCAAAAGGTGTGCTATTCCTGAATAGAATTTAAGTGAGCGATTTATTAACTAATCAGAGACTACTATTAACTTTTCATGGATGCGCATGCATAGATAACGATACGCCATGCTATGTTGATTAGCCGATTTGGAATACAAAGCGAAAAACCTTTCCGACTGGTGGGTCAGTGAGCATACTTCGCGAGCGTCTCAATTGCACTTAAACTGATATTACGCTATCTAAACTGTCGACCAGGTAATATTGCGGTAAAGTATATCATAGAAGGGGCAATTCTCTGCTAGTTACACAAGGGGAGACAATTGTTGAAAAGATCCCTATGAAATTTTAGCTAGTACATTATGTATAGTTTCTTTCTTATCACATGACATTTTTCCCAAGCAATTTCACTGGCTTAACACAAAGACGGTTACAAGCCCAAAAACAAATTGGTTCTGGCTATTAGTAGAAAAAATGTAGCAGCTATGCTTTCAGAGAAGCAAACTTAAACAAAGGTTTTAGACTTCTAGCGCGCTGCAAACGGCATTTTTACAACTGCCAAGCTATCAGCATTTCAGTCACATGGAAAAATGTTTCAAACACGTTACGGGCGTGGAGATCTGAATAAAGAAAAAACCAGAAAAAGACGAAATAGATGACATCGAACACAATTTTAAAACAACACAACAACTTAAAAATCAAACTCAATGAAAATCAACCTTTTCACCGCTCAAAAAGTGCTTTTCGATCTGTGTTTTGCGATCTAGAATGAAGGCTCTCAATTTCTTTTCCATCCCACTAAAAGGGACGGTCAAACTGTAATAACTGTTTGTTTATTCACACAAATAAAGAAAACAAAAACACGTTCAAGAAACTCTTTCCAGCCTAAATAAAAAGAAAACGGTAAGGTTTACATTTCTCAACGCGATTCGAAAATTATTTTAATCGGAAGTTTTAAACAGGGCCCTACAATTGTATCAAGCGATGTAGGGGCTTGGGAGGGAGACAGGGGTATTCAAATCTCCATGTGCAGGAGGGTGGACAAAGAGTGTTGGGAATAAGTTCAAGCTAAGAACAAAATTCTTTCAACTAATAAGATAGCCAGCAGAATACTAGAAACGACTCGAAGAGCAGTACAATCTCTAAAATTACTTCACCTTAAGATGAAAAAAACATGAAAAAAGAAAGAAACAATTTAAAAAATTAACTGCCTAATAAAACTTTTGAAAATGTTTTGAAAAACTGATAACTCAATTTTAAGTTCAGGGAGTTAGTGTCGGGCAGGAGGTATGTAGGTGGAGTGAAAGGCAGGTTTGGGGAGGGGTACTTAGGTGTGGGGATAGCTAATTGGTAACGGGATAGCTAGGTCGGTGGGAGAGGGAGGAGTGGCGGTGAGGGGAAGTGTCTGTAGTTTGGAAAGGGACCGAGACCGTTATGGTAAAACTGCTTTAAAAAATTTTTCGACATGAAGTTTTACAATCAATTCCTAATTTCTATGTATCACTAAGTAAGCAACTAATACAGAAGTCAATGTTCAAAAACAAAAGTCGAAACTTCAAGTCATGAACAAATTTCCATAAGCTATAAAAATCTGTTTACCAATTCTCTTCTCCGAGTCATAAAAACCTGTCGAGTACCAATACTTCTTTTCAATTCGTAAAAAAGCCAGAAGCGCGCTCAGCTTACAGCTTCAAAGCTATTAAAAGGAAAGATGAATCTCATGCAAAATGGGACCTATATTGTAAGAGACTTTACCAGAGATTAATCAACAATATCAAGAATAATGGTTGTTGTGGAAATGTTCAAAATTTTGTTTGACTTTTTAAAGGTTGATTTCGTCTATTTATTCGAACTGTCCGTTAAAATTGTCAAAAAATTAAATGCAATTGGTCACACATAGACCAAAACGAGCTAATAATTTTCAAATATGATCGACGAACGTAAGCCCAATTGATCTGAAACGTATGGCGTGGGGCTAGCTTTGGTTCCATCTAGCTTAAGCCTAGGGAAGCTAGCTTCACTGATTGAGGGTAAGAAAAAATTATGAGGGGTGGGCGGAAAATCTTGCAAAATTGTCATGAAATTACGACTACCGAGAAGTTTCAGTGGAAACATAAATAGTATTAACGCTGAACGACTACTAGAAAAAACTTAGCGCTTTCGGGCTTTAGCAGTTTATGTTGCTTCTCTCAAAGAAAAGTCAAATTAGTCAGAAGAAAAAGAAACAAGCGAAAAAATGCAGGAAAAAACAACAGTGCCCAAATACTTGCTACAAACTTTGCATTAATCTATAAATAGTTAATTGTTTAAAATTAATATAACACTAACTTGGCCAGTCCCTTGGCGTCACTCACGAAGTCGGTCGAATGAACATTCTCCATATCTGCCAGAACACTGAAAAAGAAAACAACATCTGAATCAAGAAGACAAACAAAAACCAGCTGTTTACTCACATAATTCCTGAAAGTCCAAAAGGTTTCACATCATCTAAGTCAATTTGTTACAATTGTCAACGCTCAGAGCAAGTGAAAAATCTCGTGCGTCATTGTGGTCATAATTCAGCCAGAAATATCCTTATAGATTTCACAGATACCTTTATACCTTATTTAAACAGCGCGATTGAAGTAGAAAGAATAAAACCACAGTTGAAATTCAGTCGAATGAAAAGCATCACAGTGAGAAATCAATTCCGACGCTTCATTGCGACGTTTAGAAACTTTTTTAACGCCAACAACAGATTTGGTAATTTCTTATCAAAAGAAATAGATACAGAGCCCAAAAACATGTAAGAAAAGCAATATTTAAAGAAAAAATAGCCAATCCCAAAACTAGAAAAGGTTGTTTGAGCCTAAACGTGTAATAAACGTGTAAAGAAATGAATAAAAGAGGCAAAGAAGAAGACGATAGAACAAACGACTGACCTGGTAGGGTTAGGCTGAAACCTGTAAAATTGCACAGACATGACAAATATATTCACATTGCAAGAATACAAGCTAAAAACTGACGGCTGCGAACTGCAATAGTACTCTTTGACAAAGGTGAACCCTCAATTTGCATTTTTACATAGCAAACTGTTTTTTAAGATTAAAATCAGTGCTCTCCGAATTCGTTCGATTTAAACTTTACGTGATTTGACTCAAAAATGATAGAATTAATAAATTCCAAGAACATTTCAGCAGGCGATATAAGATTGTCACTTTTCAGATAGCAGAACTAGACTTCCATATGAGAGCCGTTCAATTTGATCGTGGCTCCATTATTTCAAGTGAAACTTTCGCTTTGTGAATTCAAAGATTTATTATCCAGATGAAGAGATTTAACGTCCAACTCAATTTATTGGTGCTTACTCAAAACTGGCAAACTTCTACCAAAATTTTCTTCATCAGTACTTTTGACATTTTTCAGAACCGACATTACGTGGCAAAAGTCCACTTGTTCGAGTAAGTTTACTTGAGTTTGTCACTATTTAACACGACCATATAAGATCCCAACTCCTCGTAACAGTTGTCTACGCCGTTATAGTTGCCTGGGATTACTAGCCGCAATCAGTGACAGCTTGTCATTTGGTCCGAAAGGGAAGAAAGCCTTATAGGTAAATAAATTCAAAGAAGTACCTCACAAAACTAATCGTGGATTAAAAAAACAATTAGCCGTTGCAGCTACCAATAAATGGTGACTAATCAAGAAATGTCTTGTGTTCGAAATGTTTTGTAATTACCAATATCAATGCTTATAAAAATAATTAAGTCTCGGAATTGAGTCTCAAGCAATTAATAAAACTCTATCAAAAAACTTCTATCAAAGGCTAACCGAAAACTCAAAATCGTGATTATGGAATACAATTATCCTTGAAGAGAGTGACAAAATCCTGTTTTTCCGCCACTCATGTCCAAGAACAACGCAATTATTTTTTCATTGTAAATAGCAACTTGGATTTTTGCCACGTAATGGAGTGCTATTAAAATGCCATCAATTTTTCAGTTGAATAACATAAAAACTGAAACAATGGGAATTTAGAATGGTTATAAACTTACTCCTCAAAAACATGCAGTTTTGTATTAAAAATCGCAATTTGAGCGTTAGCTAATTTATTAAAAAATATTCACAGAATTTGTATCTTTCTCAACATTTCTTTGTACGAAAAGAACAGGCAACACATTTCCAACCAAAACAAACATAATAATGATAATGTCTTTATTGTATCACTTCGGCATAGAAACAGGTTGCATGCTTAGTTTTAAAAAGCAGGAAACCATATTTGCAACAAAAAGTATTGTGGATAGTTTCAAATGAAAGCTGAAATATACAAAAAAAAATTGAACAATGTACAAATTGTTCTTAGTTTTTGATGCAGCTACATTAGAATAAATAAGTTAAATTTGCTAATAATGAGATGTTTTTGCCCTTCCGTGGCCAAAAGTCACAAAAATTTGTCACATATTCCAGTTTAATGTCCCTGTTATCCACAATGAAAAAACTACTCCTTCAGCGTGCAGCTATGATGTGACAGGAAAAGCATAAGTATGTCACTTGTATCGGTTGAGTAAAAAACCATTGTCCAGTATTTGGTGCATTCAGTTAGCCTAATGTATTATTGCACGAAGTTAGTTTGTAATTGATTGAGACCCAATTCAGAGGCTAAATTGTTCTTATGAAAAGTGATATATGCAGTCGCAAAAAACTGCTAGTTGTCTTCTTAATCAACAACGAGTATTGGGATGGACATTTCTGTAGTTAATCATCAATAAGGATATCTTTCATTTTGTTCTAATTGAGATGATGTTGTTAGCTATAGCGGTTATTATATGCTGTAACCATGGACATCAACGCTGGCTAAAACAGGCCAGGCCAGACAAATTACGCGGATAGTTTCAAACTAAGCAAACTAAATTCATTCACCATCTCAAATATCCAGATACGCGTGCAGTCCTAATCTTAAAACATGGTCGTTAATAACATTGTATTTTCACGTATGCACCAGATATAGCAAAAAAATTACAAGAAGAGTAGGACACGAAACTTGTTATTCGTTTAACATTCATAATTTCACATTAAATTACAGAAAAAGATCCCAGAAGGATATAAGAACTCTTATCCTCAGTTAAAGCGAAACGAATGAGAGCAAAAAGTTACTTTTTCAAATGCGATAATCGAGACGATCGGAAACCTTACAACAGAATTGACATAAAAACCAACGACAACGATTATCATAAATGTCGCCATGAAAGCAAATTTAGTTGTTTTCAGTTGTTCAATTGAAAAAATATAACTGGCAGATTGCCAGAAAATAACCGCAATCGTAGACCTGCATTCTCAAAAAGATGCTGAGATGATATATTTTGATTCAGAATCTGTATAACTTTTTGCTGCTTCTATTAGCTGCTCTCAAATAGCCTTCAATTAGAATGACACACATTCACTTGACCTCATCTCTTTGAATTTAAGTGAAAAAAGTCTTTTTGAATTTCAAAGTGAGGAAGTCATTTTTAAGAGTGAGGTAAGCCAAGTGTGACCAAAAACTAAACCACGCGAATGTACAAAAAATTGGTTCCACTAAGACTGCAAAATGACGTTGAAAATCACGTAATTCAGTTGAAATTTCATGAACGATTGAACAAAAAGCAGATTTGAAGTGGTCGTATGATCGTAACAAAAATCTTGACGACGAAGTAAAAACATACCCGGCAAGTAAAAATATACGAAGTAAAAACATTGCCGGAAAATAGCCGCCGTTGATTCCAATAAGCATGATTGGGATTGAAATAACAGAAGATATTGAAAAAGAAAGATTTTTGTACAAAAATATTTTTTTAAGTCCGATTTATTTTGAAGGCGTTTCGTAGTTGAACATACTTCTGTTTTAGAGAGGGGCTACAGGGGCTACCATCAACAACAATAAGCATTAGAGATGGTAAATAAGACTTATAGGAACAACGTTCAAATAGCGGGCATCTAAAATTGGGCTTTATGGGTTTATCCCGTTTCTATTTCTGACATCCATTTTTGTACTAACTCTGTTCATTTTGAATTGCTTTGCTGAGCAACTGATGTTCAAAATCACTTTTAGCAGAATGAAAGAAGAGAGAAACTAGCCTAGAGAAGTCAAAAAGATTTCACGCAAAATGTTGAAAAGGCGGCAAAATGAGTTAAAGCGAAACATTTTTTTATTCGACGAAGTAAAAAAACATAGCAGGACGAGTCCTGACGTACAATTCAAAGAATTTTCATTGACTAAACAGAAAACTAGACCTAGAACGGACTATGAGTGGATTGGTTAAACCATTTAGAAAAAAATCCGATCCAAAAAAACGATAAAACAGTAAAAATCAAAGTCAAATTGCCGCATGTGAACAAAAAACCACTAGCGAGAAAGCGAATTTTTGTTCAAACACCATTTTCTCACTCTACTTTAAATTTGGAGCGTAAAAAATTCACGCCGCAAAACCACTCGCTTTTTCGCTCCACTTCCTGTTTCGACGTGACCAAAATCACTACTCCAATTTGACTTCAAAAATCATGAAAATGTGTGAACAGATCTTAAAAAAAAAAAGACAGCGCCCCAATACAATTCAAATTCTTTGAATTGTAAAAAATAGGAGCGCTATAATAGCCGGCTGAGAAGATGAGGGCGGCTATTAAAAAACAAAGAGAAGGTCAATAATAGCGCCAGCTATCGCTAAGCGGCTAATAAAAAATAATGTCACAGGACAATTTGACGTAGGGAACTCTACCCATAATAAGTTTGGATGGTTGGAACACTAAAAGTCTAACATTTTGAACAAAAAAAAGGTTAAAACAGCAAGAAGCGAATTTTTTAGCAGACCGATTGATAAGTGTTGGATCAAATGCCGCAGTCATTATGAAAAAAAACTTGCTTTGATCAATTTAACTAACTTTTTGCCACCAGGTAGCTCCAAGTAGAAATTGTCGAGCACTTTTGAGAAGTCAGAGAAGACAGGTCGATATGCAAATGCAGTGCAGTAAGCCGAAAGCGAAGCTCTTGTGTAGAAATCGTGGATCTTTTTCCTCAATTCAGGACTCAGAGGGTGAATTCCCTTTCCGTCCCAAAAATCAGGACAAACGTCACATAGCATGTCAGCTGTTCCCTGTGTGAACAACTGTTGCAGCCCAGTTGAGGTATCGTGAACAACCACAGAACATAAAAAGGGGAATGGAGTCTTCTTCCTCAGAATCGCTTTGATTCTCCTCATTTTAAACGTGTCACTCGGATCAAATGGTTGAGACTCGCGGAAAGATTGGATGTAGTTTTTCACTTCGTAACTTTCGGTGGCGTTTTTGGCAAACCCTATTGCCTCGGACAACTCGCAAGCGCATCTAAACATATTTCCATTTAAGGAACTTTTCTTTCATAATCAATATATATCGTAGATGCACAGGCTAAAACAATTTTTCACTATAAAACCTGTAGAATCTTTCCAACATCACTTCAGCATTTGCTAACTGGAATTGTAAATAAAAAGTTTTTGAGAAATTGATTAAAATCGGATCTTTTTCGTTATCAAATGGCAATAAACAGAAGAGGTTCGCTTAGATTAAAAATTCCAATTACATGCGGAATCATGAAACAAGGTGAATCGTTGTTTGCTGTGCGAATCATAGTAAATGTTCCAACCCAGACTTTTGCTTCAATAACGGAGGAACAAGAGCCAAACAGAGGCAGGGGAAGAACTCAGAAATTTAGCCGGTAGATCGCCACAAAAACAGCTGCGGTTGCTAGACATGTAGGCCCAAAATACCAAAAAAACTACTGATACGAGGAAAAACCTTTAAAAAATGTCAATTTTTTTGATTAAAATCAATAGTTTCTGAAAATTTCCCTCAAAAAGCTTCAATTATTCAGAAACACCGCACCACACCACACCAGACCTACCTCACCATACCACACCAGACCACACCACACCACACCACAGAAGACCACGCCACACCACATACACACGCATAATTAACTTGTTGTTAAATAAATTTTCTGCGGGAAAAATCAAAACATAGCCGGCAGATTGCTGGAAAATAGCCACCGTTGACCCGCTTGACGCACATTGGGATTGAAACAGAAAAATAAAAAAAATAAGAAAGAGAAGCTGACAGAATTTTTTTAATTGTCAAAGTGTCAAAGTTATGCATATTCGGTTAGATTCTAAAAGTAAACTTAATTCAGCTTCTAAACTGAAGTCTATTAAGAATAGTAATAATGCTAGCTAGCAATCACTTTAATGAACTCTGATAACCTAATTGTCAGTCAAATAAAAAAAACGGCATTTCAAGCAAACTCTCAGTGCTGCACTATGTCAAATGAAATCAATTGCGAACAAAATGAATATCGAAGGAAAAGACTAAAATAATTATTTTTAACAACTGATAAAAACAGAGCTATTTAGAATTATAATTCTCACTAAAAGGAAAGACTGATACATGTTAGAATGCGGAGAATAAGGACAGAAACAAAAACACATCGAAAAACAAACAGACTAAAACTTTAAGACTAAAGACTTTCGAAAGTTTAAAATCAAATTTAAAAAAATTCCTTATTTAGCATAAAAGTACATAACTATCCTCCTGTATAAATTAGAATGTAACATGAAAACAAGTGAAACATGGTTCACAGATTGGAAACAATAAAAAAATTTTGAATAAATTTGTCCAAAAGATTTTCAAAATTGCACTCACGAAAAATTTTAGCCACAACATTTTCAATTATCCGTAAAAAAAGTTAGTATCACTGACAGAAAAAAAGAACTTCTCTGTTAGCATATCAAAAAAAAACAAAAAACCAGTAAAACTCGACAAAGAAATGCCAAAATCGGGCATTCATGTGAACAATTCTATAAAATAAAACAAAAACACCTCACGTTATAAAAAGGCACTCAAATCACGAAATATCAAAGGTAAATTGCCATGTGCACTGAGCTGATTCTTGAAAGAACATCCTCTTTAAGATCCAAAAAAAAGCAAATTAAATGAAAAAGCCAAAAATGAATTTGAAAATTGGAAATTTGGAAATGAATTTGAATTCATTTGAAAATGAATTGAAAAACCCTGTGATATCAATTTGAGAGGTTCACATATCAAAACAGCTTCTATTAAAAATTATTTCCTAAAAAATTAAAATATAGGCGAAAAAGCTGGGCCAATGGGACGGAAGAACGGCTAAAAATGGTTATCTATATAAAGCATTCTCTCAAAAAACACCTTTCAAATCCGAAAATTCATCAATGATCGAAGCGCATGATCGAATACACTTCTCTCGCTCATACAAAATAAGTCCACACGTCAATTTTACCCTTTCGCTTCTTGGTCAAAACGCCGTCTGAACGAATAGTACTTCCGCTAAAAAAACTTAAGAAAACAAATACTCATCTTCGAGTCGCAAAAAAGGAGAGCACCCAAATAATAGCCCTTGAGAGGCTGGCGGCGGCCATTAAAAAGAATAATAGACCTAGTTTTCTTTTACATCACCCGATCTACTCGGTTCTATGAGCTTTCGAAAGATACCACTTTCAATTCTCTACTCAAAAGATAAAAATGGACCGTAGGCGCCTTTTCAAAAAAGTTCCCCGGCACAAAGTTCCACCCCAAGGCTTTCGGGTCTTATAATTTCAAATGATAAAGCGCACGACTCAAACGGTTGCCGCATATTTGCCTAAAAATTTTGATAAAACGCTAGTTTCATTTCGCTGTCAAATTTAGACTACATTTGTCTTCCGCTGACGTGGCATGATGGCGTTGTACTAATTTTGGGCTTTAGAATCGGTTGGAAAGATGCGACAGTTGAAAAGTTAACTTGACACATTTAAGAGAACAGAAAATGATATCAAATTCCAACTGGTTGCTGCAATTATATGAGTTCATTGTCGCTTGAAGCATCTGTCAAAACAATCTGTCTATTGGACAAAAATAAAAATAACTTTAGATCTGTTTCCTTTTTCTTTATCAACAAAGTTTTCATTAGGCTACGTGAACAAACTGATGCGTTCTTTTTCATTAGCCTTGAGAAATCCCCATAACAATAATATTAACGGTTACAAGGTTGAAAATTACTAATTACGGGTGGTCGTTAATTTATCAGTGAGATGATGGAGGGTCGAGACGTTGGGGGTGGGGTTGGAAACAGTTCCAAAACATTGAAAGCGATGACAACGTTAAGTTTATTTTCCACATCATCGATATTGTCTTCACTTCTTTAGGCGTGCAGAACAACATATTAACAAGGAGGCCACTATATATTGATTGTAATTGAAATCTATATATCCAATATTTAACACATCATATTAAGGTCTTAATTGTTTCGTCCATGAAATTTATTGAGAAGAAATTAAAGAGGTTGATAGGCGTATGTTCCAAATTTCCATTCTGTGTATTGCTTCATGTTGCCAGATTCCATAACGCATATGAACAGAACCAGCAAATTGCCAGAAAACAGCCGCAAGAGGCCCACTTGAAATATCTTAAATTTTTCCAAAAAGTGGAGGAAAACCAGAAAATAACTATTTTGATGGCGGTGGTTGGCGTTGGTGTCAGAAAAATACGTAATGAGAAAAAATACCCAAAAATATACCCAATAATTTATCCTAATGTTGATACTACCAGAACGACTATTTAGCATAATATTATCTAAATGAGATAACTTAGAATGCAATCAAGTATATTTATCAAGTCTTAAATGTGAGACTAGTACATTTCTCCATGTCTCAGTGGCCCATGGAACTTGACATATTTTGTTACATTTTGTTGATACATTTTGTTCTAAAAACTTGATACATTTTGTTCTAAAAAAGCACACATGGACTGCAAAAAGGGACAACAAAGATTGTAAAGACAATGAGTCACGGTCAAAATTGACGATCAATTATATGAGTTCATTGTCGCTTGAAGCATCTGTCAAAACAATCTGTCTATTGGACAAAAATAAAAATAACTTTAGATCTGTTTCCTTTATCTTTAAGTTTTCATTAGGCTACGTGAACAAACTGATGCGTTCTTTTTCATTAGCCTTGAGAATTTCCCATAACAATAATATTAACGGATACAAGGTTGAAAATTACTAATTACGGGTGGTCGTTAATTTATCAGTGAGATGATGGAGGGTCGAGACGTGGGGGGTGGGGTTGGAAACAGTTCCAAAACATTGAAAGCGATGACAACGTTAAGTCTATTTTCCACATCATCGATATTGTCTTCACTTCTTTAGGCGTGCAGAACAACAAATTAACAAGGAGGCCACTATATATTAATTGTAATTGAAACCTATATATCCAATATTTAACACATCATATTAAGGTCTTAATTGTTTCGCCCATGAAATTTATTGAGAAATTAAAGAGGTCGATAAGCGTATGTTCCAAATTTCCATTCTGTGTATTGCTTCATGTTGTCAGATTCCATAACGCATATGAACAAAACCAGCAAATTGCCAGAAAACAGCCGCAACAGGCCCACTTGAAATATCTTTAATTGTTCCAAAAAGTGGAGGAAAACCAGAAAATAACTATTTTGATGGCGGTGGTTGGCGGCGGTGTCAGAAAAAATAAGTAATGAGAAAAAATACCCAAAATATACCCAATATTTTATCCTAATGTTGATACTACCAGAACGACTATTTAGCATAATATTATCTAAATGAGATAACTTAGAATGCAATCAAGTATATTTATCAAGTCTTAAATGTGAGACTAGTACATTTCTCCATGTCTCAGTGGCCCATGGAACTTGATATATTTTGTTACATTTTGTTGATACATTTTGTTCTAAAAACTTGATACATTTTGTTCTAAAAAAGCACACATGGACTGCAAAAAGGGACAACAAAGATTGTAAAGACAATGAGTCAAGGTCACAATTGACAATCAAAATTGAAGATCATTTTAAGAGAAAAAAGTGAGAGAGAGAGAGAGATCTTGTTATAGAGCATTGCTAAATAAAACACTGATCCAGGTACGACATGATTCATTTTAAAATTAACGTTGATGATAAACAGCTCCTGATAAATACTCGAAGAAAACTTCTATGCACTAAGCTTTGAACATATAAAAACAAACCAATGGTAAAAAGCAATTGCACATAAGGTTTGTATATCGATTCAACCTGAACTCATCGAGTAAAACATGAAGTCACAGGACGCATACTAATAGTTTACAATTTAATGGTTCATTATCTTACCTGATAACGAATAACAAATGAAACACGAATAGCAAAAACCGCAAAAAAATATCACGTAAACAAAAATCACGTTAACAAATGTACCCGTCATATTACCGAAAAATAGTCGCCATACATTCACATAACCACGATTGGGATTGAAAGAACAGAAAAAAATCATTTTTTCACAAAAGATTTTTAAAGTACGTTCTATTTTGATTGGGTAATGTAGTTAGATATACTCCTGTTTCTTCATGAGAAGATACAGGGACTAGTATCCATATAAATAAAAATGAGACCTGTTATCTCAGCCTGATTACAACAGAGCTTAAATACCGGGCATCTAAAACTGGGCTTCATCCCGTTTGTATTTTCCTCTGTCATTTTTGTTCGCTTTGCCGAATACCTGTTCCTTAAAATCACTTTGAGAAAACACGAGAGCAGTACAACTAGCCTAGAGAAGTTAAAAGCCATTTCATGCAAAATCTTGAACAAGCTATGGCCTAAGATAAAGCAATAAAATTTTTCTTTTGTTCGACTAAGTTAAAAACAAAGCAGATCAAATCCTGAATTACAATCCAAAGAATTGGAAAATTTAATAAACTGACAATCAAAATTTTTACAGAAAAGAAACTAGAACAATCAACACAGCCCGTGACACAATAGACATAGGCAAAAACCAAAAAATCTAAAACAATGCCACACTAAATAGGGGCGATAACAACCGTTATTTTTGAGACTAAGCGATAAGACCGCCAGAAAAACAACAAAAACATGCGAGACTAACTTTCATTTTTCGAAAAGAGCGTGTCAAAATCATATAACGGAGTGCAAAGGCAGAAACGAGTATTTGATCCTATTAAATTTCAAAAAAACCAATGACACTAGTTATTATTGAGACTAATTCCTAAAACAAAAATACATCCAATTTTCGAAGAACTCAATAAATCGCAAATACTTTCTGAAAACACATAGAAAAGTCAAAGAAGACAATAACTACGGACAAAAAACAAGTATTGCAAGCAACTTAACGCTCAATATCAACCGATGAGACCTGTCAACAACGAGACTGAAATATAAGATAGCAATAAGTAAAAGATATGCAGGCAAAACTAAAAACCTCACTAATTTTTATTTTGAAAAACAAGCCGCGTATTAGTCAGGGAAAGCGATAACTCTGAATTGAAAACGAAATGAACAGCAAAAACTTGCAAAACTCAAAAATTCGATATTATTTCCTGAAGACAATGTGTCAAATGAGAATTGACAAAAGCAAACTATTCTCAAAAGCAAACTATGAGAAATGTCCATAATGATATTTATTGATAAGACAACAGCAAGTAAAACAAATACTCGCAAAGCCCAACAGACGATACTCACAAAACTCAAAAACATTTTCTTAAAACATGTATTTTATTGTAATATCTGTATTGTATATAAAGCAAACGTTATGAACTGAAAGACATCAGGAATGTCAATTGTCCTTTCCCTAACTATAATGCCGAACTGACTTGTCTTTAATGATAGTTAAAGATAAGACAACAAATACGACAACAGATAGGGGCAAAACTCAAAAACAAAGTGAAATTTCAGGCAACCAAATAGAGTTAAAGTCATCGAAATTATACGCTGCCCATTGCAAATGGTAACAATTGCATATATTAAACATTATTTGAACAAATATATAAACATTTGTACCATTCGAGGATAAATATTATTGAAAACATAAGTGAAATTGCCGCACGTGAAAAGAGAATATTTGTTCAAACATCAACTTCTCATTCCACTTTTAAAGCAGTTTGGCCCTTGAACTTTACGCCCTTGAACTACTCACCTTTTAACTACACTTTAAAATCAAGTGTGATTAAAATCACTACTCGAAAGGTGACTTCTCATTGGCAACAAAAAGTAACAGACTTTCGAAAAATACCGGACCAATAAAATCGAAACAATTTGGTTAGTTAAAAATAGCAGCACAATTCCTGGGAAACAATCAGAAGGGTTGAATGAAAAACGTAAAAATCCTTGACTCGACCAACAGTCCAATTGAATATTACGGCCCAAGCAGGCAGAAGAAGAGTCACCATAACTCAGAAAATCAAAAAAATAGCATTTAAATTGGCATTAAGAGAACATCTACCTCAAAAACCAACATAAAAATATTGCTCGCACGAGACCTTTCTGAACGCTGACATATGTCAATTTAGATGAAACTAGCATTAAAAACACTGCTGCGCACTTTTGTCCTTGAGACCAAAACAAATATATTCAGTTCATTACATGAAAAAATATTTTGCAGCAATCGCTTACAATCGATAAGAAGTTGGGTTAAAATTCTCAAAAAGATAGCTGGTCTACTTTTGTTGTTACTGTCATTACTATAAACAACTTGGGACCAAAGAAACGAATACGTACTAAGATATTAACAGGAAATCAAAAATTAAAAAAAGTTAGAATCCGAAATGTTTTTTTTTTAATTTGTGAACATTCACACTTATTTGTCTGAAATTACAACTAATCGTAATGAAGCAGAAACATAAACCAACCAACGTCGGACAAAATAGCTCTAGAACGACAGGCGGGGCGATTTAATCAGGGGCTCCAACCTGAACAATTTTTTTATGGGTGCAAAAAATTCTGGGACGAAGAGTCAAAACAAACAAAAAAGTGAGAGGAAATTGGTCCAAAAAATGACACTTTGAAAAAGACTATCAGAATAATTACTACAAACTTTGTTTAAGGGGCAATGAAAAACCAAGACAAGCGCAGTAACTGTCGCTACTAGATTATGCGGCTGTTGAAAGAAGTAAACTGAATTATTACTCTTAACAGATTCATGGTGTATACAAACCTGCTTTGAAGAGCACGCGTCCAGCTATACAAAGTGACAAATATGAACATGATAATTTCAATTACTTGTACCTGATATAAATCCTAATTCTGCTTTATCTAACAAGCTCAGTTACTCTTTCTTCAGTTACCACAATAATTTTCAAGAAAACTTTGAACTTTTGGAAATTGCAGCGCGTTTCGGACAAAACACAATTTTTCTAACTTATTGTGTGTTGTGTCACATATACACCCAGATTGAAGTAGCTGGGCATATGCCTCATGTTTAGTACCAGAAGCCAAGGAATCGGTATTGTAATATTGAAGGAAAATATGGCGTTAATTCACGAACCAAGTTAAAAATTTTTGGAATTAGCATTAAATGTCCCCTTTTTGATCATTTGCTGTAAAAAATCCCTCTTTATCTTGGGTCATTTTTTGCATCATTGATTCCCGTTGAGGTTTTAGTCAGCTTTTATTGCTACTTTTGATATGCTTTTACAGAAACCCTTTTTTGTAGCTAAGATCACGTACCTTCTATTGACGACCGCAATCGAGTGGTTCTCAAGAGAGCTCACACAGAGCAAGTGATCTGCAAACTTGGTGTAAGAATCCTCAACATATTCATTGCATGTATTCAGGAGTATGTTGAGTCCCAGAGGCTTCAAAGATGGCAGATGCTGTTGCCATCTCTCGTCATCGAAGTGGACAAAAAAGCTCTCGTTATGATCGCACGAGAGATCCATCACTTCTGGAACGTAGACAGCGTTCATGCTTCCAGTGTCCGAGTCGTTGCCTCCATCTCCACCCCCACCTCCCCGGTCGTCCGAGTTCGGAGGTCTTCCCGAGGTCGACTCGGCAGGGGACACAGTGTCGTCCGGTTGTTCCACTGGTCGGATAAAAAAGACGCGTTCGACCTGGAAAACAGATTTTTTTTCCATGTTTTAGCTCTTCCTATTAAGTGACAGGGAAGATTAAGGGGTTTCTGGGCGCTGATCGGAATGTAGTAGGCTGGCGGAGAAGTTTTTTCTCATTATAGCCCATTTCAACCACTTCCGTTAGGTGAAGGGGTTGAAGTCAATAATCTATAATCTATATACACGAAGTCAATAATCTATTCATATTCGACCACACCCTCAAACAAAATATACGAATTCTTGGATCTATTCTGTCCCCCCCCAAGTGTTTTTTATGACCCCCCGTTACAAATTATATGATGTTATATAGCACATTACTATGTAAGAAAATAGCACGTGCGTCTGGGGGTCATAAAAAATTTATGCTTACTAAGCTGGGGGGGGGGGGGGGGGAATAGATCCGAATTCTTGCTAGGGCGTGTAAACCTTGCTAGGGCACTTGAGAAAACATTTCATCTATTTCGCATCTATTCTGCTTCAATAACTCCCCGGTTTAGTGGGCATACAACTTATACGCTCCTCAGTCGCAAGTGCTGTTTTTTAAATAGTAACATGCTGTATGGCAACACAACACATAATGCGTAAGTGGACAGAAAAAGCAAAAGGCAAAAGGAGGAGGGGGGGGGGGCGAAACCGTTTAGATTCGATTTTTCGAATGATCACGTTCGAAATTCTTAAAATAGATTGTGAGAGCTCTGAAATAAAATAGGGATCTACTCTGTTTTGCCCCCCTCCCCTCCCCCGTGTTTTTTACGCCCCAGTTGCAAATTATATGTTGCTATATAACACGTTACTATGTAAAAAAAATAGCACGTGCGCCTGGGGGGGGGGCTAAAAGATATAAGCCAACTAAGCCACTGGGGAGCCAAAACAGAATAGATCCGGAAATAGTTTGTATGAGAGAATGATCATTTTGGGTGACTGACCTTTGGGTTGGGCCAGGAGAGGACTCCCCTCTTGTCTACTACACTGAATATTGTGGTGGATCCCAGTCCATAGAGTAGGTTGGATGTCCTTGAGAGACTGGGGGACATTCCACTGATGATAGAGATGAAGTGTCGCCAGGAGAACTTGAAGTGGTACCAACTACCGGACACTGCTTCTCCACGCGACACAGAACCCTATAGGGAACAACAATGCAACCCATTACGTCAACTCAACACAACCACTAAAATTGATCTACAAAAGTGATTTAAAATGTAGGATCTATCCTGTTCCCCCCCCCCCCCCCCCCGCGCAGCTTAATGGGCATTTATCTTTTACGCCCCGGCCGATTTTGGCACGTGCCAATTTTTTACATAGTAAACCTGCTATAGAACAATGCATAATTTGTAACTGTGGTCCATAAAAACACTGGGGGGGGGGCAGAGCAGATCCAAAATGAGTTTCCATAAGCACATTACTATCACAACAGTTCTTACAACTGGCAGGTCGTGAGAATGCAGTTTTTCAATTTTAGGAATCAAAATAGAGTTTTCGTATCCATCGAATTTTTCATATTAGATAGTCAGGATTTTAAATTTAACCGCATTTTTGGGGGGTCATATTTTCAATAACTCTATCTAAATTCAAAGCTGAGTTGATTCGCATTCATCTCGACATTCCATGTTTTCATTAAAAATAGTCAATACTATAGCATCGTCCGATTATATTTTCATACAGTTTCCACAATTTCAACTTTGTTCTGGTCCGACTCAGAAATTCAGTTATATGCACTTCAGAAACATTCTGTACACATTAGGTAGCATCGGTGGAATACGGAATGCTCTCACTACAAAAGCTATAGATTTCGATTTGGACAACAATTCTACTGTTAAAGTATGAAAAATATTCGTGTTCAATGTCAAGTGTGCAGTGCAAACGCTCTTTAGGCGATGTTCAAAATAACTTTTGCAACATGTGTTATCAAGGGTACGTCTTCAACATTTGAACAATTGAAAGCTAACTATGTCTCAAAAATGACATGTGTTCTTTAATCAAAAATATTATCTTGTGCTGGTCAAAATCAATTTATTTTTAATCAACTTTTTGAAAGACTTGTATCTCAAAACTTTCCGACAATGATAAACGAGTGAAAAGTTTTCAAGACGGCGAAACTTTGAACACCTTAACTACAAAAGGTTAAAGAACAACCTAAATAAATTCATAGACCAGACGATTTAAAAAAACATAGCCAGTAGGACTGAGAAAATAAACCCAAAACAAAATCTCATCGTAAGAAAACCTCAAACACCAAATTGTACAAAAAAACCTCAAAAACCTAGTTGTAAAAAATCTCAAAAACTAATTGCAGAAAAGCTCAAAGACCTAAGCCATCTTCAAAAATAAAAAAGCTTCCACAATAATGAGAAAAAGTAAGTCCCTGAAAACAGAGCAAACAGAAGCCTCTAACACAGATGAAATAGTTTCCAAAAAACTCGATCCTGCCATGGAAAAGGGATCACTTAACTTCTTTTCAATAAGGTACCTCAAGGCTCCATACCTAGCTTTACAAAAAACTTTAATCTAGAAATTGCAAACTCACAAAATATTCGAATTTGAAAGTAAAGAGTAACTCACAGACAAAATAACCCTTTTCTTATAATTGGTTCAAAAAATCTCCTATAATATTAAGAACCTACAGATGTAACCTACAGTAGTAACCTACAGATCTTACTATAAGTGTTAAGTCATCAAGATCAAGAACCACCCTTCGCTCCAAAAAATTGTCTCCTCAACAGTTTCGATGAATTGCAGAGATAGAGACCAGTAAGGCGTACGGCTCTAAAAGACCTGATCAGCCACTTAATGCTCTCAACGATTTGCCTGCTGTTTATTCTGTTTTTGAAGACGAAAAGTTAAAAGGATCAAACAAAAAATCTGTCAAGCAACAAATCTCATTGAAAAAGACCACATGTCTGATATAATTGCCACAAATTTCGTTTGAGGGTAATTTTAAAATAAGAAAAATAATTAAAAACTGTTCTGACAAAATTAAGTGATTAAAAACTAAGCTTCAATTGCCTAGGTAGTGACAAAAAGATGCGACACGTGAACGAAAATTCTCGCTCCAAATCAAAAACTTGCTCATACAACATTTTGTCACTAGATTTCAAACGCAGTTTCAAAAAATCAAACTTAAAAACTGGCTGTTTCTTTTGCTTTACATTTAAGCGTACCAAAAACCTAATACAATTTGATTTTCATTGACATAAATTTCTTTTTAAAATGTGAGAGCAGATTTGTCTTTTTTTTGAGAAAAACATAATAGAATTGTAATGAAGATAACCACGAGTACCGCAATATAACTTCGCTTACCTTACAGCTTATAAAAATCAAAGTAAATTTAAAGTTTGATTCTCAAAAGAAAGACGGAGGAGGGATAGGAGAAAGACGTAGGATGAGGTTTTACATTAAGAACCGCCCTTCACACCATCAAATTTGTCCTTAATACAGATTTGGTGGATCGCATACTTAAGTACTAGAAAGACTCTAGCTGCTCCGCCACTTAATGAAGTCCGGGATTTACCTGTTTATCCTGTTTTAAAGGAAGAAAAGATTAAAAGATCAGACTAAAAATAGGTCAAGCAAAAATCTCATTAACAAACCACAACCACAGGACTAATATAATTGCTACAAATTACGTTTGAGACTAATGAAAAAAATTACGTTTGAGACTACCAAACAAACAGTTTCAGTGAGTCTTATGGCCAACAATTGTTGTCCATCTTGGAAGTACAGCGTTGAATTGAGCACTTTGAGCGCCTTGCTCTAAAAATCTCAATAATTGAAATAAACATTTGAATATTGCAATTCTTCATATTTTTTACACTGGAGAGCAATAAACTTATCTTTACAATATAAGCTTGACAGAACAGGTTCAAAGCTATACTTTGAAACATTGTACCTTTATGTCCGATTAGCCATTCGACAAAAAACCATAAACACGCCAACGACGAAGAATTTATATGTAACTTTTAACAGGGGAGTGAATAGTAGCCTGGATAATTTCACAGAAGCCTCAAAAAGATGTTAATGGAGCTAATTTTAGACGACTAACAAGACTTTGATTGAACAAATGAAATCAATTTTGCTACTCTTTTCACTTAACTTTTAGTAGTTGACTTCCACCAATTCAGTGCAACTGCCTAGTATTGCGAATGAGGGAGAAATTTAGATTACAAGAGTAAGAAGTTAAAACGTCTTGAGTGAAAGCGTCACTCGGAAAACTGCTCAAATTTTTTTGCTAAGACACATACGATTACAATAATTGGGATCTATTCTGTTCCCCCCATCAGTGTTTTTATGCCCCCAATTAAAATTTCTGCGTTGTTATATAACATGTTAGTAAGCAAAATTTAGCACGTGTACTTGGAGGGCGCAAAACTGATATGCCAATTAAGCTGTGGGGGGGGGGGGGGGCAAAATAGATCCAATAATTAATTCAAATAAATATAAATTTTTCAAGATATTTATATTACCATTTTGAAAACCTACCATCTTCATGAGTCTTGCTGGAGTTAAAAATGGGAGTACCCAGATGGAGCTGACGGATGCTAGCATTAGGGGGTGGGTGTGAGCGGATTTGGGCTCTTGGGGGGGGGGGGGTAAAAGGTCAAGTGGGCGGGGTTAGGGGTTGAATGCGAGGGAGGGGCGGGAGTACTGGTGCAGGACAAGCAGGTGGGCTCAAATCGCCAGGTGGAGGAGAGTAGGGGTTGAGGGGCGTCAGACTTCAACTAAGAGATTGGGGCTCAATGTGATTCCCTACTTCGAGTAAGGCTCTATGAGAGCTACTCAGCCACTTAATGCCCTCCGGGCTTTACTTGTTCATGCCTTTTTTGAGGATAAAATGTTAAATGCGTCAGATAAAAAAATCAATTTGAGAACAATTAAAAAAAGAAGCTAGAAGAAGATAATTTCTGATAAAAAAAAATCAAAACAGTTTTAGACGTTTTCAAAAAAATATTCAAGGAAAGCATTCTTAAATTGACCAAAAAGCAATCAAAACAGAATAAAATGAAATTTGAAGTGTGAAAACTTCAGATTTTCACCAAAGGTTAAAACTATTGGCGTCAAAAGCGAACAAGATGCAACTTTTAAAATGCCAAAAATATTTGAGTGTTGACCGACTAACCTGTTGTTGGCAAGAGGCCAGAAGTGATGCAGTAGTGAGGCCAGTCCACATTAGCCAGAGGACGGGAAAGAGGAGAGGAACCAGAGGTATCAAAATGTAGATCTGCAAACAGTCAACATCATCAATATCAACAAAGTCACAACTCAATAAAATTACATACAGTTTACAGGCAAGTAAATAGCGAGCGAATTGAAAACATTCTCCATCAGCTTAAAAAAATTGATAAAAAACATAATTTTTAAGATTTTTCAGGATTAGCTTCAATTAATGACAAACTGCTTTAATTCCAGTTTATGTCACAAATATCCATCTATCTTTCTGATAACATAACTATGCGTAAGTATCACTGATTTCGTTAATATAAAAATTGAAATAAACATCACTTTATCAAACAAAATAGTCCTTTACTTCTGTCACATGACTCAAGTCGGAAAACAGTGCTTACTTTTTGAAAGAAACTTTTAAAAATCATTAAATACGCATATCATAGTTAAAAAATATAAACAATATCTCGGTCTAGTTAGCTACATTTTTGCACCAGCACCAAAGCAATCTTTCAAACCGAAAACGAAAATTGACCCCAAAAACCAGAACCGAAAAACACCCCTAAATAATCAAATTCGCATATTAAACAACCGATTCATTCTCAAATTAAATGCTAACAAAACTCACGTATGCGCGTGAAATCATTTTTTAAAATGAAAACCAGCACGTATATCACTGCTTATTGTTTTGTGAACAGAATAAAATTGTGCCAAAATTGATCAAATGTCAATCAGCATCAAATTGTGAACAAAAAGAGCAACAGACAATATTAAATGTCTAGACAGTTTAAGTGCATTATGATAATCAGAATAATCGCTTGTTTATGCCCACAATAACAAAACATAGAACCACTTCACAATAAACAATAACAGCCATCAAGTGTGATCAAATTGAAGGTCTCTTATTTTTTTCGTATGCCATTATCTCACA
Source organism: Convolutriloba macropyga (assembly GCF_964194025.1). NCBI lineage: Eukaryota > Metazoa > Xenacoelomorpha > Acoela > Convolutidae > Convolutriloba > Convolutriloba macropyga. Next base: position 6,865,344 of record NC_134475.1, read on the forward strand.
TTCAGTAACTCTTAAAAGCAGAACTGCACCAAAAAAAAGAAAAACTCATTTTCATTTATAAGCTACAAATATAATTTTATTTCCGTGGGGGCTTATTTTCTATCTAAAATTAAGTCAGGGCTTTCTGTAGGTTTTTTTCCGAAACCCAACTACAAGTAACTGGCGAATGTGATCAAATGCGATCTCACATTCTTTTATCCCCATTTGACCAAATTGCATTCCCTTACATTCGGTATTTAATGGTGTTCCTTAAAAATTCCAAATTTTTTAAGCAAAAATAAGGAAAAAGACAAAAGAAATTTCTGATTGTTTTTTTACTAAAGTTCTAATAAAAATTAAATTATAAAGTTTGAAAAACTACAAATAACTTGAAATATTCAAATATTACAGTCAGCTGCCTAGTTATATAAACTGAATAGATAAATACATCATAGAGCTCGATATTTTGTTTAATACGTTTCAAAATGAGTTCAAAAAGGGGACTTAAAAACTCTACTCAATAAAGTCAATTTATAACCTTGGAAAGGATCATTTCGAAGAAAATTCATTAAAACATTTTGTTTGAAGACAAATACAGGAAGCATTTAACATGATCCGATTTGAAATTTTTAACCAACTTATAGCGACAGAACTTGTTCATATGACTAATCTCCAATTATTACAAACCATTTTTAAACTTAGGTCCAATCAAGATTGAATAAGTTCAGACGTTGAGTAAGCAAAATTCAAAAGCAGAGATCAAGGCCTAGTGCAACAGTGAAGAGCAATTAATAACTCGCGACAAATTCACATCTGTTATAGATTCACACGTGCTCTACTTCAATTAGTAAACATAGCCGATAGATTGCCCGCAAATAGCCGCCGTTGACTCCAACAGACCGACTTCGGGATTGGAGCAGTTGGAAAAAAATAGAAAAATTGACGACAGCCTATTTTTTTCTAGATGTCAAAAAGTTTTATAATTTGGCCAGCAGGTCAATTCAATTCGATAAATATGGTGAACTCAGCCTCTAAACTGGAAGACAATAGGCTTACTAATTCCGATTATCCAAATACTCTATGGAACGTTGATAACTTAATTCAAACAATACGTCTTAGCTCAGGGCGTTACTGCATTATCACGCTTTCTTTTATTTCGTTTTTTTTTACTTTGAGCGTACTCGTGTAAAATGAACTCTAAATGACATTCGGTTGTAACATTGAGTAAGGTGAGTTAGAAGTCGACACTAAAGAAGTCGAGTTAGAAGTCGAGGTAAAACAAAAAAAAACTGATAGAAAGAAAGAATGAACTAAAAACAAATCAGGACAAATCTTGAATTACAATCCAAAAACTGAACCAACTAAACTCGACTGTCAGCCTCCGTAGCAGCTCAAAATTTCATAGACTAAGTAACTTAGAACAAAAACACGAAAACAAAAAACAAGTACAACCTCACGTATCAGTTTTTTTTTAAAAAAGATACTATTAAGTCATTGAAACCAATGACAAGATATTAAGTAAACGTTTACACAATGAGAACCAATATGGCAAACAACAATATAGTAGAAAAAAAATGAGAGACAAAGTATGAAGGACAAGTAGAGAATTGAGAGAAACTCAAATTGAACCAAACTCTGTGACATAAATTGCATATAGTTGCATATAAATGAAATGAGTACCAAAAACTTCCAATCTGTAGACCATAAAACAGCTATTTAGCCAAAAAAAACTCAATCGGCAAAAAACACAGCATTTTTTTAGCGAAACAACCAAGGGATGTAACAGAACTAATAACAAACGCAGCCAACAATGAGCAGGCACACATTTTTTTTATCATCTAGACGACAATGTCTTAAATTAGATGCTTTTACGTCAGATAGCCTCCCAGTTGATAGTGGTTTTTTCTCAAAGAAGTGTGTTAGGACCGGTTTTATTTTATTCTCTTTGATGACATGATCAACATACCCGAAGTATCGAACTTTTTCTGCTACGCTGACGACACAACATTCCTCTGCCAATGCGACTTCTGCTTGAAGAGTGCTCAAATTGATAAACACTCGTTACGATTATGCGCTTATTGTAACTATTTGCCTTTAAATACATCTAAAAGCCGATATTTACATCTGGGTAGAATGTCATTGGAAAATATATTTCTCGGTGATGTCGAGATATCTTCGCTTTATAATATTACGGATCGTGGAATTAAGGTATCCAAAACCTTGAAGTGGAGTCTTCATAATCAAATAAAAATAATCAAACAAAGCTAGTCAATCAATCAATTACCTAACGCACAGTATTCGTGTTAATCGCCAATCAGCAGTTAAATTTAGATTTTTCAAGTCATGTATTTTGTCGGTTCTACTATATAGATACCACGCTTGGTTTCCTGAAAACTTGGATCTACGAAGATTAGAACAGTTCAATATCCATGGCTGGTGCTTTGGTTAAAATGTGACTACTCCTCCTTACTAAAAACATCAAACTCTGCCAAAATACTCTTAACTAGCGAGTATAACCGAGCGTGATATACGTGTTTTAAAGGAAATCTTAAACAATGAGAAGTGCATACATTTTGACAGATTTTTCAAGTTGGAGTCCAAGGTCTTAAACCTATGAACTATTGTTCGTGAACAGCTGACAATCACACGAGCCGAGAAAAAAATAGAGGAAATCAATTTTCTTTCAGTTGAACGTTTTATAAGTGAGGCCGCGGATTTACTCAATTTCAGCATCATTTCAAGGATATTTATAAATCCAATAAAGCATCTCAGAATCTAATAATGGCAATGGGAAACGATAAACATGATTATGACGTATCTTGCACATGGTACCTTAGTTAGGCGTATATGTTAGCATGATAGCATGATTTTTTGATCAATTGTGCTTCCAATTTTCTAGCTCTTTTACCTAATTTGTATCATTTTTCTCTTTATGCTACCATTTTATCAAAATACTTTATACCCTCAGAAGACATACTTACTACAACTACAACTAGTGCTACTGCTATTACTAATGGGTACTACTATTACAACCACTAAAAAATTCAAGTCTGATAGTCATTTTATTTTAATACAAGGCTAAATTGTTTTGTTTTTTAGCCTAAATACTGCGCTCAAAAGATATGCATTATTTCATTCGACTACAGTCAATTCAATGACAATTGAGAAACTAGAAAACGGCAGCTTGCCTGTAGAAAAGTTCGAAAGCTGGATAATTAATTAAAAATTTTGACCTTACAGCCTCCAATCTATTTTTCTTACCCAACACTGTTGGTAACTTAACGATGGTATTATTGCTGGAACAGAACCCGAACTGAACGAGGCTTTAGACACATTGACTGTATCGGGCAAAACTTGCGGCCTAGAACTCAGAAGAGACAAATGTGAGGTCTGGTCAAAAGGAGCTCTGAACACGATCGATAGCAGAATTAAAAGAAACAGTAGAGAAGGACTTGAAAAACTGGGTGCTGCTGTTGGATCCCCCCGATTCGTTGCTTCCTCGATACAGAAGCGTTACTGGAAAACCTCGAGTACATAAACGACCCACAGTGTGCTCTTGGCATTCTACGTAGTTGCCTGGGTGCACCACAAGTGGTGTATTCACTGCGCTGCAATACACCATCAGAGGAAAATATAAATATTTTCGAGGAACTTGACTCGCTTCAAAGCACAACCTTTTAGAATATACTGGGAACAGTCTTGTCCAATGAATCATGGCATCAAGCATGTTTGCCTATCAATGAGACTGGATTTGGAATCCGACGAGCGTCTGATCAGATAAAAGCAGCCTATATTGGTACGGTATCGCAGTCTGCTACATTAGTAGAGCTTATAACTGGCCAACGTCCGACAGCAGATCACACTTTTTCCAAAATGATTGACGAAAAAAATGGTTTGTCAATATTGGAGCTTACTCAAAGCAAAATACAGGAAGTCCTCGACGAAGTTGCTCTCAATAAAATAATTGAAAATCAAACGTCCGAAAGAGAAAAAGCTCGTTTATTGTCACTCTCTCTGCCACAATAAGGAGCATGGTTATCGGCAGCTCCCATACCGGCTCAATTTATTCCCATGGCTTTTGAATCATTTGGAGAAATTGAAGCGAATAGCTCTGCTCACTGACAACAGAAGTTTGTACTCAGCTGGTTTGTCAGTTGCTTTCAGCAGGCTTACGCAATCGGTTTCAGTCAAACTAATGCGAGGAAACGCTATAATGTTGATAGCAAGAAGCGCAGAACTGTGAGCCAGCTGCAGGCAAAAAAGGCTCCTTAATGTCTCATGACTTTCGATTGTGCGGGTTTCAGTATCCCAATTGCAAACCAGATATTGTGGGTTCCACTATCCTAGTAGAAAACCGATTGTATGAATCCAAATGAAAACATGATTGATTAAGTTTAATTAATTATGAGTTTTTATTCTTACCTGACCAAAGTGCGGAGAATAGAAAAATATATTTCATATCTGGAAAACTTATATGAACTGCTGAAAACTGATTTGTTGAACTGGTGATCTGCTGTTTTATAAACCTAGTCATGGTAACCAAGTTAATTGATAATACAAATTTATTCTTTAAAATTAAGATTATTCAAATCTATTTTTAATCCGTTCTGATAGCTTGACGGTAATAAGATCGACTTTAAAGCGAAATTCGGGTTATTACACATGCTTTATTTGTTCTCAAGGTTGTTTATTTTAAAAAACTAAAATTTGAAAACCTAAACTGACTAAAGCCTAAACTTGATTTCACTTTGCTAGAACTATTTTTTTCAGATTAAAATAAAATCGTAAAATGTTGCCCAGAAGAGTAAAATTTGAGCAATTTTTGAAAAAAAACTAGACATTCAAATTAAATTTAATTATTTAAAATAAGAGAATAGATCGAACGATTCTAAAGTCGGCTAATATTTTAGATTATTCGTTCTAACTATAACATTGGAAGTAGCGCTGTTTTCAACTATTGAGCATACCATTACCACTAAAAATTGCTGGATACGAAACTAAAAATACGAAACTAAATTGCTGGATGAATAAAAAGTTGAAAATGGAATTTTTCCGCTTAGCTCATTTGAATCACACTTACTGAATCTGTTTCACTCTATTTGGGGCTTTGATTAACTATTTTACTCTATCCAGTAGATTTCTAATTTAAATTTTGACCTAAAATTCTATATCACGTGCCTCTATTTCGCAGCGTAATTTGTATCGTGAAAAAGTGAAAGATTTTTGAGAACTTTACTTCCATAGCAAATATCGGTAGTATAAAGATTTGTATAAAGATCAAATACAATTTGAAAAAGCTGAAAAGGATCTTTTAAATATCTTCCAGCTGACTAACAAAAGTTTTTGACAAAAAGACGATCATTTTCTTTCTCACACCAGGCTGTTTCAATTCAGTCAATAAGTGCTGTTGTTACAGAGAACAAAGTGACTAAACTCTCAGGCAGGTTAGAACGGGTGTGCTCCTAGGTAGCTACTTCCATAAATGCACCAATTTAAAAATACTTTTCATTCGATCAATCTATAATATGATAAGAATACATGCATCAAATACTGATAAAACTTTTTTCATTAGGTATTACGAAACTATGCCCTTGAGTTCTTAAAACACGAAATACTATTTTCCATTTTATTAACGTAGCTTTACACTGACGAAGAACAAGCAATTTTTTATTTGTGGAGTAGCATAGGAAAACACGCCCCTGTTGTAAAAATAATTAAATTCAGTGGCCATTAAGTGGCAATAAAAGAGATTTGGAGGAAACTGAGCAGTCATAACTGAGCTGCAAAAACAATTTCTCCTCTTAATGAGGATAAACATAACTCAGACAGAACTTAAGTTCATTATCATGAAAAGAAATATACCCAGGTTAAATTTTTGTGATACAAAATTTGCCTTCAGCAAAGTAGGTAAACAATCAAGATTTCCATTGTTGCAATGTTTCTAATGACATTAAAATTTTGCAGACATTGCAAAAAATAAATAAGGCGTTGAAGACCGCCAGTTGAAAAAAGATGTAAAAAAGGAGACAGGCTTAGTTACCAAAATAACAAAACTCTTTAATAGATGAAAAGGGATTGAAATGCAGCGTTAAAAGAAAACATAACATCAAACATAGCGGGCAGATTGCCCAAGAACGAAATTAGAAAGAAAAGTTTTATCACAAAGATAGCAACGGATACGGAATTTAGTTGAAGTTGTTGATGCAATCTTACATTCTCTGAAAAATTCTTTGAAACTATTTGAACCCAAGTTCTTCGACAATTCAAATAGTTGATGTCATTTTTGCCAGACTGTTTTATTACCAACCATCTTTAATTACATTAGAGTCTTTTACGCACCTTGAAGGGGATTACAGTAACCTCAAATGACGTTAAAATTACTGAAAAAAGTTATTTGAATGTACATTTTTTTTCTGATAAAATAATAGTTACTCAATTTAACTTCAAAATTACTTGAAAAGAGTTTATCGCTGCCAGAAAGAAGTATAATAGCAGTGAAATAAAGACATGAGAAAAAAATCACTTTCCACTTTCGACACGTGAAAAAAAGTAAACCGAAAATGAGCGTCAAGCGGCTTGTTAAAAAAATGTGAAGAAAAAATTGAAAAGAAACATTGTGACACATATTGTGACACGTCATGTTACCCGTTCATTCACGTTGCACTGCATTAGAAAAATAGCAGAGACGAACAGCAGAGTAGACAAAAAACCGAGGAGTCCATAGAAGAAATCATTTTATATTTTAATTTCCAGAGTTTGATTAAAAATTTCCTCTGCTTTTATACAAAATGTGCATAATAATAGTTGCCAGAATCCGAAATAAAAAAAACCAATCTGAGTTCCTATACAGCAGTTTGATAGTTGAAAAAACTTAAGTTTTAATTTTTTTATAAAAAAAACGCACCTTTTTATAAAATTTCCTCTTCACTTCTCTTTCTTTGAAACTAGAAACTCAAATCAACTGCTTGCTACTTCAGCTTCCCAAATGTTTACAACTGTTCTATAAAAAATCAAAAGCTCTAAGTCCTTTTGAATTTCTTATTGCTAATCAAGCCAGTTAACTTACTTACAAGCATATCTCACCATCAATAACTCCATTCAGTTGAAAGTTTTCAAGCTAACTATATCACCGAAAAGAATTGCTTTTTTTGATCGTCTCACAAAATATTATTTAGAAAAAGACGGAGAATCTGAGCTAAAGCACAGAAGCGTGAAGCTCTTTATTGTTCCAACCCACCTTGCTCGACTGGCTTTCTTTTTGTTCAGGCAATTTTGGACAATCGATATATTCATGGTGGAAAACTGAGTGATATCATTAAAAAGACCGCCCGGCGTATAATATAAATGGAAAACTTTTTTTGAATTTCGATTTCTCCACGGAGTTATCGAGGTTTAAATTTTTGCAAAGATTTGTTTAATTTGTTAGTTTTGCTGACATTTGCCGTTTTAATGCTCAAGTTAGCATAAAAATATGTTTAAATCGTTAACAATAGTAGTATTGGTTCCACGTAAAAGACAAAGGAGTGTTGCTGAACTGCTTCGTTCGAAATTTATAGAAAATTGTGGCTAATAATTTCAAATTTCAAAAAGTCAGCGGTTTTACATTAAAAATGCACCAATTATGCTTCTTTAGCAAACTGATTAATTTTGCCGGAAGTACAAACCTGAAACTGCGGAAAAAATTCTCAACTTCCAAACAAGGCTTGGTTCACTTCCGCTTGCTATGAGAGTTCTGGAATTGAAAATTTGCCGGTACAATTCTAATTAAACTCGAAATTATCCAAAATTCAACATTTATTTTTTATATATTGACTTTTTTGTCCAAAAAAAATAACAATTGGAACAAGAACTTTACTTAAAGGATGCGCAGAAAAACCAAGGCTAGTTTTATTCTAATCGTGGTTTTTACAATAAAAAACTAATCGAAAGGTATAGGGCGCTGTCTTTTTTATGAATTTTGCCTGATTTTCGGTTTCCTTCATTTTAATTACCGAGATTTTATACGACAGGATCGATTCAAAGTATTTTTAAAAGATCTAAGTAAGTATTAAAAGATCTAATTTACGTGCAAATGAGACCCAATGAACATATATTATATTTTCGGTTAAAGGTTCGTGGAATTTAAGGCTTCAACCATTTATTTGAGAAAACTTGTTTTTGAGTTTTTAGTTTGAGTGAGTTTTTGTCTGCTACTATTTTGCAATTGTCTATGTCTTGTAAAAACAGTGAATTTTTGAACTTTTGCAACTTTTTTATCTCTTTTCTGTCAACTTGTAGCTTATTCTAAACCAAGAGCTGCCATTTTTTCAGGAAATTAAAAATTAGTCGTCACTGCCTTTTTCTTTTAAGAAATGTTTTTTTTGTTTGCTTTTTCATAAATTTTTTGGAGGGTTGTCAATTTTAGAGGTCTTTGTCTTGTCACAATAATAATTCAATGAAAAGTCACTTTAAATAATAGCGTTGAAAGAAGACGCAATTGAACATATCTATTGTTCTCAAAGAATAGATTATGGGTTTTCGAGGGCTTCGACACCTTTTTCTCGCAAACTTGTAACGAAATTTAAATTTTTCATATTACTTGTGGTTCTTTTTGTAGTCGTATGATATAATCTGAATAATTACAGATCTCAATGATTCCCTAGGGAGGTGTAATAGAACTGTTTTAAATGAGCATCTTTTTAAACTTCGCCCCCTTTTTAATCTTATTTTGTCATCTTATGTAGTTTATTCTCATTAATCACAGACCACGTTCTTCCATTAAATTAAAATTTTCATCTAAACCAGACTTTTATGCTCTACGTAATGGTTTTCTGGCTTTGGTTCTAATAGGTTTCAAAAAAGACTTTAATTTTTGTTGTCTGTCTTGTAACATTAACAAAATGAAGACACGTCGCATCGGCATTGAACGCAGGCCCGGTTATGCATAAGTACTTTTTCATCATTAATAGCGCATAGTTTTAATGGACTTGACACGTAATTTTATCAATTTATTTTTTTATTGTTGACAGTATTTGTCGTCCTTTTGTTGGACGCAATACATGTTCTGGAAAATGAAAGATGTCAATGGCTTCATGTGAGTTATAAATGGACCTATGTAATGGTTTCAGCTGATAGCTTATGGTTTTCAAGATGTTGAAATTATTTGGGTTTTATGTGATGCTTTACGTGATTTTGATCTTGTTATTTTCAAAAAAAGACCTAGAGTTTTTGTCGTAATTAATATTTGTTTCTGCCATTTGCTTTTGTTGTTTGTCTTGTCTCGTAGTCTCGTTAATGTCATATTTTATCGGCCCTCTAAAGCGGCATTATTTATTTCCTTTACTTGTTTGAGTTTAAAACAATTATTTTATTCAAACGCTATTTATTTTCGAAAAGTAGATTTTTGAAAGTTTTCTATCTCTTCCGCGTTTGGAAAACAATTAAGTGAAAAAGGAGAACATTATGGGGAACAATACGGGGTCGTAACATTATGCGCGAACGCACATTACCGAGCTTCCTTGTTGATGCAGAGTTTTTATTTGAGCACCACAGCGATTCGATGTCATTGAGTTAACTATTCACGCTAAAAAGCAATGCCAAAAAAGTTCTAAAGCAACGAAGCAACCAGAATACGAACGACAACAACTAGCTGCTTTTCGAACAGCAGTCGCTCTAAATACTGCCAAAGCTCACAATTATTTTCAGTTTAAACACTGAATAAAATCACACAATAGCACATGTAAAAACGGAGATGAATTGAGCGCTTTAGGAGCTAACGGAACAAATAAACTTAAAGTAAACAAAAATAAATTAAGGATAGCATACAAATAGACGAACGAAGAGCATAATCACATACTTAGTCGAAAATTAATATTGCCAACTTTGCCAAATAGATGATCTTACAGTCAGTCCTTCAAGATTCTTTTGCTAAGGTTTTTACCACAAGCTAAAAATAGCAGAATAACCGCCTTTTCACTTTCTCCCGAATCATAATTTTAAAAATTTTGGTGGCACTGGGCCCTTGCTTCTTAACGTAGAATTTTTCTTAAATTTGGAAAACCCATTTTTTAAGAATTTGAACGTCCAATTTTCTGGCCTTTTATCAGTTAGCTGGTTTTCTATCTTGATAAGACCAAATTGGGTCAGCCAAGGCATACACAAACCTTTACAAAAACAAGAAATTTGAAGTTTCATAACATTTTGAAACTTGGAAATTGAAATGAGTTAAACGCAAAATGATTTCGTAGCCACACAGCGTTTGCTAGATTTTTTAATACCCACTCGGAAAGATATTTAACTCAATTGCTGGAAAAATAAGACAACAAAAGAGCTATGCTAGTAAAACAGGGTCATGGTTGTGAGAGAACCTAAAATAAGTGTATACAAAAGGAAAGAGGGTCAAATCAGTAAAATGGGGGAGAAAAACAATAAATGATTTTCGACATATCATTGTCGAAATATGAATATGTTTACAGAACCAAATGGTTTCAGTTGTCTCTATATTGTATACTACAACAGCTACAAGATAAACACTCTTTAACGAATCAAAATTTTGATTTCAGTGCCTTCTCGCTTCTCTTGTCTGGTATCGTATCTTTCTTATTGAGCATATCCAGAGGATATTTTTTGCTTTCTCTTTTTCAAATAATTTTCTGTTCCAGTTATTATCAAGAATTGCATCCGCATCAATTTCCGAAATATTATGCTAAGCAATTTCTGACATCATTTGTGAACAAGTTGAAGTTCACTGACAAAAAATCTCCGATAAAGGAAGTGAAGTAGACGAGACAGTAATTAGAAATAAAATGAAACCAGCCGCGCCTCAGAAAAACAGAATAAAGGCAAACTGAATTTTTCTAAAGATAGCCCCTGCTTTCAATAATGGGTCCGAAAAGTATAGAATTAAAAACTAGCAAATACAAATGATAGCGGTAATAAAAATAACTTTGCAGTAATAAAAAGCTGCAAACTGATAACAGAATCTGGCGATTAAGAAAGCCACTTGAACTCACATACCCAACGCAACAAGCCATAGATTCACCCCCAGAAAAGTTCACTTTATTAGCATTGCTGTCAAAAATGAATGCTTGAATTTTTCAAATAAAAAATTCAACCAAAAGACGGATAAAAATTTTTAACAAAATTGATCATAGGTTTTTAATCCAAACTCAAATTAAGAAACTTAGTTAAAACATAAGTTCAACTGCTGACACTTGTGAATGAGAGAGCAATTTAGATCACGCAAAACGAAAAAGTAAAGTGCGTAAAAGTCACTCAAAAAGTCGAAACGGTCCAGCGAAAAGTGTGCATAGAAAGACCACCAAGCTTAAAATAACTGCTTCAAATTTCGTTCGAGAGCAAATAAAAAACAAATTTTTTTTTAAAAATACACAGTACAGTAATTGACAATTGAAAACATACCCGGCAGATTGCCAGAAAATAGCCGCCGTTGATTCCATTAAGCATGATTGGGATTGAACGAATGGAATACATTGAAAAAAAAAAGATTTTTGTACAAAAATAATTTTCAAGTCCAATTTATTTTGATGGCATTTCGTAGTTGAACATACTTCTGTTTCTTAGAGAGAGGCTACAGGGGCTACTATCAACACCAATAAGCATTAGAGGTGGTAACTAAGACTTATAGGAACGACGTTCAAATAGCGGGCATCTAAAATTGGGCTTTATGGGTTTATCCCGTTTCTATTTCTGACTTCAATTTTTTATACCGACTCTGTTCATTTTGAATTGCTTTGCTTAGCAACTGATGTTCAAATTCACTTTTAAGAGAATGAGAGAAGAGAGAAACTAGCCTAGAGAAGTCAAAAAGATTTCACGCAAAATGTCGAAAAAGCGGCAAAATGGTAAAGCGAAAAAAAGTTTGACGAAGTAAAAAAAAAATACGAGCGCAATAATAGCCGGCTGAGAAGATGAGGGCGGCTATTAATAACAGCTAATGTTCTAAAGCTAATGTTCTCCGCCCTTTCTTTAGGTAAGAACAACACAAATCAATTCATGTACCAAACCTATAGTGCTCTTCCTACTGTCATCGGGCCGGTCTTTTGATGAAAGCATTTTTCTTTTTTTTTTGCATGAATTTCAGATTACGTTAGAAACAAAAAATCTGTTTATCGTAATTAGCTTGGCAGTGTTATACTAAATTTTATTTAAGACGCTTCTGCAACAAATTTTGTCAAAAACAGGGAAAATTCTGTCTTTAACTGAACTCCACTTATCGGGGTTAAAAAATTCAGTCGCGAAAAATATCAAGATTCAGCTTCAAAAAAATTGTTTATTTTCCAGTTTTCGAGTTCAAATAGAGACTTGGACATCATGTCTACCAAATTATAAAAGATCATTTTACCGAATGGGGCTCTAATCTATAAATTTAAAACATTACAAATCTCGTCAAAATGAGTTTTCTTGTTTCATATATGATAGTCAAGTTTTAACAAATGTACCAACTTTATTGTACTTTTATAAAATATTGGGATTGTAGAAATAATTTTCAACCTCAGGCAAAGAGAATAATTGTTTCTCGACTCTGAGGTCAACATTTATTCTATATACACATGGGCGCTAGATGGCACTGCATTATCAAAACTACCACTGCTCTCACAAAAAAGGTGAACAAAAAAATCTTGTACCTAAGTAGTTGAAAATTTTCAAATGAAATCTAGATTTTTTAACCATTTTAATGAATTCTTTGCCATGAGAACAATCGCAATCATGCTGTTATTTGAGGTTACTAAGAGGCTAAGTAGCGACTATTTGAACTGAGTGATTAAAATCATTACTCATAACTACCACCTCTTTTTTACTCAATCATTCGCTTTTCTCTAATTATTGTTTTATTTATTGTTTTATTTATTTCAAACTCTTTTCTGGAAATCAACGTTTTCAACCTTGTTACCAGATTTACAACAAATTTGAAAAAAAATCCACAGTTTTTGCTCTAGCTTAACAACAACATGTTTTGTGTTTAAATTTCACTAAATTTTACATGGACAATATCAAATGGATTGATAATCAAGAAAAGTAATCAAAATTTGATAGAAATGGGCGAAAATTAGGGTTTCAAAATATTTGTTTCACAAATCTTGTCACATTGTTGAGAAAAAATTCAACACGCGTTCTGACGAAAATGAGACTAAGTCAAAACATAGTTAACGGTCAACATACTTGACTTGTATATGCAGCACAATCAGACAAACTTAGTAAAATTTGGAATTTAAAATGCTCATCTATGACACAAAATTTTAACTCCCTTTCATTCATCACGATGAATGCTTTGTTTGTTATTTGACGGCTAGAAGATTGTGCGTGAACGCATATTAGCGATGCTACTGGTTATAATCATTGTTTTTTATAATTCTTCCACGGTACTCTGAATGTTTTACTTTAATACTTCCAAAACAAATAAATATGCAGCCAAGAAGCCATTTTATGTTACAAAGCTCTAAGTTGAAAACTTTTCACGCTAATAAAAGAGTTTATACGATTTCGCTTCTTGAAAACCTTGGCAAAAACAACCATCTAAAAAAAACGAAATAAAAATCAGACACACATTAGGGATGGAAAAACATTTATGCGTTCATTTATGCATCACGAGACACTGATTACCATACACGGAAAGATTAAAAGTCATTGCACAATTGGATAAATTTTACCATACACGGAAAGATTAAAAGTCATAGTACAATTGGATAAATTTTACCATACACGGAAAGATTAAAAGTCATAGTACAATTGGATAAATTAAAAAAAATGGTATGAAGTTTTGAATCAAGGTTTACAGCAACCCCAATAAACATAAACCGACTAATGTCGGAAGAACTGCTTTCGAACGACAGGCGGCTAGAAAAACATTTGCCCCCGCCGCGATTCGACCCACTGACCTCCCGCTCCATAACTAGATGCAGTAACCGCTCGCCTATCAGGCCCTTACTTTTGCTTTGCTGTAGCCGACTCTATATTAGCAACTTTACTTCGGATTGAGAGCAATAGAGATCACCCGAAAATGAAGAACGAAAGCGTGAAAAAGTCACTTGAGAAGTCAAACAATATTCCCGAAGAAAAGAGCATAAAGGTCAAGCGAAAGATTTGCATAAAAAAGACACAAACATTTACAATAATTGCTATGAACTTCGTTCAAGAGCAATTAAAAATGCATACTACTGTATGCTACCACAGCAACTGAAATTATCCCAAAACCATATAGGCAAAACACTCAACTAATTGAATATCTCTATCTGAAAGAAAATTCAGCAAAAAAGGAACTTAGAAACAGCTCAAAGTTTTTATTGTTGTTCAAAAAAATCAAACTCAAAATCGTATTCAAGTGTTTTTATTCCAATTCACGTTTTAATTATTAGAACGAGTCTTAACTTTGTATAACCAGCCCACCAACTCCGTCACTTTGTAAATTTTGCTACTGCTTCAAGTCAATCACAAAAAAATCTCAAAAAGGAATGGAACGATTTGTCATTATCACGATAGTATTTGTCTGATGAAGTATGGCCTTTTGCGTGGGTATATTGTGAGTCAATATGGGGTATTTAATTTAACTATAGACACCAGACTGTTACATTTTGTTAACATAACACTATCACATCACGCCACTGCATACAATATTGCACCATTTACTATCTTTTGCCCACTTTTCTTTATAGTCTATTTCACCACATTGACCTTTTTTCACGCAGCATTCATTTCATTCGGGGCTATCACATTAACGACATACAGATTAGAACACAGTCCAATTGTCAAATTGTCAGACAAAATGGCGATGTGCAAAGAGCGGTTTTGCCGTTTAAAGCTTACAACCCCCCCCCCCCCCCCCCCCCCCCATAATCTCATTTAGACATTTATTGGGACAAAGTTAGTCAATATGGAAATATACTAAGATACGCATGTCCTAAATTATTTCTAAAATGTGACGCATCATTGTAATTCGAATCTGTTTATCGTTATAGTGTGAGCTTTATGATCATGAAATATCTCATAATCTCCAAATGTTTGATTTGTCTCGGGCTATATTGTCGATTAACAACCGATCGGCTAATTTGTATGTCGGCTGACAATAGGCCCACCACGATTCCATTCTTTTCCATAATAGCAACAGACTAACCTCATCTCACTCATCCACTATACCGAGTATACTCAAACGCACCGTAACTTGGTCCTTTTGGTACAAAATGACCAAATTTGGGGGTCTTCATCATCGATTGTAGCTTCTATTTAGAGAAGCAGTGGGGGGGGGGGGTGTAATAGTTATAGACCAGATACAAGAACTCACGACAACTAAGAGTTTTTTCACGTTTTATGTTAGTATTAATTAAAATCTTCAGAAATCTGGATGGAGCCTATGTAAACTAATTCGCATAATCATTTTCATCACTTGGAAAGGTAGTTGTGACCGTGTATTGCGCAATTAGCCAATTTTTTTTTAAAAAAAACAAAATCAATACTCCAAGTTGTCGTTGGCTCTTGTTCACACTCGACGTAGCAAAAATGTCGTTATTTGGGGAGGCGTTATTGGGGGTGTGTTTTACAGTGCGCGGACAATTGATCGAAAGGACAGTAATATATTGAGGGTGATAAAATTAGGACTGCAAATGAAAAACAACATACGTTCAATTTGAATCGGTTCAAATTTAATACTTAGTTACGAGGTCACTAAAGCTATAAATAACATTTTCATATAAGCTTAGTTAGTCGTATCTCCGACACAAGTGTTGCAGTGTTGCAAAACTATGATATGATGTTAAAATTATCATCACTTCTGTTCTAACTCTCAATCATTTAACTATGTTGCAGTGGATTAACTGTCGTCTTTCGATCAGTAGCCCGAATAGCACCAAGATTTCTGAGTTGACTACTGCTTACGAAGTAGCCCTAACAGGGTTGTGTTGTTTTCTTACCTGTAAGAGGCAATACATTTCGAGGGCTGAGCCCACGTGTGGGCCCATTAGTATAAAGAGTAAGCCTCTAGCGAAGAAAGAGGTGAGCTGAAAATAGAGGACAAAAGGTGAACAACGGCGGTGTCAAGGTCACAAGTGTCACTGACCTGATGTAGCAAGTACATCTCTATTTGGTGTCCGACGTAGTGTCCCAACTTTATGAAGAGGACGCCGTTGATAAACAGACCGGTCAGCTAAAAAGCACAGTCACAACAAAACCAATACGCTTTTGCTTCCTCCTCCCTCCCTCCCTCCCTCCCTCCCTCCCTCCCTCCCTCCCTCCCTCCCTCCCTCCCCCCTCCCCCCCCCGCTCCCCTCCCGATCTTGTCGGCAGTTTAAGGTTTCCTAACATTACTTCTGTTACAACGTCGGGCGAATCGCTCTCAAACAACTGGCCAGCGGTTGGTTTTGTCCGTAACTAGCTACGGTTTAGGGAGGCTAGCTTTAGCTCAATAAGGGGGGGGGGGGTGAGAGCAATTAATCAGAGCACTCACGCACAGAGACAGATCGCCATTCTTGAAAGACGCAAGAGCAGGTTTTAAAATGCCAGATCTCTGCAGTGCTAGATTTTCTTATATACAGCGCGAAGTTTTCAAGTTCGCGTTTCAATTACAAAGTTCATGTTCCGAGCAAAGTTACGCGAGACTGCTGAAGTTGCTTAAAACACCCACGTGCACATTTTAAAATGCCGAAAGTCTGCAGTGCCAGAAGTTAAAATGCCAGAAGTTGCTACTTAGCCAGAAGTTGAATTTCGTTGACTTTCGTCATTTTAAAACGTGCGCGTTTCGTGTTTTAAGCATGGTTAAGTGACTCTGCAGAAGTCACTTCGAAATTCTGACTTAATATCTCGAACAGATTTGCGGTTCTCAATAAACTCCAGAAGTTCTCAGTGACTTCAAGCTGAGTCACTCAACCATTACTTCTAAATTGTGACTCAACACCTTGATTGGCTACGCGGTTCTCAAAGAATACCACAATTTTTAAGTGACTTCATCACAGTCACATCGCCTAATCATAAAAGTCCATATCATAATTATAAATCCATATCATAGTATCATTTGGATCTATTCTGTCCCCCCCCCCCCCCCCCCCCAGCTTAGTGAGCATAAATCTTTTATGACACCTACGCGCACGTGCTATTTTCTTACATAGTAACGTGCTATATAACAACATGTAATTTGTAACTGGGGGGTCATAAAAACACTTGGGTGGGGGGGGGGGCGAAACAGAATAGATCCTATCATTTAAAGATCATTCCCCCCAAGTGATTAATAACTCATTTTGGGGAGGGGTCAGGGATAGGAATGTTAGGTTTCATTGTGTAGATTGTCACTGACTCAAATGTTGTCAAAATTCAAGCTTGAGTTTACAGAAGTCGTTTAAAAAATGATACTTGATATAAATAGCTTGTCCAACTTCTCTCTTTCTCAGTTCGTTAATTGACCTATATGATACTATAAGATACTAATACTTGGATACTATAATAAATATATTGACATTTGGCCATTATTGTTGAGCCTTTGAAAATATTGAAAACGAAGTTTCATTCCTAATAACAGCTAACAACTCCGTTATGCATATTGGAGCAAATTATAGTTGAGTTTATACCTTTGCAGAGTTCTAACATTAACATCAATACCTGATAAAAAATGATAAGCCATCGCGACTGTGAAAAGAAAAATCCTGTTTCAATTTGAAAAAAAATTGACCCTTTCCCATGACCATCTATTATATTACAAGACCCGACCCATCACCAACTTCAAAGACGAAACAAAGATAAGCCGCAATTTTTTTTTATCAAATTTCCTTTTCCTTCACGCCCCTATTGACTAGAACCTAACTTGGAGAGGCCCACCATTAATTATCGCACTTAGGTTGTCACAAAAAGGGGTCTGCCCTAAAAGAGCAACATTCTGCTATTTCCCCTACATCAAAGGAGTTCAACGGTCAACTCCGACGGGGTTTTCTGTATTATTCTCTTTTGGAGAAACAAAAGAGAACTAAAAATCATATACCAGAGTGTTATGATAATGTCAACTGATCATTTTTTTCCACGGCATATAACGTGACCTGTATCTCTATTTGTTTCGCTCCTTACAATTTCTTGATGATTTCACTCCAATTTTAATTCATTGTATAATTAACACTCGAACTAAGAGATCTGTAGCGATAGGGTTAGAGATTAATAAGATTAGAAACTTGTAGGGTTTGGAAAAAAAAATGGGTGAAAAGTTTGCAGGGTGAAAAGAGATACTGTTAAATATAAGAATATTACTATTATATTACTGTTACTAGGAATATTACTGTTACTAATATATGAATGTTCAAATCACTCGGAGTGAAAATAAGAAGAGCAAACTTGACCACGTTTTAAAATTCTATTTAGGTCACGAGACTCTCCTTCAAGTCACTGAAAACTTCTGGCCTTTATTCAAAACCGGTTCAAAATATCAGTCAGAATTGGAAGACACTTCTGGGATCTACTGTTTCGCCCCACTGTTTTTGTTTGTTATATAGCAGGTTTTGGATCTATTCTGTTTTGCCCCCCCCCCCCCCCCGCTTAGTGGGTTCATATTCTTTACGCCCCCGGCGCACGTGCCATTTTTTACTTAGTAACGTACTATATAACAACATATAACTTGTAACTGGGGGGCGTAAAAAACACTGGGGGGGGGACAGAATAGATCCCAGGTTTTTAATCGAAAAAATAGCACGTGCACCTGCGGTGCGTAAAATATATTTGTCCACTAAGCTGCGTTGATGGGACAGAATAGATTCCACTTCTTCAAAGTCACGTAACAAAAATTATTTAATAAACTATCATGGTATTTCAACTTCATTTCACTGCTTCCTGGAAACATTTGACCTTTATTGAAAACACATCTCGAGCTCAAAAAAAATAGTCATTATGACAAATCAGAACACACAAACGGAACATTTTTGATGAATTTCTCACCCTAACCGATTCATCATTATTTTTGAAGATTTGTTCCATTGAGCTCAAAATCAATCTTTTTTCTGGCCCCCAAACCAGCAATCCGAATATTATTTTAGGCTGCATTCCCCATGCGCCATTTTGACATATAGTAACATGCAATATAATAATACAGTATTTGCAACTGGGGATCATAATTGCTACTGGGTTCCGGGCATGAAATAATTGCGCTCTTATTGAGTGGGGTGCGAGGTTAAACAGATCCAATTTTTGTATGAGGCAAGGGTTGCCCCCCCCCCCCCCGCAACTTATCGGATGCATATGCTATATAAAGCTGAACATGCCATTTTAACATATAATATTTCGTATGTAATGACCTATACTTTGGGGTGGGGGTGGGGGGTTGAGATAAACTATAGAGTGATGATATACGTACCACAGCAATGGGTACCACTTTCATCTCGATGAAGTCCACAACTGCATATCTTCTGTTGTCCCACGCACTCCTCTCTCGACTACTCCCTCCGTGGTTCAGACACTTGCGCAGCTGGGCTACACGAATAGTACAACAAACAAAATTTTAATAATTCCCACTTTAACTTAATCAATTTTCGAAACAAGCACCAAATAATCTCCGTTTTTGGCGGATGGCTGTGCGTGATCAGTTACAGTTCGTAAGCGTGATGAATAATTGTCAATTAAGGATTTTTGAAACTGTTGCCCGGCAGGGCTTTTTCAATGACAAACGCCTATGTATTCAATGTTGTCATTGAAAACAAAAATTGAGTCTGCTTCCAGCAGAACTTATGCATCTCTTAACCAAAAAAATTGTGTAAAATGTGCAAAAATGTATAAGGTGTAAAAAAATGTGAATGTGTAAAATGTAAAAACATAAACGACTAACGTCGGGCGAATTGCTCTCAAACGACCGGTGAGCGGTCGTTTGAGAGTCTCCAAAAAATTTGAGCTGTGAAACAGAGCTGAAAGGCTCTAAGAGCACATAATGCCCGCTGGGCGCTACCTGTTTATCCCGTTTTTGAGGACGAAAAGTCAAAAGCGTCAGACGAAAAATCGGTCAAGCGAAAAATCGCATAAAAAAAGACCAACAGGACTAATATAATTGCTACAAACTTCGTTTGAGAGCAATTAAAAATGTGTAAAAAATGTGTAAAATGGGTTAAAAAATGTGTAAAAAAATGTGTAAAATGTAAAATGTGTAAAATGTAAAATGTGTAAAAAAAAAAGTTGCAAAATGGGTAATGTATCGTCCACTCACTAATAAATGGTGTCTCTTGTACTACACAGGCTAGCCTGTCCATGGGCGAGTGTAGTCTGGCAGTGGGACACGGGTCATCAGCTTGACCTTCCAGAGGGTTGTAAGTCTCGCCAGGGTTCAACACTAACCCCAACGGATCCCCCTTGGAGGTCTGGAGCTAAAAGAGCGACATTCTCATACACAGTGGCCCCAGATTAGAGGCCAGATAACTTTAGCCCACAATCATGGTAAATTTACCATAATGGGGGAATAATTTCAAGGCGGCTATAATGGGAAAGACCCAAATTAACAACTAAGATTAAATTCATTTTTGAATGAATATTGAATTAATGATCTATTCTGTTTCGGCCCCCAGTGTTTTTCATGACCCCCCAGTTACAAATTATATGTTGTCATATAGCACGTTACTTCGTAAGAAAACAGCACGTGCGTCTGGGGGTCATAAAAGATTAACGCTCACTAAGCTGGTGGGTGGGGGGCGAAACAGATTAGATCCGAATTAATTTAAATAGGGTAACTAGATACCCTTGGCACATTTTTAATTGGACTTCTGGCACTCAACATCAGCTTGCAATTCGGATATTTTGATAACCGAAAAACCACTGAGTCATGTGTGAAAAAAAATGTTTCATATCTTCTCAGATTTTGCCTCAAACCCGTTCCGTTAAATGTGTGCATATAATTAGTAACATCAAAGCGCACGTGCTGTATGTACACATAATGATTTGCCATGTAAGAGCTTATTCCGCACTGCTAGTACAGACGGGGGGGCAATACTGGATAAATCCGATTGAAAAAGTCAAATCCCGAAATTATTATTAAATCGTGCTGAAATCTGTTCTAATCTTTGAGAGGAGCTGTTCTAATCTAAAGACAAAATTAAATCAGATGTCATCTCAATTTCTTAAGCAGGAGTATTTTAATCTTGAGCAATTTATTTTTTGAACTTTCTAAATTCATAATTTGACAATTGCGTAATTTGGCTCAAACTATCTCCCGATGTTAAATTTTTTCTCTTTTTTCTTCTCTACAAAGCCTAAAAAATATAAACATCTCCCGATGTTAAACACGTGTTTTTGATTTGCAGTACAGTGTGATGCAGGCATTGTTCATCAACCACCCAACCTTTCCTAAAGTAGACATCTATCATTTCTTATCTACCATCACATATATTCACCATTTATTCACACTTTATCTCAGACCCAACCGGGCAATCTCAAATCCCCTCCATTTAAAATCTGTCCATAAGTACCGTCTTTTAACTTCCCATTTAAAATCGCGCGAGCTACAACGGTTAAATCCCCACTTTCAATTCATCTATCCCGATAATTGATGGATGCATTTTCGTTCCACTTACAGACAAATGGATATGTCAAGGATGCATTATGTTGCTGTCATTATTTCAAAATTCTCTCGCCAAATTTTGCATTTTGAACTTGAAGTGGCCTTAAACGGACACACTTGTAAGGCACAGGATAGACACTCGAAATCTGATTCGTCAGCTGTGAAGAAACCCTCCATGGAACCTATTTGTAGGTTAAATCAAGTCAGCATTGTAAAATTCTGTCATTTTATAAATAATTAAAATCTAGAAATAATTACTTGCGAAAAAAAGAGTGAGATCACATATGCTTTATCAAAAATTGCAAGTATAAAAAAAATATGACTGAATGGGATAAAGGAACACTCGTATTTATGAAAAATATGCACAAATTTAAAAATACACTTATGTCAGATACAAAATAACATGGCGAAGTGTAGACACCGATATACAATTAAATAACGCATTCTAAAGCAGTTATTACTTGGAATATTCAACATATTAATGAGATGATGACACTACTTACCTTACTATGAAGCATTCCCATGATAGGCTAAAGGATACGTTGCAACAACTTTGAAACTATCCATAGCACCAATTCATACTTTCTCAGCTTATATTTTTTGTTTCGTTTAAAATTGAAGGAATAGAAGCAATTGCTTAATCTCAAAACAGGTAGCAATACCGAAAAGCGACAACCAAAAAACAGCCCAAAGAAGCTGCTACCCGTTCTTTGCCATGTGAAGTGAGACATGAAACAATGTCAAGGAAACAAACTCAAAGATAACCGGCAAATTGATGGAAAATAGCAGCCGTTGACCCACTTGACGCACATTGGGATCAAAACCGAAAAAGAAAAAAATAAGAGATAAAAATTGACAGAATTTTTTAAGTGTCAAAAATCTTATTTCGTGTAAAAATTCTGCATATTCGGTTAAATTCTAAATTAAATTACACTTAGGTCAGTTTCTAAACTGAAGGCTATTAAGCATAATACTAATGCCAGCTAGCAGTCGCTTTAATGGACTTTGATAACCTAATGCATTATAATTTAATGACTGAGCTTTATATGTTTATCCCGTTTCTTTTGATTTTGATCTTTTGACTATGACCGTATTCACTACATTACGTAATTCAATACGTGAAAGAATTTAAATTCCATTTAGTTGAAACAGAGGGTGAAGTAAGTCAGAAGTCAAGCGTGAAAATTGTGACTCGTGTAAAACGAAAACTGTGATCAAAAGGTAAAGCGAACTAAAAATTCACGCCGCAAAACTACTCGCGTTTTCGCTCCATTTCCTGTTTCGGAGTGACCAAAATAACTACTCCGATTTGACTTCAAAAATCATGAAAATGTGTGAACAGATTTTAAAAAAAGACAGTAAAATACAATTAGATCACCTAAAACGAAAAAGTCAACGGTGCAAAAATAAAAAAGGGAAGTCAAAACAGTCAAGCAACAATTTTGCATAAAAGACCAACACGTATAAAATAATCGCTTCAAACTTCTTTCGAGAACAATTATAAAGATAAGATTGGAAACTTATAAACAACTGATTAACATGTTGAGCACGAGCGAGCGGGGTTACGGGTGAATGAGGCAGAGAGGTGGAGAGGGGGTGAAGTGTGGGGGAGGGGTGGAGTGGGGGTGAAGTGGGGCAGGTGATAGGGGTCCTGTTTTTGAGGACAAAGTTAAACGGTCTGACAAAATATCAAATAGAAAAAAGTACAAAAATTGCATTAAAAAATACCAGCAGGACGCTTATAATTGCTACAAACTTCTCTTGAGAGCAATTAAACATCTCCGAAAAATTAATCCGAAACAGCAAAAAAGTTCACTTCGATATTTCAATTATGCAAAAATAGATTTGAATTGCAGTTCTTATGCAACAAACTAAAATCACAATTGCATTTTAATTCCCGTTTTTAGTAGCAAAAAATACGATAATGGAAACAGAAGGACTCAAAAAATAGTGCAATCAAAACGGCTGTTTCTGCCTGAAGATAAAGAAAATTTTATCTGCAAGAAAACTTCTCCACGTTTGAAATGCACAATTTTGCATTATATAATTCGCTCCATAATGCGCTGTAATATCATATACACAGATGTTGGAGATAATTTCATCCTTTTCTCCCTATACCATATTATTCTGGCTAGAAGATTCAGTTTTTTTGCTTTCAACTTTTACATATCTACTTTTGCATAGCTAAAAAGCAACTTTCACAAAAACCTGATTTATCATTAGTAATTAGAAACATAGCATGTTGCCAGAAAACCGATGTAATTGCTTTGTCGACCTAAAGCCCAGGTAAGACACCACAGAGTTGTTTTTCTAGTAAACGCCGTGACTTCATTATTGGGTTGAGAGTTTGTCTAATAGAAGGATTGATTCAAATCTGCTCTGGAACAACTTTCAGTTAGATCGAGATCTCCTACGCTAGCCCTAACTCCTCTCAATTAAAGTAATTGAACGTTATTAACATTATTCGTGCGAATCAAAATTCCAGTAAGAGTTCAAAAAAATCATCACGTACATAACTCAAACAAAAAAAATTGCATAAAAAACATAGCCGGCAGATTGCTGGAAAATAGCCGCCGTTGAAGAGCTAGACGCATATCGGGATTGAAACAGAAAAGGAAAAAAGAAGAGATTAAAATAACAAAGCTTTTTCCTAAGTTTCAAAAATTGTTCTAATTCAGTGTGCAGTTTCAGTTGGATTCTGAAACTATACTTAATTTAGCTTCTAAACTGAAAGCTAATAAGCTTAATACCAATGTCAGGTAGCAAACACTCTAATGAACTTTGATAACCTAATTCTCAATGACTTAATGACCGGGCTTTATCCCTTAAAGATCGGTTTATCCCTTCTTTTTTGATTTTGCTCTTTTGACGTTGACCGTATTCACTACATTACGTAATTCAAAACGTGAAAAAATTTAAATTCCATTCAGTTGAAACAGTGAGTGAAGTAAGTCAAAAGTCAAGCGTGAAAATCATGACTTGTGTAAAACGAAAAACGTAATCAAAAGGTGAAGCGAACTTAAAAACATAGCAGGACAAGTAAGAAATTACATTGACAAAACAAAAAAAAAATCCGATCCAAAAATCCGATAGAAGAAAAATCCGATCCAAAAAATCGAAAAAACAGTAAAAACTGCCTGGAAACAGTAAGTGAAATTGCCACATTTGAACAAAAAACCACTAACGAGAAAGCGACTTTTTGTTCAAACACCTTCTCTCACTTTACTTTAAAATTAGAGCGAAAAAATTTCACGCCGCAAAAACTCGCTTTTTCGCTCCTATTCCTGTTTCAGCGTGACCAAAATCACCACTCTCTCCAATTTGACCTCAAAAATCATGAAAATGTGTGAACAGATCTTTAAAACAGACAGCGCCCCAATACAATACAAATTCTTTGAATTGCAAAATAAGGAGAGCGCCTGAACAACAGCCGTTTGAGAGGCTGACGGCGGCTATTAAAAACGATTTGAAGCAAACGTAGCCGAAGGTCTTGACAACTAAATAATAAAAACAACGAAAAAACAACGAAAAAATAAAAACCAAGAAACCGAAAATAATAACTCGCCCAGTCATCACTTTTGAATCTTCTAAAAACGAACCAGCAAAAAAACGGTAACAACTTTCAAACGAAAGAAGACGTTTAAATTGTCCTCAAATTTTTGCATCGCAAACAAATTCTAGCACAATTTTGAAATTTGATAATACCTCAAAAATATGAAAATTAATAGCCTTGAAGTTAATTAATTCTAAAATACCACTCGAAGTGAATTTGGGTGACAATTTTTTTTTAAAAAACTGGTTGAAATTGTCTCTGTCTGAAACAATGAAAGCCTACTTTTATTAGCTTTCATTTAGCATAAAATTAGCCAAAAAAACCATAACAATTACTTAGCAAAAGCGAAATCCAAAACCCTAACAATAAATTTGCTTCATGAGTTTTGCGATGAAACTCCACAGTTTCTAAATCGATTAAATCGCTTGCCGATCATCTCTTTATTTCAACTGTTTATTTCAAGGAGAAAAAGTGAACTTGCTAATTTGGACTCGGATGGTCTTTGTTGACCTTTAATACAAATTTGATACTTTCAGTTAAATTTGAGTTACTGGTAAGACAATCTTGTGAGTGAAAATTTTAGTATTTGCTCTAAACCGCAACAACCTGATTGAAGTTGTCACGAAAGAAAAAGCAATAAAGAGTGCCACTTAACACGCAAGACACTGCTCACAAAGCAATATAAACAAACAAACAAACAAACAAAGATTGAAAAGTGAACAGAGACTCGAAATACATCTCAGAATCTGCGAAAAAGAAAAAAAACAACAGATAGAAATTCAAATACTGGACGACTGTTCGCAAAATGTCATTTCAGTACATATCTTTGTTCATTATCATTGTTTCGGCACGTGTTTGTTTTACAGTGTTTAAATCAGCATTGTGTTGTTCAAGCGGTAACCCACAAGTGAAAATCATATTGATTAAAATGGCAATAATGGAACTGGTAAAAAATTATTGACAATCTAATTGTACACCACATCGACGCACTAAGCGGAAAATCTAAAATTAGACATTTTCAGCTAGAAATGACATGTGTAAATCAAAATTTGATCCTCACCTTAGGTAGTAAAGGGAATAAATACAATCTCCAAAATTTTTCCCATTATCGTTAACGGCCATTTTCACGATTCTTTCTTTAAAAAATGATTCAAACTCTAAACTAGATTCCCGATTGATAAAAAATTTTGCATTTTCCACAGACACCCCAAAATCAATCTCTGCTTTTTTGACTTGCTTCATCGAAGGGATTCAGAAACCGTTGCTGAAAAGGACAGCTCAGTTGGCAAACCTGTTTAACACGGGCAAACACCGCCTGGCCAGGTCTGATCTCGACGACGTCTCCTCTCACTAGCAAGTTGGCGGGTAGATTTACCAAGTGGTGGTCTCTGTGTGTCCACTGCAGACTCACACTGGGACTGATGGGCGCGTGCAGACTGGGGTAGAGCGACTGGGGCCAAACTGATCCTGTAACAATGACAGTCTGAAGTACCGTAATTTCAATGCTGCATATTACTTTAACTCGAAAAATATGCGTTTTAATTCTTTAACACGGCAAAATGAAGTATTTGGATTAAACAAAATTCGATATATTCGTGTTAAGGGGGTCTAAGTGAAACCTATCCTGCAACTATCTTACTATGAGGAGTCATTTCGAAGCTGTGTTAACTTAGATTCAAAATTAATGAGTTTTCTCAAAGATTTCAAAAAAATGTGAATCAAATAAAATTCGCCAGTAAACGCAGTGAAACGAAACATTATAGCCTTGACAAGAAACATACTAAATTAGCCTAAGTAATAGAAGAAATAAAAGCGATCCTGCAAAGAATCGAACTCATCCTTCACGAACATGCTCTACGTATGAGAAATATTTATTATCTGACTTCCACAAAAATAGCATTTTCCATAATCGAGTTCCCGACAATTATTACAGGCTCCTTATGCAAGTATGCCCAGGAAGGCTCGCACTGTTCTGTGCATGGCACAGAATGCTCCCACATTCGCATTTGAAAGCATACAAAGCATCATGCCACCATATCTGTACTGATATTGCAGAAATGATCTTTAGAAACAAATTCTGCGTCTCAGCAGATTTCTGCCAAAATGACATCTATTTCAAAAATCAAGGTCGAAAAAATAGGGGAAAAAAACAATTTCATACAGACAGCTTAACTGTAGAACAAAACAATAGCTTTCGTAATACCAGTATAAGTTAATTCAATTGTGGGAAAAACGTACAGTCAAAACAATTAAACCAAAGTGACCAAAAACTCGCACACTGTTTGCTAGGCGGCATCGCCTTAATTGCAATTGACTGGGAAAGAAAGAATGAAACTTCCCTAGAAAAATAAAAAAGGATTCTCGCAAAAGGAAGAAAAAAATAGCAACAGTGGGTCCGTTTGATAATGGGGGTGGGGTGGGGTGGGGGTCGATCTCTAAGAACCCCCTTCACATCATAACTAAAGGTCTCCAAAACAGTTTATGTTGATCGCATACTTGACGACTAGTGAGCTGAAAGGCTCTAGGAGCACTTAATGCCCACTGAGCGCTACCTGTTTATCCCGTTTTTGAGGACGAACAGTCAAATGGGTCAGACGAAAAATCAGTGAAGTGAAAAATCGCATTAAAAAAGACCAACAGGACTAATATAATTGCTACAAACTTCGTTTGAGAGCAATTAAACACACACATACACCCTTTTCTCAGTTTCATAAGTTCAATATGAGTTGATATAATTATATATTTCATGATTTTACAAAAAAATCCGTAAACAATTAACCAACCATGACAAAATCAATTAGCCTATTCTTGTTTCTGAGGTGAAAGAAAATTGTTACATAAACCGAAAAACGACCGAATGACAAAATATTGATCAAATTCAAATTTTTGGCATTTCAAATAGCTATTTCAAAACTTTTACCAAAAAGCAAAATAATTTAAATTTCTCTTTGTAATGGGATTCTAGAGACAGCGAGCTTCAATTTGCTACTATATATGTTAGTCTTGGTTGACTTGAAAGAGTCAAAAAGTGTCGAAACAAAAAAACCTCTAAAGTTCTCCCATTTTTTTCAAAACAAATGTGGGAACAATATATCTTAGATCGGATAATCAGAGTGTTATGGGGATCTAAGCCGGGGCAACTAGAGTGAAATTGGATGAGAACTGTATTCGAGCCAGTAACACTTTACAAGTCTAATATACTATAAAAATACAACTCATAAATTGGGTCCGACTTACGTATGATTACGTAGCCTGTCCTCTATAGGGCTTTATATCTGGATCATGAAAGTGATCTAATACTTAAATGGTGTATGGATAATAAAAATCTCTTTTCTCAAAATAAACATGGCTTAGTTTTAGAAGACTTCATAGTATTGATAGAAATAAGCTGCATAAAAGGACAGTTTAAGTGGATATATGCAGTGCTAGCAGCGAAAAAAACAAGGCCCGCAAAATAATGAGATGCGCAAAAACTTCATTTGGATACAATAATTTAATTTTAAACACTAACAGACTAACGTCGGACGAATTGCTCTCAAACGACAGGCTGGGAAATTTCGGCGGTTTTATGATAGATAAATTTTTCTCGATGTGTGCAAAACAATTCCGCCAAGGAAAGGCTTCGAACCACCCATCTCCGGAGAGCAACAAACTTCGGAGTGAAACCAATTGTGAGCACTCAAAAATGAAGAAGATAAACGGGAAAAAGTCACTCAAGAAGTGAAAAAGAAGAAAGAATGTTCTAGAAGAAAACGTTCAAGCTAAAATTTTGCATAAAAAGAAACACGGTTACAATAATTGCTTCAAACTTTGTTTGAGAGCAATTAATAAAATGGAAATTTTTAAGTATTTAACCTAGTTGAGATGTGTTGAGGTTGCTGTTGATACTGTTGCTGCTGTTCACACCTGATAGAGAGGAGAGGGGTTGCACTGCAGAGGCCGCAGGGTGGCTAGTGTGTTGTTGCATGTACAGCAAAGTCTCTGAAACAACATCCACGATTATTTAAAAAAACAATAACTAAATAACGTCGGACGAATGGCTCACACGAGACTGCCGAAGTGTTGGCTTTAGTATCAGCTAGCTTAAGTTCAGCACGTCTGCCTTCATTGGTTCAGGGAGCAAAAAAGATGCAAAAGGAAGTTAAATGGGCGCGTGGGGAATGGTAGTTACCAAAACTGCCCAAAATTGAGTTGCAGTTGAGTTGGTGGAATGGGGGGAGGAGGGGTTGGGGTTGGTGAAACACCAAAGTACACCCCCCCCCCCCCCGTAGATTATGACCGACCGTAATTGCTATTTTTGCGCGCCTGAAATTAATAAGGGTCACATATAAATAACCTTGATAGGTCATCAAAACCATAATCAGAGCAAAACACGAAATAGTTAGAGGAATTTGAAAAGCTCACTAAGAAATTCATAAAAAACTACCCACCCAATTCTATCATTTGTCGTTCTGGGTCACGTCAAAAAAGAGGGCATATTTTGATCTGACTAAGTCATTATATGCTGTATCAAATGTGACTATAAACGCCAATGAGTGAATCAGAATATGGTGTGGTATTGGCATTACAATTCATTCAATAAACTCTCATTCAAAAAAGAAAAATTCACAACTTCAAAGATTGAAGTTGATAATTCACTGAAGGTGTTTCCGACGGAGTGTCTACGGAGATCAAGAAAATGAATCCACCCAGTGAACAAAATTTATTACATAACACCGTCCAAAAATTGAAAAACTCCGAAAAGTCACATGGAATTTGATGTCAATAAATTCTAAGATAACGCGATGTTGTGGAAATAGGGTCTCTAAAAATTTACAAACACACTTAAAAATTCCGGATAAAAGAACACATTGAATCCAACTCTAATACAGCAGTTAGCAAAATGCTGTCTTTGTTTGTGGGATTGATGTAGCCTGAAAGCCAGATTAAAAAATCGAAGAAATCAAAACGTTAGGTCAACGGAAAGATATCAAGTTTTTCTCCTCATTATTTGCGACGTCAAAACGTTTCAAGAGTTTCTAAGGCATCATAAATGCTTCAAGAGCTGAACGTCTATGAACCATTGATTGGAGTCGAACGAAGTAACAAAAATACTTCCAAAGAGCATGAAAGTAGGAAATTAAGTTGAAATGGGATCAAAAGATAACCAATTATACGATAATGGTCGTGGTTTTTATAATTTTAGAGCGCAAACAAAAAATTTTGGGCGACGAACTAAAAACATAGAGAAAAGCCCTAAAATACAATAACAATACGAGGACTTGAATGAAAAATTTATAACTACTGTACCTGACCAGCAGACCAATTGAACAAGGCCAGCAACCATCCTTTCACAAATTTAGAGAAAAACAAAAATACTAGCATTCTAAGTGTAAGTACTTTTAGGTTTAGTGCGTTTAAAACCAAGGTCTGCGCTTAAAAATGTAATTAAAAGAGCAGAAAAAAATGAATCGGAACCTAAAAAAGTGCTTAATATATATGAGGCAATCAGAGACAAGCAAAACAACAGATAGTATAAACATAACCGACTAACGTCGGGCAAATTGCTCTCAAACAATCGGCAAGCGGTTGGCTTCGTCAGTAGCTAATCAGAGGGTGGATCGGGGTGGGGGTGACGCAACAGCAGGGGGCAACAGAGGGGGGTTTCTCAACGCCCTTCACACCATAAGTATAAGTCGCCAATCAGTTTCTATGAATCGTATACTTGGAGACTAATGAGCTGAAAGGCTCTAAGAGCACTTACTGCTCGCTGCGCGCTACCTGTTTACCCGTCTTTGAGGATGAAATGTCAAATGGGTCAGACAAAAAATTGGTCAAGCGAAAAATTGCATAAAAAGGACCAACAGGACTAATTGTTACTTCGTTTGAGAGCAATTAAAAAACTATAAATCAGAAATCAAGATCTTTAAAACCAGAATTAGAACGTTCAAAGTTACGCACATACGCAGCACCGAGCTCATAAAAGGTTTTACTGACAATTTGCCCCCAGAGAAAATGAATGACAAAATATTCAGAAAACTTAAAAAAAAAACGGCATTCACCGCAAGTCTTTAAAATTTCCTTCTTGCAGAAATCAACATAACAACTAACTTGTATGCTAGCAGAAATGCAACACAATACAGTCAATTATTTCTCGATACTAATCGTATATCTGCATGAGCCATAACTGTTAATGCAAACTCACCCTAGATATTTCGAACAAACCAATTCCAACAGAAATCTACAAAACACCCAGAAAAATTTTTCTTGCAAAAACTCTAAAAAGCAACGACAAATTATTCCTCAGAAAAAAGTATCTAAACAAGGGTGGGGGAAGTCACGAACTTTCTCATTATAGACTGAAACGACAGCACCAGCAGAAATATTAAACTACCAGCCAAGCTTCAAGCAAAGTAATTTAATTTAAAATAAAATGAAACAAGATTATCCATTGGAAAGTATAGAGAAACAAGTTACCTCATTGATGCAAAAATTGCAATCAGGCAGAGAAATTCAAGAAAAGTAAAAAAGAAAGTAGTTTGTAAGAATGACAATATAAGCAATGGCCCATTCGGCCTCTTTTGAGGTATTCATGCATGTTTCCATTTGTTGAATTTAGATGCCTCATATTGTGGTTTAAGAAGCATTGTTTGCATTAAACTTTTGGAGCGTAAAGGAACCGCTCAACTTGACGTTTTTCCTGTTCTGAAAACCGAATCAGACATTTTTATCAAAAAGAAATGCCTTAAAAAAGTTTTGTCAAATTGGATATAATTTTGCAACTGTGTTGATTTTTATAAAGTTTTCATTTTTGAAAATTTTTCGGGATGCTAAATGTTATTTAAACTTTGCGACTAAATTTTGCCTCAAACGTGCTGCTCTGAAGTCAAAACTGACTTATAAATTTCTTTTGATAACATCTTATCTTTTTAATTATTCTTTTCCAATTCATTGTCCTTGCAATAACGGAACATAACTCCATTAGAAGTGTGCTAGACATTGGGTAGATTGGACTTTGAAATTACACTTGAAAGTGAATCGTGAACAAAAACAATTAAGGCTAAGTTGTTGTTTATTCTTTAAATTTTCTATGTTACATTTTTATTCAAGGCTTTGAGCTTATACACTTGTTACCGTTCTAGGATAACAACGGAGTAAGCAACTTCCTGCGAGGAGGCAGTTTGCGCTATAAAAGTTTTAATCTTCAAATTCAGTCCAAAATTTTGGATATTTTTCAAATTTCTCGATGAAAAAATGGTCTTTCTCTGGTAATTTCCGCCATTGATCACCTTTTTTCCAAAACGACCCTGTCAACAATGTATAATTCGACCTGAATTCATTTAAGCTCAAATAGAGGTCACGCCAATCGTTGCGCTATTAAAAAGTCGTTTAAGCAGGATCACAAAAATGTCTTCCGGGAACTGGTAGACAACTTTATCCAATAGTTGCCATGTAAACAAATGGTAGACAACTTTATCCAATAGTTGCCATGTAAACAACCTCTACTGTAATTAATCCTTTCTAATAAAATTTTTCTGACAAAAATTAGAAAAGAAGAAGAGACATTTTAATTAATTTGCAGTTTTCAATCAAATTTCTACGAATATTTTTGGTTACAATCAACATTTGTGCTCTTGCAGCACAAAACATTAATATTGTCATTAGTTCGCCAAAACTATTTATTATCCGTTTTGCGATCTTAAACAATATAATTGGACCATTAAACTTTAAACAAACAGAAAATTAAAAAGCAAATCGAACAGAAGAGCAAAATTGGTACTTCTTCATCTGAAATAGCGATTACCCCTAAATAAAACTTGAAAGAGAAGTTTTCAATTAAGCGAGACCATTATGAACTTTGAAATATACCAAAAGCAGCCCGACTTGTCAAAATACTAAAACATTGCCGGCAGATTGGACGCGCTTGATGCACATGGGGATTAAAACAGAAAAAATTGGTCAATTTTTTTTTCAGTGTCAAAAAGTGTTCTAATTTGGCGTGCAGTTTCAGTTAGATTCCAAAACTATACTTATTTCGTCTTCTAAATTGAAAGCTAATAAGTCTAATACAAATGTCAGCTGGCAAACACTGAAATGAACTTTGATAACCTAATTCTCAATGACTTAATGACCGGGCTTCAAATACTATCAGGTCATTTTTTGATTTTGATCTTTTGACTTTAACAGTATTCGCCACATTGCATAATTCATTGCGTCAAAGAATTTAAAATCCATTCAGTTGAAACAGTGAGTGAGGTAAGTCAGGAGTCAAGCGTGAAAATCGTGACTTATGTAAAACGAAAAACGTGATCAAAAGGTAAAGCGAATTAAAATAAACAGAGTGCCTATATAATAGCCGTTAAGAAGCTGACGGCGGCTTAAAAAATGCCAAAAAACAGCCCAACATTGGTCTCCAACACTTCTAAAGCTCACTTTTTCCTCATACCTAATTCTTCCCCCAAACGCTAGCGCACAAAACTCTAATATGATTACTGAAGTTAGCTTAGGGACTCAATCCTGTATTAAAATCGTCGGACTTAAACATTGTGTTCCTTTATAGTAGTACAAAGTCCTCACGTGACTGCGTGAAGACGACACAAAACACCAAGCAGTACAAAATCTAATATACATTCTAAATAATTGAATGACCAGGCCATCAAACCAATTTACAATTGACCAATTTACAATTTCTAAACAAAGAATGAATTCAAATTTGAAAATAGAAACAAGGAGCAAAGACAAATAATAATCAGTCGTAGGATTCTGAAACACTTTGTCGATGAAACATTAATTATCAATAATTATTAATGAAAATCATTAAGATACACAAAATGTCAGAAGAAAAATCTTCCTCATTGAAAGAAGGATAAAAACATACAAAACAAAACATTAATCGATTTATTATCTTCAATGCCAACTTTTCTCTGGCGAAAGAACGCAACTTGAAGCAACAGAATTGAAACCTGAGAAACAAACAAAGGCAAAGTGGTGGCGAAGTGAGAGAGGTCAAACTTCAAAAATCGCGTCTCATAGTGCATCTCATACTTAGAGACTAGTTATCCGTCAGGCTCCAAGAGAACTTAATGCCCTCCGGGCTTAACCTGTTTATCCCGTTTTTGAAGACGAAAAGTTAAATGGTGAGAAAATAATTCTCAGAAGAAAAGTTAGTAGCATGAAAAATTGCATGGTAGTACACGAAAAGACAAGCAGGACCAACATAATTGCTACAAACTTTGTTTGACAGCAATTAATAAATATTTGCTGGCAGTTCTTGATATTAATGTCTTCGAAACCACTATTGTATTTCTAAAATCTACCTAATAACACATATTCTTTAAAGAATCTAGGCGGCGCATTAGGGCTCATAAAAATCGGCAACTAGCCAAATCAATGCAATAAAAACTCGACCATTAAAAAAACAATGAGAACACCTTTGATGATTTGTAATAGACTGCACTCAAATACTATTCAAATTCGAAAGGCCCAAATCTAACGAAGAAACTGATCATGCCATCGCAGCTAGTAGTTCTCGTTTTTTAATGTTTGAATTGTTATATGTTTGGAGACAACATAGTTACAAACATCTATTGATTTTTTCGGAAAGAATTTTCTCGTTAATGTATCGTGAAATCAAACAATAATTAGGCATACGATAGAGGACAGAAAAATGAAAATAAAAACCAACTTAACTACCTGGATTTTTCTCTTCTCAAATTTGTCGGGCTAATAACAGATACACCTTAATGAATAACGCTTACGAAAATCATTAAACCCAATTTGGCACTTAATTAACTCGAATCGTTTCATAAAATGCTCAGATTTTCTGAATACATTTTGGCAATGACCGAGCGTGAACGTATTGGCGCTCCTGTGAATAACTATTTTCATGTGAAGAGGAAAAGGATGACAGAGGATTAGGACGGGAGGTTGGTTGGCTGTTTTTGCAACTGTGGAGTGCAAGAGTGATATGGCTCCAGAAAAGAGCAGTAAAAGTGGCCTCAATCAATCACTGTCTGTTCACATCCTTTTTTATTTCCTGCGCCTGTCTCAAAACTAATATAAAACTTTTCCTCTCTCTTTTACAACTATCGCTATACACCCCACGTCCAACTACCCTGACCTACCCCTCCCCAAACGCCATTTTCTTCTCTTATCTATTCGAGGGCTAAAATGGTTCATGGCACTTAGGGTTAACCACTAGGGCGGTCGAAAGCAGAGCTTTTAGCGCTCCCGCTCAAGTGAAAGCAAAATATTCACAGTCACAATCTGTCAGCCGGAGATTTAAACTTATGTATACGAAAATTTCAAAATGGTAAAATTGGGTAAAAAATTTATACAAGCCAATTATCATTCCCCCCACGCCTGAATCCTTGCAAAAAAGGGTAGAATGATGACTTTTAACATTAGTGACGGTTCGTCAGCGTGATTAGATACCCTCTCGGCCGGAAACACTAATCGGTACAACTCATTTCCTGCACACGGTTTTGAGGTTGGAAGTGAAATTAGAAATGAGTCCTGAATTTATCACATTTTCCAAATTACTTTTCTTCATTACATTTCATCTTAAAGCTAATATACATAGCATCTATAGTAAAAGGATATTTTCGGCCTTCACAGATTGAAAATGATTGAAAATGGGGAATCAATCATTGACGAGAAACATCTAAAAATAAAAGAGTAGATTTGATCACGCCAAGGACACGATCAGATCATATCTGTGTCTGTCTGTTTAATTGGCGAAGACAGAGGGCAAACATAAACCCACTAATGTCGGAAGAATTGATCTCGAACGACAGGCGGGTGGAAAAACATTTGACCCCACCTTATAATAGCAACAAGCTTTACTTTTAAAAAGTCACTTGAGAAGTCAAAGAAGGTTCTAGAAGAAAAACGCAAAATGGTCAAGCAAAAAATTGCATAAAAAAGATCAACACGTTTACAATAATTGCTATGAACTTCGTTCAAGAGCAATTAAAAAGAGGATTTACTGGACAGTCAATTATATTAAATACTGGGAACAAAACTCAATTTTTCAGATTCCGGTTTAAAAAATTGAAAATGAAATAAAATTTTTGACGAACTGATGCTAAGGTTGAATATTTTGCTTAACCTAGCTTCTATAGTGCTGTGTATTTCGTTCAATTTAAAAAACACTGACTGTTCAAAACCAAATGATGCATTCTTCCATCTAAAAAGAGGAAAAGAGGGACATACCTTAAATTAATTTCTCCCTTTTCGCAAACACTAGATACTTTTCACTGTATTTTTTTTGCTCAAAAAACATCAACAATTTTTTCTTGGCGAAAAGATTTGAGTTTTTGGGAATACAATTCGATGTTTTCGAAGCAATTTACGTAAACTATTTTCAAAAAAAGATGTTTATCACCCATTTTGAAGAAGCTGAAAGCAATTTTTCATCCGAAGCTACTGTTTGGCGTTACCAACATGAGCCGTCCGTTTGGCTTCTAATTGACCACAAGGTCATCAAATGTGTGACCAGTTATAAAAACGTGGGGCGAAATGCTCTCAAACGACCAACGAGCGGTTGGTTTTGGTAGCAGCCAGCTGGGGGGGGCTGAACGCAGTGGGGTGATCAAGCGATGAGGGTAGGGTTGAGAAGACTGAACTAGAGCGTGTCCAAATAGACATGTGGAGGAGGGTGGACGGCGGAAGTGGGGTGGGAGTGAGTCGGGTGGGTGGGGTTGTGTGGGTGGGTGCTTGGGGGGAAGGGGGTTCAAGATTACACCCTTCACACGATGAAATTATCTCCTCTACCAAGAGTAGTAGGGCGCAAGGCTCTAAGAGAACTGTTCAGCCACTTAATGCCCTCTGGGCTTTACATCTTTATCCCGTTTTTGAAAACGAAAAGATTGAAGAGTCAGATGAAAAATTGGTCCAGCAATAAATTGCATTAACAAGACAACATGACTAATATGATGACTAACAACATCGCTTGGGAGCAATTGAAAACCTGTACATTTCAACATTCGATCTATATTCAGACAAACCAAAAACTCAGATAAACGCAGTGATTCTGAATTCCAAAGCACAAAATTTTAGGAAGCTTATTTTCATTTGGAAAAGGATTTTCTTCCTCGCTTTTTCATAATAGTTCTGCAGGCTTAATTTTCGCCGACAAATACTACGATGTTTGTTCTCACATTTTTTAAGCGACGCCGATGCGTTTACGAGTCTAGTTTTATTTTTATGAGAAATACAAACTACTAATCTTTATAAATAGGTATTTTGAAATAGGTTTAACTCAAATGCTTTAAGGCTAGAAAAATTGCCCGTTTGAACTGAGGATCAATTGAAAAATGACAATCTTTTACTAATAAAAACAGTAAAAGCAGTTCAATTTTTGAAACCTCATTTCTCGAGCAATATAAAGCTGAATTATGCTGTGCGATGTAAAGAATCACACGAGCTCTACTTTTTGGCATATACGTCAATATATGATGATCAAAACTTAGAACGTATTTAGCTAAACAAAAAATAGCATCCTGCATGAAGAGCTGCTGGTTTGAAAGTTAACGCAACCTGATCATCAACTAATGACTCTGCAACGCTGCCTTCTAAGTCCATCTAGAGTTCAGAATTGTTGTCTATATGTCACCTTTCAATTGACTCCAAGAGTTGTTGTTGAGAAAACTGGAGAAAAAAAGCGATATTAAAGATTATTCTTGACAATTCCCCGAAATTCCACCAAAGAATTTTTAAAAACCCAACTAACGTCCTGGCGTCGGACGAATTGCTAACTACTTGCGAGGCAAACAATTTAGAAGGGGCATAGGCTAAAGAAAATTTTATGGTGCAGAAACATCTGACTAGGGAGGGCTCAAAACCGCGACATCTCGGATGAGAGTGGGTAACATTAACCAATACGTTACACGTGCTACGCACAGTCATCGATAACTATCGGTTTTATTTTAGCAACAGACTTAATTTCTGATTGCCCTCAATTCAAATCACTAAAAAAAATCAAAACATCAAAGCGTGGAAAAAGTCACTCAAGTGAAATCGAACAAATGTTCTATCAAAACGTTCAAAGCGAAAAATTTTTCTTTACAAAGACACAAGCGATTACAATAATTGCTTCGAACTTCGTTCGAGAGCAATTATTATGTAAACTACGAGAACTCTAAGGTAGCAGTCTACTGATTGATAACAATTTTTATTGCGCGAAAGTAGGCTTGTATGAGAATGTCAATAATTCAATTCACAAATGAACTTATCAGTTTCAAAAAGGCGTCCACATCTTCCGGCGTAATCGCTATATTAGCGCGATCCTCAATGTGATGTTATTTGGTCCATTAGAGGATACATCAAAGAGTTTAATTTAACTGTCCTCCAAAGAAAATGTCCGTTTGGACGAAGGATAACAAACTTTGGTTGGTTGAGACTGGTTGGTTGGTTGTTTCCATTTAATTAGTTGCCAATAGTTACTAAACTACTTACTTGCCACTCAAAATTCGCCGCTGTTATTTAGATCACGAACTGCAAACCCTCGACCGACAGGCAAGACAATTTATTTCAGTGGCTGCAGCCTAGATAAAAATTTCTTTATGAGTGGAAAAAAGGGAGGGATTCCAACCCCGACCTCCGACAGACTCACTACCCACTCGGCTATCAGGCCCTAATGTTTTCCGATATTTCTTACAACCATTTTTGCTTTAGCTTCACTAGAGAACTTCACTAGAGAAGTCAAAAAATGTTCTAGAACAGAAGCGCAAAAATCGTCCAGCAAAAATTTTGCATTAAAAAGACCAACACGTTTACAATAATTGCTTTGAACTTCGTTCGAGAGCAATTAAAAACAAATTGAAATACATCGTTTACCTTTCTGCTGGCTTCTTGAACAAAGTGTTAAGTGTAGAAATCAGGCCTCTATATTGTACACTATTCAACGTACGCGATTCAACGTAGGCAATATAAAAAAGCCTGAGTTTTTCCCATTAAAGCCCCCCCCATGATGCTATATTAACCATGATGGGGGGGCTATAGTTATCTGACCACTAGGATGGGGGGGGGCTAAATTGGGAAAGACCCAAAAAGACCCACCCGTTTCCAACAACTGCTTCAAACTTCGTTCGAGAGAAATAAAAAATTACTTTAACAACCCAAGATTTGTTAGCCACTTAATTCTTATTTTTATAGTTCATTGTTGGAAGTAACCTTGTATCTGGTCGAGTAGATTCTGGGCCCTGGTGTACATGTCATTGACCTGCAATTTCACATCCCACCAGCTGATGAGCGAGGAGAGGAAAAGAAGGATGAGGATTCCCATGGATTCTATGATGAGGGTGCCCCCCAGGGACTTTTCGAACAGGTAGCAGCACAGGAGAGACACTGCAGCTGTCAAGATGAGAAGGAACTCGTGGAAACGGAGGGTGGTGAGTTTGTGATGGTAGTGGAACGGAAGAGACATCCAAAAAGAGCGAAGTCTGAAAAAATGATCAAAAACTTGATTTCGCATTTTAGAGCAATAGCATTTTAACTTGGCGTGTTATCGTTCGTAGCAAAAAGTTGCAAAGCAATCGAACGCGGGCGAATTAACTCCTGATAAATTTGCTCCAAAATATGGCCCGTAGCATAAAATTGAACCGCTCACAAACCTTTCAAAGGTCAAAGTTGCCATTAAAAACATGGCTACAGTTGTTGGAACGTCCGCTTGCTTGTCAACTTTATGAAACTGGCTATAATAGTTTTTGACTCACAGTGTTTGAATTTAGTAAATTCTATCATTTCAATTGGTTGTTCATCTGCCTTTCGATTGCTTTCGATTTCCCATATTTGAAACTGTTGAATAATTATAATTTTCATCGGTTCCAAAATACAAATTTTAAACAGCCTTTTTCAAACTGCTCAATTATATCATTAAATTCCTTTTTCACTCGGCGACTTTCTTAAAAATCTTCTGATTGTATGTATATTGATCAAACTAACCAAGTTGATTCAGCTTAATTATTGTTCTACGACCTCTGTCAATTTGTACAACAACTTTAT
The DNA here is from genome assembly GCF_964194025.1 of Convolutriloba macropyga. NCBI lineage: Eukaryota > Metazoa > Xenacoelomorpha > Acoela > Convolutidae > Convolutriloba > Convolutriloba macropyga. Next base: position 6,905,357 of record NC_134475.1, read on the forward strand.
AAAAATTTGATCACTCAAATGATTTGAAAGAATAGGAACAATTTTCATTAGGTGGAAGAAGGGGGCAGGGGAGGGGGGGGGGAAATATCTGTATAATCAACCGTGGGGGACACTTCTAGATCCAGAACCAAACTGAACACATCACTTACTGTTCAAACTTTCTGTTTAATGCAGGATTTTATGTCACACGATAAACACTACAATCATGTTCTATAGATAGATACAAAAGTTTGTAAAATGAGATTACCTGAACAGCAATTAACCAAAAAAACATTCTCAAAAGCATTAACATAAACCGACTAACGTCGAACGAAGTGCTCTCGAACGACAGGTGGGGCAACTTAATTTAGAGAGGGTGTCGCTTAGAAATTTTTCATGGTCGCAGGAAAAACCAACACTAGAGGGGTTCAAACCCGCAACCTCCAGGATGCCAGTCTGACAACTCAAACACTAACCAATACCTGCTTTCCTACTTTATCGCTTAGAATCGACTTTGAATCGCCTAGAATTTTATCTCGGAATGAACGCAATTGAGATCACCAAAAATTCAAAAGTCAGAAGGTGAAAAAGTTTACTTGAGAGCCGAATGTTCTAGAAAAACTGACAAAAACTCTTATTCCTAGGTGCAGTTTCCTTTACATTATCGAAAGTTAGATTAGAGATTCCATAATCAAAATCAGAGTGGGTTTTTGTTCAGCTGCATGAATTTCGAAAATTTAAAACATTTGATACAAATGAATCTCTGGATCTTCTCCGTTTGTGCCCCGCCAGTACTTTATGATCCCCCGTTACAGAGCACGTGCCGTTACATAGTAAATCATCACAAGAAGATATGGCACGTGCGCCTGGGGGTGCAAACAATATGCACACACTAAGCTGGGGGAGGGGGGCACAAACGGCCCCCGAACCACTAAACAAAAACAACTAACTTTTTTGCTACCTTAAATAAAAATTGTGTCCGAGACAATAATTAACCATGTCAATATTTAATCATGTTTGCCCTCAGTTCAACCACGCTATATTAACTTTGAAATTTTAAACTTGACTGTCATTGGTTGTGCCTAAATTGACAGGGTACAATGTTTAAAAACCACGTACGCATTCCATTAAAAATAGATAGTGGTTAACATTCAAGAAACACTATACGAAACAGGCAAGACATTAGATTTGAAAACAGTAAATATAATAAGGAATGGAACATCTGACCAATTTTTGTGATGTCTATGGCTTTACTTTGCTCGAACCCTTCAGTACCCTTTAATTAAAGTGTTATATCCTCAGTTAACTTCAAGTCTTCCGATTATAGTAGTGAAAAACTATACTGAGAATTGGAAGCCATTAATGACTGAAAACATACACGCAAACAAACAGCTCACTCTATTTCGAAAACTGATGACACGCATAAGAACAGTTACCGAAAAAAACAACTAATTTGAATGAAAACTAAATGAAAGACAAACCAAGCAGGACAAATCCTGATTCACAATACAAATATGTTCATTCAGATAACCCATAAAACTAGATATCGAATTACCAAACTCATGACTTTGAAAAAGAATAATACAGAAAACTTCACCTTAACAACTTAAAACTTCGAGAAATAAAATGTTTCTGGAAAAGTTTTGTTCCTCAGATCTACTCGAGTTTGCTCCCTTTAGGAAGACATCATGAACATTCCAACAACCATACATAAATTATACAGCCATACATAAAATTATCAAATTTTCAACAGAATTAAAATCTAACCTAACAAATCCTAAGAATAATAACCTGCTTAATCATTGAAACCTGTCTCAACAAATAAGAACGAAGTGACATCTCCAGACCATTAGGACTATACAGCAATACGAAACAAAGGCCAACTTTTAGTGTTTTAATGAAACGGCAAAATACCAACAAGAACAAAATTTGGGAGGATGGCATAATAAAACATAAACCGACTAACGTCGGAAAATTGCTCTAGAATTACAGGCGGCGCAATTTAATTCAGGTGCTGTAGCCCCGAAAATTTTTCTGCGGTAGGACGGCAGGATTTGAACCCCGACCTCCTGAGTCCGCTTCCGTCACCTCAACGAAGGTATTAACCACTCGGCTATCAGGGACTTGTCATCTATTCTCTTACAATCGGTTTTGTTTGAACAACAAACTTTGTTTCGGAGTGGGAGCAATTGAAATCATTCAAAAATCAAGAAGTGCGTGAAAAAATTACATGAGAAGTCAAATATTATTTTAGAAGAAAACGCAATACGGTCAAGCAAAAAATACAAACACATTTACAATACTTGCTTCTCATTCGAGAGCACTTAAACATAAACTGATCACAATTAGACATGCTAATCTCGAAACCAAGGCAAGAAGTTGGCTTATTTAGATCGGGCCAGGTTGAGCTCAAGCTTAGCTGAAGTGAAATGAGGGGCACAAGGAGGGGTCTCAAACGTGCAAAAGAAATCTGCCCTTCACGCCTTGAAGTACTGTTATGTGTACGGAAACGTACACTTAAAGCTCACTAATACTCTAAGGGAGATGCTCAGTCAGTTAATACAGTCGAGATTTACCGGTTTAACCCATTTTTGAAAAAGGATAGTCAACTGAAATCTCTTAAGCAAAAGAATATTTCAGATAAAAAATGGTCAAGATAAACAAAAACATAAGGCCACACGCGCTTACAATAATTGCTTCAGACTTCGTTCGAGGGCCATTAAAAAGTAATAATTAAATCGTACCATTAAAAGATTTCAGCTCAACTCCCCAAATTTTAATTCGAAAACTGTTAAAAAGGTAAAGAAATGAGAAGAGCAATGAATACAAAACAATTCTGCGAGAAAACTGATGTTTAAATAGCAGGAACCAAAAGAAAAATAGTAAAATTTTAAGTCATTGAAAACATAAATCAATCGGAAGCAAAAATCATTGCATAAAACTGACGGTCACATGAAATCATCAAAAAAGCATATCGCTCACATTTGAAAAACCAGACACAGACTGTTGAAGTAGAACGGTTTTCTCAATCCTTTTTCGTAGCCCATATGGTTCATGAAATGGTGTGACAATCGGCGCATGAAATCGGATCTTCAGTGGTTTTCAGACGACTGCGCAAATGTCGACAAAATTCGGGCCTTTAAATTCGATCTGCATTTTTTTCAAAATTGACCGCTATATCAATTAGCAGCACTCAATTTTCATTTTTGTTTAAATTTGTACTTCAAAATAACAAACGAGATATCCGTTATCGCTTTGCGGTAGCGCATTATTTCCAATCTTCCAAGGGAAGGTAATTTTTACTCATTATGAAATGTCGTGTAATGGCCTATAATTTTCAACGGAGGGAGGGGTGGTGTCAAATGTACAAGGGGATGCAAAAACAAAATAAATAGCTGGCAGATTGTCAAAAAATAGCCGCAACAGGTTTGTATATCAGCAGTCGAAAAAATTTTAAAAGAAAGATTAAAAAAATTAGTCCTTTCATTAAGAAAGGAGATTTTGAAATTTTGATTAGGAATCTGTCTAACTTATTGCTGCTTCTATAAGCTGCTCTTAAATAATCTTCAATTAGAGTAATATACACTCATTTAGCCTTATCTCTTTGAATTAAAGTAAAGAAGAAGTCCATTTCAGAGTGAGGAAGTCTTTTGTGAGAGTGAGGTAAGTCACATGTGACCAAAAATTTAATGACGCCAATAAACAAAAACAACTCGCTACACTAAGAGTGAAAAATGACGTCACTCACGCAATTCAGTTTAAATTGCATGAATGAATGAACAAAAGGCAGATTTAAAGTGACTGTAACGTCATATAGTCGTAACAAAAATCGTGACGACGAAATAAATAAAAACATAGCAGGACAAGTCCTGACGTACAATTCAAAGGATTTTCATTGACTAAACAAAATCTAGACCTAGAACGGACTATGAGTGAATTGGGAAGACCATTTCTAAAAAAAATCAGAAAAAAAACAAAAGCAAAAAATCAAGGTCAAAATGCCGCTAGGGAGAACAAAAAACCACTAGCGAGAAATGAAAATTTGATTCTAACAAAAAAACTAGGCCCAGAATGAAAGATAAATGGATTGGCAGAACCATTTTTAAAAAAATTCTATTCAAAAAATTAAAAAATAGTAAAAATCAAAGTGAAATTGCCGCACGTGAACAAAAAACCACTAGCGAGAAAGCGAACTTTTGTCCAAACACCGTTTTTGCACTCTATTTTAAAATTAGACCGAAAAAATTCGCGCCGAAAAACCACTCGCTTTTTCGCTCCATTTACTGTATCGGAGTGACCAAAATGACTACTCCGATTTGACTTCAAAAATCATGAAAATGTGGGGACAGATCATAAAAAAAGACAGCGCCCCAATACAATTCAAATTCTTTGAATTGTAAAAAACCAAGAGAAGGCCAATAATAGCCTCAGCTATCGCTTCGCGACTATTAAAAAGTCTCGCAAATACAATTGCAAACAAACTTACGATCTCTTGATTGATTGCTGCCTACTGAACTCCTGCAATTCATTGTTCACTTCATGGAACAACCTCTCCAGAGCCTGTTTGGAGCTCAGTCCAAGTTTGGCGTTGTTGGGAACCATAGATATCCCTGGAATTCCTCCGGTGCCACTCAGGGTGCTGTTGTTCAGATTCACGACTCCCGGAGGTCCATTGTTCATCATTGAAGAGTTATTGTTTGTGTTATCGGCGGCGTCTATATGATGGAGAACACCTTGATGAATGTTGATGGCAGATCTATTCATTGAGGCAGTGTGAGAATTGGAGTTATTAAACTCGTTGTTCGTCATGCTGAAACTCAAATCGGGCTGACTGCGCATTTGGAGATCGCGTTTGGACAATTCTTTCCGGTTACTCAGATTCCCTCGTCCAGCTAGACTGGTTTGACTCTGGAAGTCGCCGGGGTAACGATGATTACTTGACGAGGATTCGTGAAATGGTTTCCGCTTCAAAGGGGAGGAGTCACGAAAATGACGGGATCTCGATGACCTGGACTCTGGGATATCGCAGCTATCCAAATCCCTCTGGCTGCCAAGATTATGTCGATTTTGATGATGTTGGTGCTGATGGCTTATCGCATCTCGCTCGTTTGATTGATAATGTTGATTTCGAGATAGACTGGATGTGAAGTTGCGGTTTGACTGACTTTGATTTTGGAGGTAATTAGGATTTGGGTAGTAATGTCCTTCGTAGATACTCCGGCTATCTCTGGCTAAATGAGCTTTGTCAAAGAGAAGGGATCTGGGGTCACTGTCGTTTGTCAGTGTGACATAATTCGGTGCTCCAGCGGGACCTAAAGCACGAATCAATAGGCCTTGAAATAAAGAATCTTTTCCATTTCTGCCCACAGTACGTCATGAACCCCCCAGTTACAGAGCACGTGCCATTACGTAGCGATTCATTTTGTAGTCATTAATTGTAGTATATTTGATCTAGTAGTAGAGTCAAGAAGTTTTTATTATTAAAAATTGTGAAAAAATAGAAGCTCATTGTTTCTAAAGAAAATAATAAAGTTTTTATATATACAATTAAAATTCTTATCATTGAAATGGAAAAAGTAAGACAATAATTATTGTCTCACCTTTTCCGTTTCAATGATAAGAATTTTAGGGTCTTTCCCATTATAGCCCCCCCACAGCTTAGTGGTCAGATAACCTATAGCCCCCCCCCCCCACCCCCACCCCCCTCATCATGGTAATTATACCATAACGGGGGGGGGGGGGGCTATAATGGGAAAGACCCGAAATTTAATTGTCTATATAAAAACTTTGAGTTTTTTCGGATCTATTCTGTTTTGCCCCCCCCCCCCCCCCCAGTGTTTTTTATGACCCCCAGTTACAAATAATATGTTATATAGCACGCTACTATGTAAGAAAATACAACGTGCGCCTGAGAGTCATAAAAAATTTAAGCTCACTAAGCTGGGGCGGCCGAAACAGAGTACATCCCTTTTTCTTAAATATCGGACCTGATGATAGGGCTGTGTGACTATCTCCGAGGATGTCATCGCGTGAGGTGGCGTGACTTCTGTGTCTGCGAGAGAGGTGAGGGTAGTTTCGATTCTGGTTGTGCCTCGAAGATGGTGCGTAGGGTTCTGTCGAAACACCTTTAGGGGTGAACGCGCCAGAAGTGTGACGGGTTCCCACGTCGCGACTTCTGCTCTCATGACCTGCGATTAATCTCTCAATTCAGTTTTCCCATTTTTTCATTCCATTGTCACACAATAAAGAACATTACAATTCCATTATATACTCCATACGCAGACAAATTATAACTTCATCAATGGTTCATGAAAAGCTTGAGGATTTAACACTATTTGGTAAAGGGTATATCGGTCCAGATCGTCTAGTGGTTAGGACATTGCGTTGTGGCCGCAATAACCCAGGTTCGAATCCTGGTCTGGACATTCTTTTGCCTTAAGCAGCGAGCACTGCTTTTTACAACGGATGCAAAATTAAAGGCATCAAAATTGTAGAAAAATTTGAACAAAGAGGGGAACGCCAATTATTTTAAGCATCGGTGGTTCAGTGGTAGAATTGTCGCCTGCCACGCGATAGACCCGGGTTCGATTCCCGGCCGATGCATTTTTTCAGCGGATAACCTTGTCTCAATTTTTGTCTATTAGTTGATTTCATACTCCAATTGGAACCACATTCATCATATAACTTATTCACTCAGCTACCCCACGTTCGCAATTTAACTCTTTCAACTCTCTTTTCATTTTTTACCACCTTAAGTAGCAGAACCTCAAAAAGATATTGCACCTGATACCGTATCCTCAATCCTCCCTCCATTACTTCCAGCACCAACAGTTACAAAACATGTGTCATTCATGAGCAGCGTCATTTACTTTTGCAAGCCCGTAAGGAGATCGGATATAGAGAGGTGCTGAGGGAAAAGAAATAGGGCAAAATTTGTTTCCATCGTATACCGATCGAGAACTACGGTTTGCAACAGTCAGGAAGCCCACTCGGATCTTTTCTGTTTTTGCCCCCCCCCCCCCAGTCCTATATAACCAGGCTGTTTGCACCCCCCAAATATGTACTTTTTTGTCCTTAGAGATCCTTCAATTTAGGCACAATAACGTGCCGGCACCAGCACAAGATTGGGTGGATTTTTGTTTCCGGTTATCAAAAAAATTAGTGTCATAAAGCCAATCCTATGGAATATAAGCGCAAAAATAGTAAAATGACGCATTATTCTTTGTCTGCTTACATTATAAGCAAAGTTCAATTACCGTATACGTCTTAATTTCAAAACTTCGCTGCATAATTAAATTGTAAATGCCGTTTGTGCGTAATTGTATGTAATTGTATAAAATCCAAACAATATGCTATAACATGCGTAAGTGGGGGTGCAAATGGACGTGGGGGGGGCAAAACAGAAAAGATCCGCCCACTCTGCAATCAAAACTTTGTGAGCAAAAAACGCAGAGCCAAGAAGCAATGAAACATAGCCGGACAAGTCCAGGCCAACAATTCACAGCATTTTCATCGAATAAACAAAAATCTAGGCCTAGAATGGACTATGAACGGATTGAGAGAACCCTTTAGAAAAAATCCTATAAAAAACAGTAAAAACCAAATTCAAATTGCCTTATGCGAACAAAAGAAACCACTAGTAAGCAAGCAAAATGTTCTTCAAAAACATTTTCTCACTCTAATTTAAAATTAGATTTAAAAAAATTCACGACGCAAAACCATTTGCTCCACTTCCTGTTTCGGCATGACCAAATTCACCACTTCAATTTGACTTCAAAAATCATGAAAATGTGAACATAACCTAAAAAAATAGATGGAAGAATTCCGGAAACGATTTAAGCGTCGTCTCTATCAGAAACAAACCATTCATAAGAAAAAATACCTGCTAAAATCACTCATAATGATTTTAAAGAATTTGAAGTTATTTCATTAAAATAGCACCGGGAAGCAAATTGAACTAAAAAAACTAGAAAAAAATGATTTTTTAAATATTCCAAGGGCACATAAAGCCAACGAAAAGTTCCGTCAAGCAAACTAGAGTAATGAAATGCTCGACATACAACAGAGAACTCATAACAGACTAAAGGACAACTAAGGTCATGGAAAAAAACGAAAAACACAAACAAAAATTAAGAAAAATAGTTCGAAAATCCTCGAGTTCTTGCTAGATTTCAAACGCAAAAATAGTTTTATACCAGCGACACTTTAATTACTTGGTGTCAAAAAACCCCGAGTTAGGGACACTTGAGTACTATATAGTTTCAAGTACACTTGGAAGTACGTATTCCAAATTTTTTCAAGCGTTTCATTTCCTGTTTCAAAACTTACTCCAATAAAAATGATTTTAAAGACACTTCTCCAATACTCCTCTTGGAGTCGTTAAATAATATAGAGCCCCACTACAATTCAAAATCTTGGAAATGAAAAAGTTCTCTTTCCAATTACAAAGAGAAAGTCGTACTGTAAGCAAAGTGTCAAAGAAAACAAGAAAACCCCACTCGGAAAAACCAAGTATAATTATCAGTTCACTTATAGTGGGCCAAATGAATTTCCTTAAAACATCAACTTTCATAGCCCCAATTTGATTTTTTGAAGAGGACATTGTGATAAAAAAAATAACTATGAAACATTCCATACACCTCTCATGCAAAACTCAACTTCTTTGCAATATTCTCATAATTCAATCACTTTGAGAAATATAGCGACCAGCGTCAGGTTAAAAAGGTAAAACTGAAGGAGTCAAAAACACAGACTTTAAACAGTCGAAATAGTACTCAAAGATTGATGAATTTTATAAAAACTAGTCAAATTATATTTCAAGTGATCTGCAACAAAACCATCAACCAAAGATAAGCGTGGATGAACTTAACAGAGAGACAGATTTAATGCATCATATATCATCAAATCAAAAAAAAGTTCGCAACAAAGTTGGGTCTTACAAAAATCTGTATTTTCTCTCGAAGGACTTCAGAAATATTTATATAGTTCTGTTTGCAGATAATTAAAACATGAAAATTTTTACATCAGAAAACCACATTCAATGATGGCTTTAAAAAAACATAACCGACTAAACGTCGGAAGAATTAATCTCGAACGATTAGCGGGAGCTCTAATCAATTGCAGCCTGCTTCAGGAGGGGGAGCCGAAATGGGACTAAGAAGTTCAATAGTGGGCTTCAAATAACCACATTAGAGGTTAACATATACCACTCTTAAAACTTAAAGTGAAAAATGGCACCAGTTTTGGCGCACTTTTCATTTGACTTTCAGTATTTAATTGCCACCAATTGAGTTCAGCTGCTTGAAATTGTGATTGAGAGAGAAATTTAGACCACGCGATACGCAAAAAGTTCAAGAGCAATTAATAATGTGCCAAATAAATTAAACGCTGGCCTAAACCAGCCCCAAAATTTAAAATTAAGGCCGTGTTGTTCCCACATTTATTGAAAAGGAGAAATGTGAGATCTTTATGCCAGCCCCACTTTTTATGTTGATATTTTTGACGTTTATTCAGCGCCTTCAAGGCAAACTAATATGGCATCATTTCAAAACCCTTAACCTCTAAAATTCCCCTACAAAAAGATTATTAAAGAATTTTTGTGAGTAAGCCTTTTTTAGCATAATTTCGGCCATTTTCAAAACATTTTGGCATTTTCGGACTTTTTGTTCATTTCTAATTAGTTTTCGCTTTTTTGGACTAGATCTGAGATAAAATAGTTTTATTTCATTTGAATTTTTTAATAGTTGTGATTTGGTACCCATAATTATTGAGAAAAATACGGAAAAATATTGGTAGTTTTTTGTTGTACTTCTTTGAGGACCTATTTGGCCGATAACATCTTAATGCTCTATGCGCCTAGAATTGAACCAACACACTTTTTCTAACAATTCCAGCACTAAAAAGTTATGACAGTGTTCCAGAATTATTTTTTCTAAATTTTAGAAAAAAATTTACATTTTCAGCACAATTTTGGTCACTTCAACTAAATTTCGCTGAGAACTCGTTCAGTAGGTCAAATTCGGATTCTTGTTTTTTCCTGCACTTATCTTTCTGCATATGCATTCTTCTGAACCTGAAGATTTAAAAAAAATGAGCAGGTTCTGTGCATATCTGATGTGTAAATATCCGAGAAAATTTGGCAAAAAGATAACTGTGCTCACATTTTGAAAATCCAGAACAGAAGCTTTGATGTAAAAATTCATCTGCTCAGTCCTTTATAAGAAGGCACAAAAGTATATAAACCCAACAGTACGCCAGTTTCCAAAACCTATTACTTAAACTTTTTGTGTTTCCGAAAGAATTTAGACAAAAATTTGTTGATTTTTCAAGCCGATTTATAACAACTATTAAGCTTGACTTTAGCTTTGTCTATAACATTCTTTCCGCAAAACTCAACCTTATTAATTGATAACTGATAATTTTTGATCGCGCAAATCTATCTCAAGAAATTCAACTAATGCACCGTTTGCTAAATTTATTAATGACAAAACGCCTTTGGTTTAACGCTTTGGACCCTATGCGCATTTTTTTCATTCCGCTGATTTATCGCTTTATGACCCAATGATGGCTCTCAAAACTGTCTGCTATTGCTGTTACTTTAGGAGGATCAGAATTCTAAGGTCACTAGAAAGGCTTACTAACAAAACCAAACAGTTTTTGGAGATTTATTTGCTGCTCTTTTTGATCGTCCTTTACTATCAGCTCAAATATAGTCACAAAATGTAAGGTCCTATTCTCATCATGTAAATAAAGCACCACTGTATTTTGTTTTTCCGAACCTGATTTTGTTTTGCCGAAAGTAGTAAACATTGCCATTGAAGACTGAAAAGCGTGAAACCTGACTGTTAATTGTTTTTTAAAGACATTTAATAAGTTCTGTAAGTTATTCCCTAATATTGTGATCAAGTTATGCATAAAAACACTTCTTTTAACTGATGTTATCTCAAACTAAAGGGCTATTGCTACAGCTAACCTGAAGACTATTATAAGATTTACAAGACATTAAAAAACAAGTTTTCATTTTGCAAAAAAAAAATTGATTTGCATAATATAACATAACCGACTAACGTCGGGCGAATTGCTCTCAAATGACCGGAGAGCGGTTGGCTTCGCCAGTAGCTAGACACGGGATGGTTCACCAGGGGCTGTCGGGGGGCAACACTGGGTTGAGGGGGGGGCAACAGCGTGGTGGGGGGTGGAGGCAATAGTGGGGGTGTCTCAACCTCTAAGAACCGCCCTTCACACCATAAGTATAAGTCTCCAAAACAGTTTGAGCTGAAACAGCTGAAAGGCTCTAAGAGCACTTAATCTTAATGCCCCCTGGGCGCTACCTGTTTATCCCGTTTTTGAGGATGAAAAGTCAAATGGGTCAGACAAAAAATTGGTCAAGCGAAAAATCGCATAAAAAAAGACCGACAGGACTGATATAATTGCTACAAACTTCGTTTGAGAGCAATTAATCAGCAAAAAGCAGTCGTGATGCATTGTACAGTCAAGGTTATTTTACAGTCAAGCTCAAAAATTTTGAAATTGGCACATCGCAGAAAAAGTTTGAGATTTCGAAAGTTTTCACGATTTTCAAGCAAATCTTTTTGATTTTTGCCTACGAAATCGAACCTAGATGTTCACATAAGTTCTGAAAGCCCATCTCAACGAAGCAGTATGGTGCTAACAACAGTAGGGTCTTCTGTAGAGCCATTGAAGTTACGTATTAAAAGTTTAACATTCGCATTTTGTTTTCCGATTATGTATATTTATATTAAGAATTGCTTTGAAATCGAAGAGAAGTAATATAAATATTTGAGCTCCTTTCAGGCTAAAGGTGATACATTTCATGTTCAACGCTGTTCTTCGTCTAATAGACAGCTCGAACTCAGAGAATCTTTCCGTTAAAATAATGAAACATTTTTGAAGGTTTTGTGGCCAAGTTTTGTTTCTGACTACATTGGCCGAATCTCAAAAGTGCTTTTCCTAAGTTACAAAATGGCTTTCGTTTACTTTGAATGAATTTAATAAGGCTAATTGAGTATAAGTCGCTCTAAATGAAATTAATTGCATGTTAACTAATAGAAAACATAACCGACTAAACGTCGGAAGAATTGCTCTTGAACGACTAGTGGGAGCTCTAATCAATTGCAGCCTGCTTCAGTCGGGGGGTGGGGGGGGGGGGGTAGCCTAAATTGTGATTGAGAGAGAATTTTAGATCACGCGAAATGCAAAAAGTCAAGGGCGTAAAAGTCACTCGAAAAGTCAAAACCGTCAAGCGAAAATTTTGCATAAAAAAAAGACACACGTTTACAATAATTGCTATGAACTGCGTTCAAGAGCAATTAAAAACATGGATTATACGATTTCTAAACCAAAACTTGACATGTCAGCCATTAGTTTATTCAGCCGTCGTCTTTTTTCTCATTGTCTTTTTGAGAGTCTACAAAGTTGTCACACTTATTTTCCAGAAAAACTGCCAGCGATGTCATATTTAGTTTGACATTAAGTTTGACGTCGTTTAGTAAAAAAAATTAACCGTGCTTACGAACACTGTAGATAATATTTGGCTTCAACATTAAATTCAAAGTTTGTTTTCCATTCGAAGTCATTTTTCTCACAAATAAAAGTGTTTCCTTTTCTGTAAATGTACATAGTATTGAGGGGGTGCAAAATTGCGCCGTGGGATAAAGGAAAAGATACCAATTCAGCTTATAACTCAACGCCAATTAGATTAAGTAATGACAATCAATTAATAACAATTAATAATAATTGCTAAACAGTTGACAATTTTTCAGATGAAACAAGACCTTTCTTACAAAGACCACCTCTTAGAACAACTGACAATTAAGGATTGTTTTAATGAGCAGAATTTCGCGTGATTGACTCAAAAAACAAAAGCTGCTCACCTTCGAGAAACGAACGATTATTAAAACAATACCAGAAAATCAGCAATAGAACATACAGAGTCTTTAGAGTAAAGATTTGCCCAGGGAATTAAGTTTTTCGTTAAGCCGACATAAAAATTAGTTTTTTTTTTTAAAAAAATTAAAATTAGAACTGGAAAAAGCTGCAAATAAATAACGAATTAGTCACATAAAATCTATCGAAAGAGTATCAAATTAGAAGGAAAATAATGTTAAATTCTTACTTATGCTCAAAATGTGACCATAAAACAAATGTAGAGAAAGCCATAACTGCAGTCAATAATACTAGCTAATCAATTATATATAACTCTACAAAGTAATAAAAGTACTTGAAGCTAATGTATAATAACACATTTCAATCTCTGCCACGTTCAAACACCGACAATCACCACCACCACAAACAGCAGCTGCACGAAAACATAGCCTGATTACAAAATGGTCACTTCAAATGAAAGTTACAAACTTTTATTCATATTATTATTCTTAATATTACCAGTACTAACTTTGCAAACTGTTTCTAAGCTTAATAGTTTAGGCATGTTTAATGCTTTTATCACTTCTTCATTTTGACTTAATCTTAGAACAACAAAATATTTGGTACAAAAATCATCTTGAAAGGACAAACAAAAGAGAAAAAGCGTGATCAAACTTAATAATTAATTAACTTTTAATAACTTTTGACTGAATGAATGAACAAAAATCTTTCAGATATACTGACTGATCTAGATATAAAGTGAAAAATTTGATACAATTATGTAGTTTTAGATGATCTCACCAATAGATAAAATTTTAAATTTTGACCTGTCGGTGTAAATCAGATTCTAGTAGCAGTCCAGTAATCTGCACACTATTTGTGACCTAAATATGACTCATTTTAAATAGGCTCAAAGAAGAAAACATTAAAATTGAAAACAAAAGTGAGTTCTGGATTTTGACTTAATGAACTGGAGAGGCTGAAGGCGCCGTTAAGACTCAACAGTACCCAAGGACAATATACTCTATTGAAATATGATGAATCAATTCTAATAATGTATGACCTGAGGACCGGGCAGACAAATCTCGAAATGAAAATCGAGGCGAGCGATAGAGTAAAAAATTACAATTATTTTTCAAACTGACGAAAAAATCGTAGACAAACAGCTTGCATAACAGCTAATGCACTTTAAGAGATCACTATCTAGAACTAGACTTTTGACTTCACCGTTGATTTTAAGAGCACTTTCATCAGACAGTCAAAGTGACCAGTTGATTTTAAAAATTTGTATTCATTATCAAAGATAGAGCACTGATGCGTTTAGAGTAACAATCGCAAAAAAAACGAAACCAATCAACATCGGACGAAATGCACAAGAACAACTAAAGGGGCTCTATTCGATTGTATTCTGCTTGAGTCGGACTAAATTTTTACTAAGGTATGTCAAATGACGCTATTAGAGGTATAACTTAAGACTGCTATTAGGATTTTAAGTGAACAAAAAACAACAACTTTTACGCACTTTTAATTTGACTTTTAGAACTGAACTGTCTCTAGATTAGACCAGCTAATTATAATAGTGAGCAAGAAGCAACTTAGATTACAGAAGTTCAAACAGTCAAAGAGGTAAAAGTCGATCGAGGAGTCAAAAACGGTCGAAAAAAATTTGACAAAAAAGACCCACAAGAATCACCATTGTTTGTGAATACGTGCACAATTCACAACAAGTCAACTATTTCTAAAAGTTGCTTCTAAATGGATATTTATTCAACACAGAAGCAAAATAAGTAGCCATCAATTAACATGCCCAAAAAATTACAAATATTAATACGCAAGCTGCCCTTTCTAGAATTGTAGATCTCCGTGTCTTCAATTTCAGGGTGGTATTTTAATCGTCCCGAGCCTCAGACATCCTTTTGAAACGTAAAAGAAACAACGCTAAAAAATCCAAATCTAAAACAAAGAATTTAAACTACAAAACCTAACAAAAATAATGGTGTGTGCAATCAATCTTAGGCTGAGAAAACGGAGGCGGGCAGTATTCGAAAGACTGGACGAGAGGAGGTCCAAACCACCGGGTGGAGTGGACTGGGGCGTGCTGTAGGGGGTTGAGTGAGGGGGTGACTGAGTTCTAAGAAAGTTTTAGGATTAAGAACAGCCCTTAACACCATGAAATTGTCTCCGCAAAATCGTTTGGTGAATCGCTTCTTATTGACCAGTATAAGGCGCAAGGATCTAAGAGCCCTTGATGCCCTCCGGGCGTTACCTGTTTATTTTGTGAGCTAAAAAGATGGCATTAAAGTGCATTGAATAAGTCAAACGCATAGGAACTGTTTTTCAAACCATTAACTTGTCTCCTAAACAGTTTCAGTGAATCAAATACTTAGAGACTGGAAACACGTAAGGCTCTAAGAGAACTTAATGCCCTCCGCGCATTACCCTTTTATACCGTTTTTTAGGACAAAAAGTCAAATGGTTCCGACGAAAAATCGGTCAAGCAAAAAATCGCACAAAAAAGACCACAGGACTATAATTGCTACAAACTTCGTTTGAGATTTATTAAAAGGCGAATACAATTCAATTTTTAAGATTTTGAAATTTTGATTTTGTAAATGACAGCAAATCGTTGAATAGAGGAATGCCAACACAGAACTCTCCACAGAAATACATTTTTTTTAAATTTAAGTTTTACAATTTAAATGGAAAATTGTTTTACATCACATGTTAAAATCAACTCTACAAATATTGAACAAATTTCTATCCAATTGCTTTTCCTAATTTCAATAATCGGTTCAAAGTGGTTAAAAGGATAATTAATGGTGGGATTCACTGGGACCTGAAATTGCTACAATTTAATGATCAATTGAAATGCAATTTATCCAACTGCTATAATTTTTGCCAGTTAAAACCATTATCAGAGTCATCGATTACCCTTTCAAAGAGGAATTTTAGTGTGTTAGCATAGGAAGATTATCGTATTCGCACTGAATGCGTCCAACCATTCAGAACTGTATATAATAACAAAAGTTCCGCCTTTCTACCCCCACCCCTAACCCCACGCCCGCCTCTATCATTAATTAACCCTTAACGCGGTTAACTCACCCCTCTTTTATTTCATCTCCATTTTGAATCTTTATATAACTGGTATCAAAATAATTCGAAATGCCGGAAACTTAGATTTTGACCGAAAGGGTTTTGGGGGTGAAAATAATAATGTAGGGGTGAAACGATGTGATGTTGAAATATGGGGGGGGGGGGGGGGGGGGGGGGGAGTAAATGAATCGGGTTGGAAAGAAGTAGAGCCATAATAGACACATCAGGTGAATGCGGTTAAAAAAGTGTTGTTGGAAAATGAAATATAAACTGGAATAAAGCGGAGAATGGGCAAACCTCTGACCTCTCAATTCCTGTGTTGGTTATAAAACAAACCACAATAAAGCAACTTTTCCATTCATATCATCGCATAATAAGATATTTATGTGGATTATTCCCGCGCAATTTGAGCCCGGGACAAAAATGCCACTGAGGCGTATATACCCGTTTGAACTTAAGCATTCCACTAGAGGTTAGCGGGACCTGTGCAGCTATCTTATCAAAAATATTGCTGAGGATAAAACGGAAGCTCGTAATAAAAGAACGTTTCATTATTAAAATTTCTGCGATGTAATTACTTAAACGTTGTAATTTTAAGGAAAGCATGATTATTTGTCGACTTGTTTAAGTTAATGCCTTTAGAAGCGACAAAAAGAGGCAAAAACATTTTTTTTTCATCAGCAAATAAATCAAAATTATACCGATAAAGCAGCAGCCGTTATTGGGCAAACCACCTTTAAAACGCTTCATTTTAAAGTGTTTGTGTAACTGCTCACTTTAAAAAAGTTCCGCTAGTCAGAGGGTGGAAATCGTTGTCAGGACAAAATACCCAATGCCGAAATACCCAAAATACGCACAATTTTTAATCGGATTATTGAACGAAAAGATCAAAGCGAATAAATTGTGTATTATGGCGCATTGGGTAATTTAGGCAAATAGTCATATAACCCTTGATTATCATTAAAAAAATAAAATATGCCATTCTACACAATTGTGTGGAAGCATCAATTATAGATTTTCACCGGAAGGAAATGAATAAATACTTCGGTTGAGGCAAATACTAACCGTCATCATTTGAGCTATTGGGCATAAAATTACGTCGAGGGAAACTGTTACTGGTAAAATATTTACTGGGTTCTGATGTCACGTCAGATGTGGGTTTAAGTAAAAGTTGGGAGTAATCGGAGGGGGTGTTTTTAAGAGATGTGGGCACTGGAGAATCTGTAACTTGCTCAGGAGGACAACCTGAATATGTATCGTGGTCGGTTGTAAGCGGCGCTGGTAGGGACGGGTGGTAGTGCGAGGATGTTGATAGCTGAGGCGCGAGGGTAATACTAGTGTTGTCCTTGTTTACAACATTGTTTAGGTTGTTTACTTTTCCATGGGTGATCCCTGAATCGTAAACAGTTGGAGAAGGACCTTTGTTGTCGTAAACAAACATTAGGAAAGGGTGAAGAGAGGAAGGAAAAGTGTGAATAAAAGATGCACAGCGAGTGAGAGGTAAAAGTAGGATGCGATGGCTGTGCAATGGTTAAAAAAAGGGGTAAACAATCAATCAATAATCCATTACTACTCCATCATGGTCATTACTTTTTCCTTTTCCATAAGGAGAGAATTCCATAGTAGGAAAGAAATAACAGCACTTGCTTCAGACGTCTACAATAACACTTACTACTCCATTAGATAGACATACCATCAACGTATACTGAGTTAAACATAAATATCTTTTTTACAATACATGATTACACAAAGAGCCGGTTAAACTTTTAATACCTTTTGAAGTTAGTACTTTTAATTGACCACACAATTCAAGCTTAAAACTCTTTGACTACTTAACCAAAGTATGAACAAAGTCACTAACATTTTAAAAATGCAACAAAAAGAATTTAAATCATTAAAAAAATGAAAAATAAAACTAATAAGGGTTGTTTGCGATGTTATTATGGCTGGATGTGCAGGCCTGTTATGGCATTTAATAAAACTGTGTGTATAAATTGTTTAAATTAAAAATGAATTTTAATTGATGCTTCTTGTGTTTAACAGCCAAAACGAACAGCTGATCATTTTTTACACATAAGCTGAGTGTTTTGAAAAGAATCGAGAGCAAGCATCAATTTTATTACCAGCTATTTATAACCACCACAAGCTAGTTAGGAGCGTAACACGTTTTTATTTATTACACTGCTGCTAAAAACGCTTTAATAAACGGCTAATAATCCGATTAATCTTGAGTGCGTTTATTCCTACGAAGCGGTATAGACTGACGTATTGAGAAGGAAACATTTAACATTTCACGGTTTCCATCCCATTATGACATTTCTTCACATAAAACCATTTTGTTTCCTTCAAAGGCAACAAAGAATGCTCAGTCGAACACAAACATGGAAAAAGTATCCAAAACCAATTAGCCAGAAAACGAACGCCTGACGCCTTCTTTCAAAACAAAACAACCAACTAATGTCCACCGAATTGCACTCGAGGACAGGCAGAGGCTCAAATCTATAAACTTCAGCCGATGCAGGGTGTGATTGTAACCTGATTTAGTGACTGGGGGAGTTCATATTATGTCATTTGAGCATTATAGACCACTAAAATAGTTTCA
Source organism: Convolutriloba macropyga (assembly GCF_964194025.1). NCBI lineage: Eukaryota > Metazoa > Xenacoelomorpha > Acoela > Convolutidae > Convolutriloba > Convolutriloba macropyga. Next base: position 6,923,916 of record NC_134475.1, read on the forward strand.
ATGGCAAAAATGACACCAATTTTGCGAAACTTTTCATTTATTATCACTTTTAGTAGTAAACTGCCGCCAATTGAGTTCAGCTGCTTACGATTGTGAGTGATAGATAATGTGAAATACAAGATACTGTGATCAACGAGAAAGTTAATTAAAGGAGTCTAAATGTTCAAACAACATTTTTGCATATAAAAAGACACAAGACTACAATTGCTTCAAACTTTATTCGAGAATAATTAATACCCCCCCTTCCAATACACCAATACACATATTGAATGTTCCCTTACGACAAGGACAACCTTAATGAAAACAGATGTTTCCGTGTCCTACAGGGAAGAAAGATTATTTCTTTCCGGGTGCTCAATGCCGACCTCATTTCTTATTCCATTAATAATTAATATCACTCAGATTAAAGCCATAATATTTGGCTTAGAAGTGTTTGCTAAAGAGTTTTACATTTCTTTTCTTAGCTGAAAAACAATTTCATAAAAATTTCAGTGAGTACCAATCATAACAACAGTTTTAAATGCCTATACCTTACTCCGTGAAAAGAAAATCACAGCAATGATTTTAAAGAAAAGCTAGTACAACTCGAAACATATCTTGTAAAACAGTCGAAATCAGACATACATAATGAATTATAAAATATTTTGTTAGCTGAAAAGATGACAGAAAAGTGCATTGAATAAGCCAAGCTCCTAAGAACTGCCCTTCACAACATGAATTTATGTCTTCTAAACAGTTTCGGTTAATCAGATACTTAGAGACTGGTAAGCTGCAATGCTCTAAGAGAATTTGATGCCCTCCGGGTGTTACCTGTTTATACCGAGTTTGAGGACGAAAAGTGAATAGGGTCAGAGTAAAAATCGGTCAAGCGAAATATTGCGTAAAAAGACCGCATCACTAACATAATTGCTACATACTTCGTTTGACAGCAAATAAAAATATACGTTTTGGGGGCGTGGGATAATAGGCGAAGGCTCGATTAAGCGAATCTAATATTTGTAACCAAAACTTAATAGGGAATTTAGGCGAAAACCATTTTAAACAATTCAAACTCCACTAGACGCTACAAATTACTCAAGTGTCCCTAACAATAGTCTTAACATCATTAAAGCTTACAAAAATACAGAAAAAAGTTTTTAATGACGTTCAATTACAGCATTTCAGTTTAGTTCCATCCCACAATAATGCATTTTTCTCGAAGTTTTCCACGCGTCCCTTTTTGCAGTAACTTTTGACAAAATCTTTTTCTCATTATTAAGTTATTACAGAGGTGCGCAAAAATAATGGAATAAACTACATTTTACTTGTGCTCATTTCCATGTAAGGACAATTGTTAGGGACACTAGAGCACGTTATAGCTGTTGTAATTGGTTTTCGCATAATTTCCTCAAAAAGTAATTATAAAAAATGCCCAATGCCTACAAACATTGGCTTTGCCTAACTCAATAATACACAGAGTGTGCATACACAAGTGCTTTAAAAATTCTGTTGCTCAACAGAAAGGATCCAAACAAATAGGTATAGAGAAGAAAAAAGTTTGGCCGATTTGATCAAGTTGTTGTGCAGCATACAAATACGCACCATTGAACTAATTGAAAGGAATTTAACCGAAATATGCCATTGAAAAACTCAATTTATCTGCTAAATTTGTATCCATTTTTATCTGTAGTGTGACAAACCAAATTAGTAAACTTTTCCAATTTTGTTAATATTTCTATTTCAAAGAAGGGGTTTGGCTTCAGTTCGCTGGGGATTCCATTTAGTGGTCTTTTCTGACATGAAAATATGTGGGTTTTCTTCTAAGTTTTTCCATAACAAATTTGAAAAACAAGAAACCCTTCTTCTTTGAGTTTTAGATTGAATAATAAAACCATTAAATTTCACGATCATTAGTCAATCTATGATGGAAAATTGAAAAATCAAAACTTTAAAAGTCAATGTCATAAAAAAAAATTAGCTGAATGATATTAATAAATCAACAGTTGAAATTAGATTGATGTATGAACTGAGATCGTAAACTGATTGGATTGATGTCAGCTAATAAATTAATACTATGTGAGTTACGGACCTAAAAATTGTTTCACGATGATTCAAATTCTCTACGAAACATAACGTATTGTGTTAGTACGGTGTAAAGCTACGTACAAGAAACTTCACATAACAATGATTTTTCTAATTTAAAAATTGATGCCAAGTGTTGAGACATCCGATTTTTAAGATAAGAAAGATTTGAACCCCATTAGACTTCCGCAGTTTCTCGCCCCATTAAATAATTGAATATTTAAAGTTTTCGCAATTCATTCGGATTTTTCATCAAATTTATCCAAAAATATATTTAATAGACTCGGAAAAAACAATAACAGGCAAAAAGCACCGTCTATGATTAGGGTACGCAAATAAACAGGTGCCAATAACATGTATTAAAACAGAACAATTTACCAATTTATACAGAAAACCTACACAAAAAAGGGGAACGTGAACTAATACAGGAAAAGAAACAGGCGTGTATAAAGTGCAATTTGAGGAAAAAGAAGAAAGAGTATAAAATTGAGCAGACATAATAGGAGTGAGAAGACTTCATCAGACTGTGTTTTAGAATAGTTTAATGAAGTAGAAACGAAAAGAGCATAAAAAGCACCGTCTATGTTGAATATAGAAACACAAAAGATTCACATTAAAACAGTTAGGGGAGCAATAGACCAACGCTCATCTTTTTATCCTTCAAAAATGATAGGTGAGTAGGCAATATAACGCTATTTTGTTTAAGCAAAAATAAAAGAAATAAACCAATTTTTATGCTGCTGGTTAAAATGCGTTTTCAATGATCCTGTTCAAAGGAACAGCAACCACACTTAAAGTACCCTTTTAACCTGCCGCCTTGAATGACAACAAAGTCAATTTCGTCTCATCCACTGCCCTTTTTAACTGAAAAACGCGCGGATTGAAATCGATTTACGAAAAAGGCTTCCGGAAAAATTGGCAGCGCAGTTACACTTAATGTAATTTGAGAGATGGCAAATTTAGCATGGAGCTGAATTTTAATAAGCCCGAAAAGACCGGTTCAAACCAGACAAGACCAGACAGACAGACAGACAGACAACACAAGACGTGTAGTGTGGAGGAATCGCGCCTCAAAAAGGGGAGAAGCACAAAACTCTCAGTTGGAAAAACATGATGCGATCGGGGGAGGTTGGCTGGGTGGTGGAGGGGGGGGGGGTGGTAAGGGGTTCACAGTGCAAAATTGAACAAAAACAGATAAAAGCACCAGCAGTCGTGCAGCATCTGCGTGGTCAGAATGACATTTCTATCGTTGAAATATTGTAACTGATCATACAACGTCTTAACACAATTTGTTCCTGCGTTTGCGCCAATTTCAAAGGGAGGTAGCAAAAAAGTAGCAAAAAAGAGCAACAAGAAAGTTCGCATAGTTCTGTGTGTAGAACAGAAAGTTCCCACATACGTATTTGACAGACGCAAAGCAGTATCTTATCATTTGAAAGCCTATTGCATATACAGTATAGTGTTTTTTCTTCCAGCAGGTTGCAGGAAAATCTTTAAACTATTTACCCTTAGCAAATCTCAGAAAAGGACGGAAAATGGATAAGATGTAAGCTTTCAGAAGTATTAAAAAAGCTCAAAGTTGATCCATGTGTTGCTGAATATAATATTTACACCTAAAAGTTACTACAAAAATCGATATCAAATTCTTGAAAAATTTTGTCGCAGATTGTATTGACTGTGCTCTATCGGTACATCCTGTGTAATCTTCGCAATTTGATGGACTTCAAAGCTGAGTATAGTACTTAGAGTATAGTAAACCGAAAGGCTCTAAGAGCCCGTAATGACCTCCGGGCGTTACCTGTTTATCCCGTGTTTGCGGGCAAAAATTCAGAAGCGTTAGACAATAAATCAGTCAAGCAAAAAATAGCATAAAAAGACAGCAGGACTAATATAATTACTGCAAACTTCGATTGAGAGCAATTAAAAACGCAAATGTTTATTTTTCAAAATTAGAAACTGATGACAAATCTGACAAAAATGAAAAGCAGTAAACAAGATAATAACATTATAATTGTTTCGATGAGCTATTTCATAAACATTTGTCTTAGATCAGAATAGTGCTAAAACATAGTCTGCGTGTTTGGAAAATGATATTCAACCCAAAAAGATCCTTCAAAAACTGTGAGATCTTGCGGCATGGATTGTATTGACAGATGCAACTTAAAATGCAGATTTAAGGTAAGGGGTGGAATTAATTTCGTTTTTAAAAATTTCTTGTATATGTTTTAGTTCAAAAGATTTACAGTAGTGAACAGTTTCGTTTATAGCAAATGCTATTTAAGCAAAATCTTTTTTACTCCTTGTCCAACCTTGTCTTGAACTCGAAACTAAGGTTGAATATAACTCAGAAGTTAATTACAACGCAAAGATTTGTATTGTCAACTAGGTAATAAAAACACGCGTACCAAAACTTTTACATGTTTCAAAAAAGTAAGGAAAATACAGCTTGTCAAAAAACCTCAAATCTACCGTTGAATCATTTTCGAAAATATTCAATATAATATCTGCATATTTTTAGTGCATATTCCTCCTAATTTTGTGATTTTGACTACAAACAGCGTCTTTACGCAAGCAGGCTTAACTACTTATGGATATTCTAAACAATTGTCAGTTATTTAAAATTGAAATTTTGAAGACCATTAGATTAAAAGCAATTATATATGAATATCTTCTTTTCAGAACATTTGGTTCATGTTTGTCCCATCTCTCTCTAATATAACGCACAAAAGAGGTAAAAGACAAAAAATTCCCGCTTTTTGAATCGCTTAAACTGGCTCAGAACAAGTACAATTACTTCAAAAAGCAAGCTCATTCTTCGTGCCTTTGTTTTTCCGGAACTCTGGCCTCAACTGAAGCATTTAAGAACTTTTAAAACAAAAATAAATGCCATCATTTTGTAATTTTTAAGGGTACTTCTAAGAACGGACGGCAATTTACCACAGTACGCGTACGCCCAATTACCAAAAACCTCAACAGAAAAATAATTAACAGAACAATTATTGACGAGCTCATTTAAATTAATTTTACCGAAGAAAAAATGTAATAATAAAACTATTCACAAATTAAAATTAAATTTGAACAAAAAATGAACAAAGTGTTATTTCCGTTTGAATGCTTTATCAAAAATACGATTAATTAGCCTGAATAAAAATATATCACATTTAAACCGTTTCTAGATGTTTTCCAACTAAAAGTACCATATTTGGCCCTACAACTGCAACTAATACTTCAAAAAATCAGTTCATAATTTTGTTCATAATATGTCTAAGTATATATATTTTACCAGAATTTTAAGATTTATCCAGAGGTAAGAAAGTGGAAGAAAAGGAAGAGACGCACTAACCTCTCATGTTGACCCCGTGTTAGTGGAATTTGTTGCTCATTTGGACGCTGACACGCCACGTGAACGCATAAGAGAGTCAAATGGGAGTCATTTGCTTAACGACAGGTATAAAATTTCTATCTCACTTTGCAATAAAAATAAGAACTGATTAAAAGGAGATTTGAGATACATAGCTGGCCACTTTCGCTTCAAAGCCGGACCATAACTACCCAAATTGTTTTAAGTCCCCAATTCGAATCCAAAACGGACCAGGATTGCAGCCAGGAACTTCTTGTTTCTTTCAGGTGAAATCGAGAGACGTTGACAGTGCGCACGGGTTTACACAGCTAGTTAATATCAAGTATAGTTAATATTCATAACCAAGAGAAAGTTGAGCACTGTGTGGTCAGAGTCAGGTAATAACTAGAACAAGTTAGGTACAAAGTTATGGCTAGATAGCTGTGTGTGCGATAGAGGAGCGACTCCACCGCTATTTGTGACAAAGAGAGCCTTTTATCTCTCCCAAACAGAGGGGGTAGGCAAGGCAGTAGAATGAACATTGAGTTTGTAGGAGGCCCATTATCATTCTACAAAGTAAAGGAAACGAACACAAGTTTACACCAAATCTTGGCTTCAATCTCTAGTGAGTTACCTTCAAATGTAAACTCAAAACCTCCCGCTGACGTCACTATATGTCACTTCAAGCGGCAGAAAAGTCATGTGGTCGAAATGAACAAACCATTTATGACAAATGAGTACAGAGAAGTACACATGACTGTTGTTTTTTGAGAATCTTGAATCAATGGTCCAAAATGTATTTTTGAATTGCACTCTCCCCCATCCCGCCAAAAAAAAAGTTTATGGGAAACAAACAACTCAGCCACCCCACCACTAGAACCCCCCCCCCCCCCCCAAATAAACAATCTATGCCGTGGAAACAATTTATGGGCAATTAATGGTTAAATTCATCAATTCGGCCCAAGCGTGAACCACTTTTTGTCTGATTTGGTGATAGATTAATTGTGGAAAATGGTACTTTTTCTCACCCATAAGAACAGTAGGCTGGTTAAGATGTTATAAATGAAAGCAATTTACCTTGAGTAATTTCCGCAGCAATTTATTCAAGTTTCAGCCATAACGCAACGCCTATTCAATTTAGAGGGCTGAATAATATTGGGCCATGATTAAACTGAAACACCGGCGGACGGTTAATTCCTACCCGGTCTCAAACCAAAATTTGTTCAGTTATGCAAAAATATTCTTTCTACTGTTTATACATATCCAGATATATTTATCTGAAAGCGAAGCGGAGTGAATTAATCTCTCAAGATTTTTATCCTCACAAACGTAGGGGGGGGGGGGTTGGGGGGGAAGAGACTAAACTCGTTTTCACTTAGCGCTTAAAGTTGATCCGCAAATATATAGTGAAGCAAAAGTGACATTTAGTGCCGCTTTTAATAAAACTCAAAATATTTGAAGCATATACTAACAACAGGCAAATACAACTGTACTTCAATAAGTGCCAAAAATGAAACTCAACCAAAATGAGAAGAGGACACACAAATATTCATTGGTTGTTTCTGTTGTTCACTTAAAGCACAAACAACGTGTGGCGTTTTAGCCAGCTTAAAATTATTTAATGGATAGAAACAGAAATAAAGAGCGCCAAATAGGGGCCATAAAAATGCGAATTATGCTCCCATAAACATTTCATGCCAATTTCAACTCCAACCCTCACATGCTTAATAATTCAAAGCAAAAATCTGTTCAGATGAAAGACTTGAAAATTCCAAATTTACAACCACTTTTTATGTAGTTGATAGCTAACCTATTTGTATGCAAAAATTATTCATTTTGGACACACTGATATGATAACCCCCACCCAAACCCCCCTCCCCCCACACACACACACAAACACAAATTGGTCACACTTTCCCAAAAATTATGCATTAGTTTACTTTTGATCTGAAAATGGGTTTTTGTAAATTTGCACCTCAAATAAAAAACAGTTGAATACAGTAACAATATAGCTGCATACATCTTCTAGAAGTGGAATCAGAGCGGCCATTTTGACACCACCTGCAGAAAAATTGAAATCAATGGAAAAATTATACCAAAAATTTATTTTGCAGTACAATAATCTTGAGAAAAAGAAAAAAATTTAATTAATAATGAGCAAAATTTATATGTAACCAGCAAGTTACCAGCAAAAAAACAGCTCCTTATGTGAAATTTGGATTATCCTTAGAGAACAAAACTAGCGTAAACAACTTATTTAAAAACGTAGTACCCATCAAAAAATATGCATCGATGATTTTCTGCACACGCGATTATCTGAAGTCAAAAACAAATCGAATGCTAATCCGCTCTTATGAAAGATAATCTCTTATTAACAACATTATACCTGCAAAAAAAATTCCAATTAAGAAAAAAAACTTACTCTTTAATAAAAAGGGGTGCTAAGTATTGCTAGTGCGCATGTGGTTCGTGACCGAATCTCATCGTAGTTTTGCTCGAAAAAATCCACAGTTGAACTCTCGAAAGCAAATGTAGGATTATTTCATACTTTGAAAATTGATTAGCCTCTGGCTGTAAAAAAAATTAAATTAATTTTGAATAGCTCATCCTGGTTTTTTACTAATGGGCTCATCCTGGTTTTTTTTCTATACAATCCAAAGAAATTGAATTGTACTGCGGCGCGGTTTTTCATGATCTGTTCACAATGTTTTCAAATTTCTGATGTTAAAACGAAGTCAATTTAGACTGCTAATTTCAGTAACGCGGGAGAATAAAATGCAGCGAAAAGTGAGTGATTTTAAAAAGAGAAAATTTTTTCAAATTGCTGCGAAAGTTGAATGGGAACTGATTATTTTAAAAACTTTCATAGGAGCGAAATTTTTCATGTGCCACAAATTGATTGTTGTTGTCGCCTTTTTTCTCATCACTTTGTACAAAAACTACTGATAAAGATACACTTAGACGTGGCTTAATGGGTTTTTGACAATAAAAGATCTATTTAATGTTTTCAATTGCTAGTTTACTTGTTCTTAGTTAACTTTAACCCTAATTATTCTTTAAAAACTTTAAGCTTTTGAGGTTTGCCCATGTGTTATTCTTCTGCTATCATATCACTCGGCAAAATTAAGTTCCGTTGGCTCCCATTGCATAAGCATAACATAAGTTAATTAATGTTTTCCGTTGATAGCCTATTCAGTTGATGTGATATTTTTTTAATTTGACTTGATTTGTTTTCAAAAAACATCGATGAAAGATATATTTTTCAGATTTTGTTCATTTTGTTATTCCGGTGCTGTCATTTAGTATTAATGAATGCAGCTCAAATAGGCTTAATGTTGATACTAAGATGAGTCTGGTAAAACGTTTGAGCCTTTCATAATTTTTCATCTTGGATATTATTTTCAAAAAATTATCAGTGAATATTTGTTTGTTATTTGAAGTTTAAAGGTCATAGTTTTAAAAAAGATTTTAGCTACCTCTTACAGTTATACAAAAACTTCATGCAAATTTGATTCACTATTTGACCAAAGTTGCTAACAAAATCTGTATAAATTTTGAAGTATTAATTTTGAATTTTGTAGAGTTTTGAACTACGTAGACAAATAAATTGCTTTAAGCTATAGTTGAGCTCAAGTTCCAGCTTCAGTTTTCTATATCTCATGCAATTATCATTCGAAGGAATTAGGAAGTTCATCTGTAAAAATTGGTAGATATAGAGGAGCTTTAAAAAGCGGTTAGAAAATGAAAATTCTGACACCACGTTAAACTAATGCTGCTGAAAAATTTGTCACTGGAAACTTGAGAAAGCAAACGCAAGTCAGCGCTTCAAAACCAGTTAGAACTTAATTTTTACAGCTGCTGCAAAATTAAAAATACGCTATCTAACACTGGCTCGATAAAAGAGTCCTAGAAAGCAAACTCGTGAACAAAAAGCCAGCTGAAATCACTCAAAGAAAGCAATGGCTCTAATCGCAAAAACCGATCGAAAATCAATAATCGCCTTTGATCTGAATAGTCCCGTAAAAATTACGACTCAATTCTGTCAGCAATAATCGAAACAGGGTAAAATTACCCAAACGTCTCCAAAAACTTTGTTTGAGAGCAGCTAAATAAGTTATAGTTTAAAAATTGCAATGGTTTTATTTCTCTTTCTAGCTGTGGAGTGCCAATAATTTCAAGAGTTGAAACTCTATAGTCACTGAGTTTGAGTATAATGAAAAAAAATCTGATTCACAAATTGAATAAACTCTAATCCACGAAATATAATGTGGTCATACATACGTAATACTAATTTACACTACCATAGTTGGGTTTAACTGGAGATAATTCGCAGAGAAGCTGCTGCGATAAAAGTCTTGAGATAAGATATTAAAAGGCAAATAAAAATCAGGGCCGAAACTAATTTCATAAATGGAATGATAGGTAAATGGCAACTTTTATGTTTTCACAAAATGGATTTTTCGATTGGCTTGTTTTCCTCGATTGAGAAAAATGACAGCGATAAAATTCAATTAGTTAAAATCGCCCAAAAGGTTGTCACAATTCTGTTCACAGATCTCAAGTCAGTCTGATTTAAAACCTGACAAACACAATTGGCTAAGATAGCTTCTACTCAAGCAAGACAAATTGCTCGGGGGATTTTTAAATGTCTCAATCGTGCTTTATGTAGTGTATATTGTATATATTGTATAGCAAGTCTTAGTCAGTGCAGTGGAGAAGGGCTGCGGTGTAAAATGGGTCCAGCAGTCCAAAATGAGATTTATATAAAAAAGAGAATTGGTTATTCAAGTCAATTGACGAGTGCCTGTTAGTTAGTTATTCCATACATTTTTCCCAATTTCCACAGAGATCTGCATTGGGTATGGTTAGCTGTAGTGCCATAGTTATGGTAAGGCTACGGCTATGGCGGTGGGGTAAGTCAAAAAGTAAGTAAGTAGCGGTCTTCTAAGCTCCCTGGGGGTCAAACTAAAAAAAGAGCAGCAGCAGCAAGAGTAGCAGCAGCAGCAATTGAAAAAAAGAAGAAAGCAGGGTTAAAATTGAAAAGAAAATAAAGACAGAGGGTGAAAAAAAGAGAGAAAAAAGAGATTGATTCACTTTCGTAATGCCCCCCGGATCAATCGCGGCAAGTTTTACGATCTGTCACTTTTGCTTTAAAGCGGATGAAGATGAGAATTGACACCAATTTCGGAGGTCAAAGCGGATCAAAATCATAAAACTAATAATATCTCAACTAGGGTAATCGTTGAACTTTTCAAGTTTACATAATTTTTCTCAATTCCAATACAATTCCAATTCAAATCCTTTTTTTTCATTTGCACAAAAGTTTGAACATTTTTTTTCTCGATTCCAAGTAATATTTTAAAAAACAGAAAATACATAATTTTGGTGAACAAAATCTGCACTTTCGAGTAACAAAAACGGAAAGAAATTTATTTGTCTTACAGGTTACAAAAAAACTATTTTGCCCTATAAACAGCTGCAAAATTCCCTCAATCAAAAGTCACAGCTTAACCGTTACGCACTCCAGAAAAAAAATCATTTGTTGACCAAGTAATTTCCTCATGTATTTCAATGAAATTTTTGGTCGTCCAGTAAACATATAGGCTTTAATAAATTTATTACAATTAAATCATTTCAACAAAGAACAGCAAAAAGAGTTCAAGAATTTAAGTATTATATAGCAAAAATTGAACTTTATTCATATAGATGCTCTCCTGATCACAGGACGAAAAAAGTTTGGCAATTAAGAACTAGTCTTAGTGTATATCCTGCTTTTTACCAATTTTCTCAGGGTAGTCATGGCTACTTTCCATCTGATTGATTCATCAGCTGGACATTTATAGAAGAGTGTTTAAAAGTTTCAAAATCAAGTTTACACGAGCAACAAAATGGTTGTTTTGCAATAATTCTTATTAGCCATTGGTCCGGCTTGTTCAAGTAACTGTTTAACAACGGCAAATAGAGAACCTTTTTTATCTAAAAGGCGTTTAAGTTTTTTATTTTCCAGAGATTTGAGACAAACTTCAGAGTAATGCATTCCAACAATCGTAATTTTCAGAAGGCCTGAATCTTTCTTCAATTCCCATTAACGTAAGTATGCGAAATTAATGATTGATAGTTTTGATTGCGAGATATTTGTAATTTCGATATTCTTGAAAATCAGGATATTCTTCGGTTATTGCAATATTTCTCATACCTAGAACCTTCTAAACTACATTTAGTTATGAAAAATATTCAAAATTACATTTTGTAATCGATTTAATGTTTTTTTTTATACTTTTACTGGTTTTTGTTACATCTATCAATTTACACGGTAGAATGCGCAAATGTTAGGCGGAAAAACAGCCAAATAGAACAAGAAAAAATCAGACCTCACAATACTCGTATTAGAAGATAAAAATAACTTCACTGCCAAACCACTTAATTGTTGTCACATACAAGAGAATTAAGGTTCTCTAAATAATCAGACCTAAAGTTTTTGGTCCATAGGTTAATTCTATGAGTCTATGCTCGGCACAAAGATTCGAACAGTCAAAGCTAGAACAAAAAATGGATTAAAACCATGAGATACCGTGATAACTCAAAGTTTTGAAAGAACAAATTCTGTATTTTTGTCCCAATAGAGTTCTGTTCATTTGTGTTGGAAGAACATAAGCCCAATTTGCTGCTCCAAAATAATGAATAGTGTTCCTTGATCATCTTTACAAATTACATATTTCTCTTTATAAAAACCAATAGCTACAGCGCTAACGAAACGAATCAGTCGAGAATCTAACCAACTTTGGAAGTTGGAGTAAACGTTTTATGAACTGTATTGTATAGCTCTATTTTTTTCCGAGCTGGGAACCACACGCTTCATGAATTGTGCCATATGAATGGCACGTTTGTTTGGTTCTTTTGTGAATGAAGGTGTCATTGAGTGATGTCTTAGAGTGCAAAAAACCCCGAAATGATTATTTTAAAAAATTATATTCATTAATATGGTATCAGACATGCCCTTACGAGATGGCGCAGCTCATGTATAGCGATAGATGCTTTCTTTTAATTATCAAAATAACAAAGCTAATGATGAAGTTTTAATATAGTTACATCAAATTTGATACTTTCAAGTCTAGCTGTTTTGTTACACCCACTTCGAATACCCAAAAAACAGAGCTGAAAGTTTCTTTGTTGCTGCTGCTGTGCTCTAGTTTTCCGAGTTCACCAAAGTTTTCGAGGGAGAACTTAAAACTCATTCAAGATATTTGGAACTAATAAAAGATACAAGAGGAAACAAACAACTGATAGCAAAAAAGGTTTTATCCTCATTTTTGGTCCAATAAATGACTTTTTTGCCTACGAGCCAGAAAATAACCGCGACTATATTTTGAGTATTAAAATCTTTTAGTCGTTCGTACAGTCAGTAACGCTTTTTTGTTTTCAAGAAACTGTTTTCAAGAAATGAAAATAAGTCTCAGAAAGGAGAACTCTGTTTAAACTACTAAATATAACTGACTGTAATGTGAACGAAATTCAGGAACGAAGAAATTAATTTTTATGAAAATTAATCTCATAGCTGAACAATTTTCAGTTTTTTTTATCATGTGTTGTTGTATTTTCAAACGTATTTATACTTTTAAAAAAACATAGCTGGCAGATTGCCGGAATACCTGCGAAAGGATAGACCTGCGTGACATTTAATAGAGATAGAAACAGATACAGATCTAAATTGAAAAAAAATCGACGCCGCTCAAAAAACTAGGTAAAAAGCACTCAGCAATAAAATAATAAAGCTTGTTAAAATTCATTCCGCAGACGCCTCTTATTCGGGACCTTTACTGCACATAGGAGTTCCTTTGACCTTAAACAAATTCAAATTAAACTTAAGTTTTAAAGTGCACAAGTCATTTTATTAAGTGAGGTAAGTAACGTATGATCAAAATCTAATCACGCAAATAACCTAAAAACTTTTGCTAAAGCGAGTGAGAAATGACGTCACGCGCGCAAATGCCGTTAGTGAGAGGAAGAAGTCATTCAGAAAATTTGACTTTTTCAGCTTTGCTGTGTGAACAGAGCAGGGCAAGTCCTGACGTACAATTCAAAGAATTTTCATCGACTAAACAGAACATTAGACCTAGAACGGACTATAAATGGATTGAAAAAACCATTTAGAAAAAAATCCGATCCAAAAAATCGAAAAAACAGTAAAAATCAAAGTGAAATTGCCGCATGTGAAAAAAAAACCACTAGCGAGAAAGCCGAATTTTTGTTCAAACATCGTTTTCTCATCATTCTACTTTAAAATTAGAGCGAAAAAATTTTACGCCACAAAACCACTCGCTTTTTCGCTCCACTTCCTGTTTCGGCGTGACCAAAATCATTACTCCAATTTGACTTCAAAAATCATGAAAATGTGTGAACAGATCTTTAAAAAAAGACAGCGCCCCAATACAATTCAAATTCTTTGAATTGTAACAAACCAAGAGCACCGCAATATAGCTTCGCTCAGCTTACAGCTTCGCAGCTATAAACAAAAGATTTGTTTCTTTTGATCTGACAACCCATTAATAATAGACACTTGAGAACGGGACATCGACCCAATAGAACATTCTCATCCAATTTTAGAGCAATGTATTTGTACAAGTAAATTCGAAGATTCTGGATGACCGCTGAAAACAATTTACTTTAATATTTTTCATTATGAACAACTGCATATACACACACACAATCTTCAAGTTCAAAATTCGTAGAACACTTGCAACGTCTCCAATTTGACTGAAAATGACTTAGCTATTAAACATACTAAATTATTTCTAGGACGCATAAAAAATTACAAAAAAACTTAGGGCATGAGAAGGCATCGGTTTTCGTAATTTTCGATGGCGTTATATAATTGATCTACTATATATCTTGATCTCTTAATCATTTTAACCAATTCCCAAACGTCCTCAGCGCAAAAAAATACCACGGTAATTATACCAATTAAAATAGAATTGATTTAAAAAAAATATATTTAACATACTGATCACAAAATATGTATGGAATTTGCGTTCAAAATACTTGTAACTAAAATATTAGCTTCATGTTTTTTAACATACGTGTGATACACGGCTACTCATGCTCGAATGTGATCACCCAATAAAGAGGTCATTCAAAAATACGTCTAAAACAGCATTGCAAATATAAAAAGAACAATCAAATACAGGGAAACGAAAAAAACTAACCTGTTATTCTCAGAGCGGAAAAGTGGAGAGACGCATTTCAAGAAAACGTTTTTTTAAGTATAAATTCAATAATTTCAAGGGTCAAATTTTTTAAAGAAATGTGTTCTACTTTTGAAAAATCAAAGGTATTTCTAATTCAATCACACTCTAGAGGCTAAGTTGTAATAGGAATAATACTAGGAATAATTATAACCAAACAAGGGGATTAACAACCGCTTTCAAACCATAAAACAGTTCGTAGCTCAATGTTTTTATTCAGCTCACAGACACGCCGGAAAGCATTAAAAAGCATGTGTTCAAAAATCTTGGTGCTAGTATTGTATAAAAGAGTAAGGGAGTAGTTATATTGATATTTATAACTAAACGCTAGTTAGCTATAACCAGAAAAAGTATCTGGTTATTACAGTGAAAAAATGGCTAGTAGTTATAACATGGAACGGCGGCAGTGGTTGGCAAAAAAAACGTTGAACCGACCGTGGTACTAAGTATTACTATTTATTATCCTTTTGACTGGTCAAAAAAATTGCGGAATTTTTAGGGATGCTAAAATGAAAGAGAAAGAAAGTAAACTAATAACGGGACGCACTATTGCGTAGTGTAACGGTTGAGCTTCGCAAATCAGAAATTACATTAAAAATATGGAAAATAAACATGGTTGAAAGAGAGGATTGAAAGGAAAAATCCGCTAAGGAGCCAAGTAGAGTAGGAAAAGAGAAATGAATACAAAAGGTTGTTCACATGCAGGTCGGTGCAGTGGCGTGTCTCAACTTACAATTATTACCAACTTTAAGTCACTCTACATATATTGGCTTTGAGAATGGAACAAGAGAAAAATTTAATGTATTAATAGCCCACGCAGGAATAAAAACTCAAAATTCCTCAGGCCAACATTTTCCCTTTTCCCAAGTTCAAGTTTGATCAATTATAATCCATAATACAGGCTCACAAGAATAATAAAAATAAAAATAGGCTCATAACTAACCATAATCCTATTTTTCATACATAAATGTGTGTTCACGCGCATACGTGAATTTCACGCCAGTGTATTTTTAAGTGTCGTTAGGCTATCTCTATTTTGGCTAAAGGGTTTTGCTTCTACATTTGACTAATTACAAAATTATTTCATCTCATAAATTTAAAGCTTTTCTTGGGATCAAAGAAAGCGTTGATTCCACTTTTATTTGAATTTGGTTATGAAATTGGATTAAAGGTGTGCATAAGTCACTACACAATTGCCGGTGTGGTCAACAATCCCTTCAGCCTGGAAAGCGAGACGAGAGACTGAAAATGAAAGATGAAAAACAAACACTACGCTTTCTCAACCACAGAACATCAAAAGTATACATAACCACACACTCGCTGTTTTTGATTTATAGAACTATTTCAAAAATAAGTGCCTATAAGAGAAAACCCAACAATCCATTAGACCATACTTAGACAGGTTCCCCTAACAATCAAACTAAAAATACTAAAAAAAATGGTTAAAAGAATAGAAATTACAAATTCACAGCACAACATATCCAAATTTTAATCAGTCCACTTTAATAGCGAACATGAGAAACAATGTATGGTTAGAGCTTCAGACTCAGTGGGTAGAAAATGGGGGGGGGGGGGGTAAATCGCACGGACGGTAGATCGATAATAATAAACTTTGCAAGAATTGCTGCAGTAGATAGAAAGCGAATAGAAACAGTATAATTATGCCAATTGACAATAAATAAGCCTTAATTTATTAATTTCTAAACATGATACTAACTAATTTGTCCATGCCTCAGCGGCCCATGGGACCTGGTCTGAATTTATCAGCACTAAGTTATACACAACCATCGCATATTCTTTAATATTTAAAAAAGAAAAAACTATTGTCGTACAAAACATTTTTAAATTGAAAATTAATTTCTTTTCATTTTGTAGCAAGCTATACTCCTGTTTCCTAATGAGAGGACACATGGCCTAGTATCAATACCAATAAGCATTCCAGATGGTAACTAAGAATTATAAACATAACCGACTAACGTCGGGCGAATTGCTCTCAAACGACCAGCGAGCGGTTGGCTTCGTCGATAGGGAGGGGAGGGGGGGGGGGACAGCGGAGGGCATTAGCGGAGGGTTGTTGTGGGGGCCAACCTCAAAGAACCATCTTTCACATTCACACCACGAGTATAATTCTCCAAAACAGTTTCTGTGAATTGCATACTTAAAGACTAGTGAGCTGAAAGGCTCTAAGAGAACTTAATTCCCGCTGGACGCTACCTGTTTATCCCGTTTTCAAGGATGAAAAGTCAAATGGGTCAGACGAAAAATTGGTCAAGTGAAAAATGGAATAAAAACACCAACAGGACTAATATAATCGCTACAAACTCCATTTGAGAGCAATTAAGAACCAAGTTCAAGTAGCGGGCATCTAAAATTGGGCTTTATGGGTTTATATTTTTAATTTCGTTCATGGAGAGCGATTAATTCTGCAGATTCCGGATTGTTTTGTTTAAAAAAATTGAGCAGAATAAGAGAAGAGGGAAACTAGCCTAAAAAAGTAAAAAAAAAAAAATTAAGTAAAGCTGAACTAAGATAACATATCAGGACAAGCCCGCAATTACAATCCAAAGAAGTAAAATAAATATTGACTTGAACAACCACATTTTTCCAGCATTATTAAATTTGGTCAGCCAACAGCACATGACTTTAAAAGGGGAAATCTGAACGAAACCGAATACAATTAAAAATTTCCAATTTCCAAAAAAAATTATTGTCGTAAAAATCATCCACTATAAAAAACTTCAAAATACCAATTAAACTATGCATCTTAAGATGGCTCAAATCATATAACAATCATAACAAAAACAAAAAGAAAAAAAAATAAAAAGCAGAAAAAACTTGTCAAAAAATCTATCTTTTTGAAAATTAGTAAAAGCAAACCCACAACAAAACAGCAAAAACATTTCATTAAAAATTTTGTTTCATAGTTGATTATACACTACACTAGAAGGTACGTTAGAGATGTTACTAAGGATACATAGAGACAAGACCATAAAAAAGCGACACAATCAGACAGAACAAAAATCCACCAATATTCTTTTAAAACAAAGGTTTTCTAGCCAATTAATATCAATAGTATGAATTGAAGAGACTCATTAGATTCATGCGCGCTTCAGAAGCACCCGATAAATGTGACATGAATTGAAGTAATTGACGAGCAGATGCCCTAAACGAGAATAAAACGATAGACAACAAAATGAACAGGCAATAAAGTCAGTTTAAGTCAATAAATATTAATCTACGCACCGTAACAAGGAATTTGATTCACTTAAAACTCAATAGAAACAATGGGCGATTCCATAATTGACACCAACTGATCAGACAACAGCTACAAATACAGCAAACCGTAAGACCATAGAAAAAAACAGGAAAATTTATCCTGTACACTAGAATTATCTGACAAATCAAATGAAAAGTCATAGAGCATTAGTTACCGGCTCAGCGACTTGAGCAGTTGAAAACAAGCGCAATTAAAGCTCAAGCCTAACAGTTTCATAGTCAAGAAAACGAATGCTGAAAGCAGAAGTCAAATCGCCGAACGTGAAAACAAATTCATTCTCAAAAATTAAATTCTCACTCCACATTAAAAGTGTTTTGAATCACGCTTTTAAACTTAGAGCTATTTCGATATTTTTAAAACTCCAGCGCGACCCAAATTAAAAAATTATACTCATTTCTCATTGAAGTTAGAATGGCAACACAAAAATCACTGACGTTTAATGGAAGATTAAAAGAAACTGTGTGCAAGCCATATAATCCATTAATTGAACTTGACGAACTCGAAAAATACAATTATGAATGTTATTATGAGTTTATTAAATCAGCAAAACAGCAAAAATATATTTCACATTGCCGCAAGTGAAAAAAAATGTTTTCAAAAACAGAAAGGTTGCTTAATAACAATTTGTCACTCCCCTTCAAAAGTAATTTGAAAATCGTGTTTCAAAAATATTCGATTTTTCTCCTCTGCTATAAATCCAGCGTGCTCGAAACCATCAGTTTAGATAGAACTTTCATTGACGTCAAAAAGAAGAAAAAAGTGAACTGATTCAAACAAAAAAACGCACAAACAATCCAAGTCCTTTCGATTGTAAAAAAAATTCGGGCCCCCATAATGGCCATTGAGAAGTTGAGTAGAGCTAATATTTTCAACAATTTGACTCGCTTTTTTATCTTTGAATCAAATGGTTGCTTGTCAGCCAATCAACGGGTTGTTAATCAATTTGATTCCATTGCCTATATTCATTTCCAGCTTAATTACTTTTTACATTATAGAGTAAATGTTAGGCTTATTTATACTTTGTAAAAAGAATTTTCGTAGACTTTTTTGTAAAATGATCTTTCGGTTACCTTTTACTTCGTAAAAAAAAATTTGATAAATTTTCAGAATGCCTTTTTGGTTATATTTTAAAATAAAATTTCTTTAGTTTTCAATGTTTAAAATAATTCTTTTATAACGTTTTACTTCAGAAATTAAAAAAAAAATTCAGTGCTTTCATGTATTTTTTCTTTGTTAATTGATTGAAATGTAACTAAGGAGAAGCCCTGATATATTCTTTGCCGTACAAAAGAACTTGTTCCTTCCAACTTGAAAAATTATAAGCTCTCTAAATTAAGATTGGCGTGGCAAGCAATTTAGATGGTGGCATAAGTTAGAGAAATTTATTGGTGCAAAAACTTCTGATTAGTGAGCGGTTTGAACCCTAGACCTCCTAGCATCAAAAGGCAAGCGTGAAAAAATTGCACGAGAACAGAAATCGAGAGTATGTTGTAGAAAAAGGTCAAGTAAAATATTTGCAAAAAAAAGAAACATTTACAATAAATAATTCAAACTTTGTTCGAGCGCAACCAAAAAAATTGACAAAAATCTGAATCCTTTTTGGAAATTAGTGGCCTCTAAAAAACAGACGCAAAACTAAAGAGTAGCAATATTTTGTTAATGATTTGTTTCATATTTGTTATATATACTTAAATTGTAGTTACATAGTCGTTACATAAGTAGATATAACAAACAACTTTAAACTCAATTTTTTTTCATGTTTCATTAGGTTAAAGTGACGGCAAACATAACACCAAACATAGCAAGTGTCCAAACAGCAGATAAAATGAAAGAACGTACACCACACTAGAAGGCAAATAGAAGTTGTTAATAATGATAAATAGCGACAAGATCACAAAAAGCAACAAAATCAGGCACACATAAAAAATCCACTAATATTCTAGTGAAACAAATGGATTCTAGCTCAATAAAAATAATAGCAAAAATTGAAGGGACTAATTAAATTCATTCGAGCTTCAAAAGAATCCGATAAAGGTGTAATGAATTGAATTAATTGATGAGCAAGTGCCTTTTATGAGAATGAAATCAGACAACTAAATCAAAAGGCAATCGTTTAAATCAAAAATTATTAATCTATGTACTGCAACAAGGAATTTAATTCACTTCAGCCTCAAAAGCAACAATGCGCGACTCCATTAACGTCATTAACTAATCAGACAACAGCTACAAATATAGAAAGTGGTAAGACCATAGAAAAAAACAGGAAAATTTATCCTGTACACTAAAACTATATGACAAATCATATGAAGTCATAGAGCATTTGTTACCGGCTCAAGGACTTGAGCAGTTGAAAAAAAGCGCAATTAAAACTCAAGCGTAACAGTTTCAAAGTCAAGAAAACGAATGCTGAAAGCAGAAGTCAAATCGCAGAACGTGAAAACAAATTCATTCTCAAAAACTAAATTCTCACTCCACATTAAAGTTTTTTTTGAAAAAATCACGCCTTAAAACTTAGAGCTCCTTCGATAT
The DNA here is from genome assembly GCF_964194025.1 of Convolutriloba macropyga. Classification (NCBI taxonomy): domain Eukaryota; kingdom Metazoa; phylum Xenacoelomorpha; order Acoela; family Convolutidae; genus Convolutriloba; species Convolutriloba macropyga. The sequence continues at coordinate 6,944,365 of NC_134475.1, forward strand.
TTTTACTACTCCAGCGCGACTCAATTACAAAATTAATCTCATTTCTCATTGAAGTGAGAATGGCAGCACAAAAATCACTGACGTTTAATGAAAAATTAAAAGAAACTGTGTGCAAAACATATAATCCATTACTTGCCCTTTAAGAACTCAAAAAATACATTTATGAATGTTTTGAAACCAGGAGTTTATTAAATCAGCAAAACAGCAAAAATATATTTCACATTGCCGCAAGTGAAAAGAATGTTTTCAAAAACAGAAAGGTTGCTTAAATAGCAATTTGTCACACCCCTTCAAAAGTAATTTGAAAAAAATCGTGTTTCAAAAATATTCGATTTTTCTCCTCTGCTGTAAATCCAGCGTGCTCAAAATCATCACTCTAGATAGAACTTTCATTGAAGTCAAAAAGAAGAAAAAAGTGAACTGATTCAAAAAAAAACGCACAAATAATCCAAGTCCTTTCAACTGTAAAAAAAAAATTTGGGCCCCCATAGTGGCCATTGAGAAGTTGAGTAGAGCTAATAATTGCAACAATTTGACTCGCTTTTTGTCTTTGATTCAAATGGTTGCTGGTCAGCCAATCAATGGGTTGTTAACAAATTTGATTCCATTGAGTATATTCAATTCCAGCTTGATTACTTTTTACATTATAGAGTAAATGTTAGGCTTATTTATACTTTGTAAAAAGAATTTTCGTTGACTTTTTTGTAGAATGATCTTTCGGTTAACTTTTACTTCGTAAAATTATTTTTCGATAAATTTTCAGAACGCCTTTTTGATTATATTTTAAAATAAAATTTATTTTAGTTTTCAATGTTTAAAAAAATTCTTTTATAACGTTTTACTTCAGAAATTAAAAAAAAAATTCAGTGCTTTCATGTATTTTTCCTTTGTTAATTGATTGAAATGTAACTAAGGAGAAGCCCTGATATATTCTTTGCCGTACAAAAGAACTTGTTCCTTTCAACTTGAAAAATTATAAGCTCTCTAAATTAAGATTGGCGTGGCAAGCAATTTAGATGGTGGCATAAGTTAGAGAAATTTATTGGTGCAAAAACTTCTGATTAGTGAGCGGTTTGAACCCTAGACCTCCTAGCATCAAAAGGCAAGCGTGAAAAAATTGCACGAGAACAGAAATCGAGAGTATGTTGTAGAAAAAGGTCAAGTAAAATATTTGCAAAAAAAAAAGAAACATTTACAATAAATAATTCAAACTTCGTTCGAGCGCAACCAAAAAAATTGACAAAAATCTGAAACCTTTTTGGAAATTAGTGGCCTCTAAAAAACAGACGCAAAACTAAAGAGTAGCAATATTTTGTTAATGATTTGTTTCATATTTGTTATATATACTTAAATTGTAGTTACATAGTCGTTACATAAGTAGATATAACAAACAACTTTAAACTCAATTTTTTTTCATGTTTCATTAGGTTAAAGTGACGGCAAACATAACACCAAACATAGCAAGTGTCCAAACAGCAGATAAAATGAAAGAACGTACACCACACTAGAAGGCAAATAGAAGTTGTTAATAATGATAAATAGCGACAAGATCACAAAAAGCAACAAAATCAGGCACACATAAAAAATCCACTAATATTCTAGTGAAACAAATGGATTCTAGCTCAATAAAAATAATAGCAAAAATTGAAGGGACTAATTAAATTCATTCGAGCTTCAAAAGAATCCGATTAAGGTGTAATGAATTGAATTAATTAATGAGCAAGTGCCTTTTATGAGAATGAAATGATCAGACAACTAAATCAAAAGGCAATCGTTTAAATCAAAAATTATTAATCTATGTCCTGCAACAAGGAATTTAATTCACTTCAGCCTCAAAAGCAACAATGGGCGACTCCATTAACGTCATTAACTAATCAGACAACAGCTACAAATATAGAAAGTGGTAAGACCACAGAAAAAAAACAGGAAAATTTATCCTGTACACTAAAACTATATCACAAATCATATGAAGAGTCATAGAGCATTAGTTACCGGATCAGGGACTTGAGCAGTTGAAAACAAGCGCAATTAAAACTCAAGCGTAACAGTTTCAAAGTCAAGAAAACGAATGCTGAAAGCAGAAGTCAAATCGCAGAACGTGAAAACAAATTCATTCTCAAAAACTAAATTCTCACTCCACATTAAAAGTATTTTGAAAAAATCACGCTTTTAAACTTAGAGCTATTTCGATATTTTTACTACTCCAGCGCGACTCAAATTACAAAATTATTCTCATTTCTCATTGAAGTGAGAATGGCAACACAAAAATCACTGATGTTTAATGAAAGATTATTTAAAGAAACAGTGTGCAAACCATATAATCCATTAATTGCCGTTGACGAATTCAATAATACAGCTATGATTCATTAGAACACATGAGTGATGTTTTGAAACCAGGAATTTCAGAAATCATCAAAAACAGCAAAAATAGATTTCAAATTGCCGCAAGTGAAAAAAAAATTGTTTTCAAAAATAGAAAGTTTGTTTGAATAACAATTTATCAGTCCCCTTCAAAAGTAATTTGAAAAAAATCGTGTTTTAAAAATATTGGACTTTTCTCTTCCTCTAGAAATACAGCGTGCTTGAAACCATCACTCTAGTTTGAACTTGCATTGACGTCAAAAAGAAAAAAGTGTGAACTGATTTAAGAAAAGAAAATACACTAAAACAACACAAGTCCTTTGGATTGTAAAACAAATCAGGCCCCCATAATTGCCATTGAGAAGTTGAGTAGAGTTAATAATTGCAACAATCTGACTCGTTTTTTGAACTTTGATTCAAATGGTTGCTTGTCAGCCAATCAGTTGGTTGTTGACAAATTTGATTCCATTACTATAATCATTTCCAGCTCAGTTACCTACTACCTTTCAGAACAAATTTTCGGTTTACTTTTTGTAGAAAGAATTGTCGTTTATTTTTTTGTAAATTTTAAGAAAGATTTTTGGTAAAATTTTAAAATGAAATTTCGGTTAGTTTTTACTGTTTGGAATAATTCAGACAATTCAAATTGTTACTTCAGAGCTTTTAAAACCATTTCTTTTATTGCTTTCGTTTATTTTTCCTTCGTTAATCGATTGAAATGTCATTAAGAAGAAGCCTAGACTTAATCTTTGCAGTGGAAAAACGCTTGTTCCTTCCATCTTGATACATTGTAAGCTTTCTAAGTTACGATTGGCGGGGCAAGCAATTTAGAAGGCGGCATAGGCTAGAATAACTTATTGGTGCAAAAACTTCTGATTAGTGAGTGGTTTGAACCCTAGACCTCTGAGCATCAAAAGGCAAGTATGAAAATATCGCACGAGAAAAGAAATTAAAAGATTGTTCTAGAAAAAAAAGGTCAAGCAAAATATTTGCAAAAAGACAAACATTAACAATAATTGCTTCGAACTTCGTTCGAGAGCAATTAGTTATTTGGGAAAAGCGGCAGAGCAATTATGAAATATAGCCGGCAAATTGCCAGAAAATAGCCGCAATAGCTTCGTAGATCTGCAGTCTCAAAAAAACAGTAAAAGAGACAGACCAAAAAAATTCGCCTTTTCATTGAAGGCTGATATGTTATATTTTGATCAAAAAAATCTGCAAAATTTTTTGCTGCCTCTATTAGCTGCTCTCAAATAACCTTCATTTAGAGTGACAAACACCCATTTGACCTTATCTCTTTGAGTAAATAAAAGTCAATTTCAAAGTGAGGAAGTCACTTTTGAGAGTGAGGTAAGTCAAGTGTGACCAAAAATTTAATAACGCGAATGAACAAAAAACTCGCTCCACTATGAGCGAAAAATGACGTCACACACGCACTTCAGTTGAAATTGCCTGAACGAATGAACAAAAAGCAGATTTGAAGTGGTTGTGACGTCATATGGTCCTAACAAAAATCAGGAGGACGAAATAAAAAAACCCAGAGAAGGCCAATAATAGCCCCAGCTATCGCTGTGCGGCTATTAATAAATAGAAAAAAGAACGAGGAAGATTGAACCCCTCTTGGCAGCTAAAATGACCCGGACACAATCAGCCAATTGACTCTTGCTTGACACACAAAATTTACATTGTAGCCAAAAAACATTAAATATTTCCTCACAAACCACGAGCTCTAGAAAGACTCTTACAAAATTGGTTCTTTGTTCTGACAACGCTCGTCGAGAACAGTCACTCACAAGGAATTTTACATGATAACAATAATGTAGCTAAAAACATTCAAGCTTGCTTTGGAACAAACTCAAACGAGCAATCAAATAGAAGATATTCATCGGTAAAAATTGAAACTCAAAAAAACAGCAAAGCATGTATCTCAGAATCTTAGAAAACTTACGATTTATCAAGATGGAAAGAACTAGTACTTTTCCACTGCAAAGAATAAATCCACATTTCTGCGAAAATATACGAAAGCAATAAAAAAATTGCTTTAAAAAGCTGTGAAGTTGAAAAGTAATTTAAAAAATTATTTTAAGCAGTAAAAGACTAACCGAAAGTTCATTTTAAAAGGTAACCAAAAAGTCATTCTAAAAAGTAACCGAAAATTTATTCCAAAAAGCGAAAAGTAACAAAAAAATCCTTTTAAAAAGTAAAAATAAATCTAAATAAAGCAAATACTGAGCAAATCTAATGACAATTTATTTCAAGATTAATCATATTCACCATATTTGATTAATCAAATTTTTGCATATTTTCAGCTACAAACAGCAAAATTTGTTTAGGTTCCCGTTGTTGAAATAGAATTACGACAGATATGACTATCTAATACTTGTAGCTTCAAATAAATATCGATTGGACAAACAAGAAGAAAAAGAAGACGGTAAATAAAATTAATCAATGAATAAGATACGAGCTAGGTCTTGAGCTATTCTATCAGTATCCATGTATGGTTAAAGTATTGATACAAATGCGCAGGTATTTATTTGAGCTTTCAAATAATATTCTTTTGAGCTTCCACTTAGCTTTCCAGTGTGCTTGGAGTAAAAGACGATGACAAATAAGGAACAACAGGCTGAGTAGGTGCACTGCCAGTTAAACGACCTATAATACTACTGGCATTTAGAAAACAGTTTTTGAAATGTACGCAAAGCTGGTTCAACGTAAGAAGGCTGTAAGGGGATTCTAATCAAAATTGGCATGATAAACAGTAAGAAAGTGGACTTGAGCTTTTAACATAATGGTTTTCGAGACCCATGAAATTATGGCGTGCTGAGATATATGACCAAATATCTACAGAAAGTCTCGTTGTAATTACTTCAAGTGGGAATCCTCTCCGAGCAAAGCGCTACTCAACGAGTTCTGAATTAAACGTTTTCTAAAAATTTTCCGTAAAGTCAATTCTGTTTTCCAAGTATAAAGTGAAATAGATAAAGTGAATTTCAGAATATAAAAGTAATATTTGTATATTCGTGTACAAGTAATATTTGTAAAAGAAATATTTGTAATATTTATGTAATATTTTAGCCACCCGACAAAAACTCGTGAGAACACTCTAGATAAATCAGTGCTGATATTAGAAAAACTGAGAATGGTTACTTGTCAACGTATATAAATTCTCAGGTTGAAAGAGGAGCAGAAGTAACAAAATACACACGGAAAAATAAAGGCGTATCTAAATAAAATAATCACCACAAAAGCTTCCTCAATTTTGTTTCCATTTAACAACCCTTTTTGTTCACAAAGGATTCCATGTTTCCATGTTTTTTAGGACGATACCTTGAGTCGTTTTCTTCGGAATTAACCTGGAACGCCGTCACCTCAAACACATTTTCGCAAAAATTTTCCCAGGCAGGCAATATCTTGGCAAGCATTAAGCGCCATTTAGAGTAGCAAATTCCTCGTATCCATCTCATAAACAGGCGATAAACAAGACTAAAAAATTCAAATCTGTGTCAACCATTCTTTTAAGAAGTACACATTTTCCACTCCGAATGGTTGTGTTCTCGCTCAAAAAAGAAGAGAGAAAAAAATGTTTCATTTCTGGATACAAAAAGTAAATATTGACATAAATATTTACAATCTGAAAAATCTGTCTGCGAGTTAACTAACAACGTTAGGGAAACTATCCTGGACAATGTCAAATAAAAAGTTCCAATAAAACATGACCGACTGAGTATATGTCGGCAGAAGTCCTCTCAAAGGACAGGCAGGGAGGGGGTCAAATGTACCGTTCGTTCTTCAGTCGGGGGCATAAAATTTCTAGGGGCTTCGAATGGTGATTTTAGATCTCATTTGAGCTCCCAAATAAAATCAAGACAGACAAGAAAAAGACTGAAAAAACGTTCACCAAAAAACTTAGAAAATGATTTTGCAGCCATCAAATTTTTATTCAAAATAATCAAGAAAATTTAAAATTTGATCTCTATTGACTTCAATTGCAAAAAATAATTCTTTCTGAAGCAGCCATGCAAAATGTTGATAAATTAGCATCACTTAAGCCTTTACAAAAATAAAAAATATCATTGGGTTGAGGAGAGAAATAATAAATTTTTCAAATAAAATTTTCAATTTACAGCATATCAGAGCTGGCTCAATAACCAATAGCAAGGGTTCTCAGAAAAACGCCACAACTTTACCCAAGTCAAAAAAGTTTTCTAATTCGAAAAAAGCCCACAGGAAAATTAATTTTAAAATATTAAAACCAGATATACACTGATCAAAAAAAAACTTTGTAAACGAGTTATAACAGCCCACAGTCCAAATGAACTATTTTTTTGCAAAGTGAGGGCCATCTTTTGCAGTTAAAATTCCGCAAAACGAGTCTTTGCCTAACAAACGCCAGCTGGCCATGACAACATTTTAGGATTTCCCATCCAGTTCTAGCCGAGTCCTTGTCTAATATGTTTAACCAATGCAGCAGATATGCAGACCAATTTCCATTAGTACGAAAACTAGCAGAAGTTGTCGCAGTTCACAACTGTGGTGATACATATCTGCCTAAAAACTGAACAATAAGTTTGCTGGGTACCTTGTTTAGATATTTTGAAAAATTCTAACTGAGAATGCTGTGTTTCATTAGAAAACATAACATTGCCCAAAGAAAATCAATATGTCTTTCGTTCAAACGAAAATTGCGCTGACGCAATAGTAGCGCTCATTGAAAAAAAAGAACATTGTTAATTTCCTCTGGAACATATTAGAATAAAAAACAAATGGTAGAAGAGGCAAAGTAAGATTAAGAATATAACATTATGAAAAATTATAAAAACATTAAAATACGCAACTAAAATGTGACATTACATTAGTTAAAAAATGGCCTAAAATGCGATTATAAAATGTTCTCACAATTTTCATGTACATCAAGTCTTCATGTACATCATGAAGACTTTAAAAAAATTAAAATCTAATGCTCTCAATGTCATCTTTCATATCAGTTACTTTTGGGTCTTTCAAAAATTCTTTCCGAAAATATTCTTTCAGTTCTTTTTTTAAGAAAGCTTTCGATGTTGTTTTCAGTCTAATATTAGAAGGCAGACTATTATAAATTGGAATGGCTTGTGCAATAAAAGAAATAGTTTAAAACTTATTGTTCTTCCTTATATCGAACGTTATTTTTTTGACCTGTCATGTTGTTCTATTCTCATGGTAGAGAGAGGTTCAATTTTATATGCTGAAAGATCGTTTCTGAGTAAGCGAAAAAAATATTTTGAGCAATGCTATTTCAAGAGAAAAGAGACTGGTAATATTTTGTTGCGAAGTTTGAGATCTGTGGACCGATCGTATTTTCTATTAAAAATGGTTTTTATTCCCCAATTCAATTGTTTTTCTAAAGTTGTGAGTAATGACTTTTGCAACCCTATCAAAATTAAAGCGGAATAATGTAGATGACTTATTACTATTGCATTAAGCAATAAGATTTTCGTTTTCTCTGGTAAACTTTTACTTAGTGTATTCAAAACCTTTATTCCACAAGCCATTCTCTGAAGAATCTTTTTCACTTCTCCATCAAATTTTAGTTTGCTATCAATAATTACGCCAAGATACTTCACGCTACTCTACGAGAAGAAATCTACTCGAGCTGTGATAAACAGCAAGGAATCAAGTGATTTGTATCTTTTGGATTTGAACAAACTTTTGACACGGTTGATCACTCGTTTTTGCTTGAAACACTTACGGGTTTTCCTGTCGAGCTGAACGCTTTTACTAGTTATCTAACTGATCAAAAACAATGTGCTTTAACTGTGCTTATCTAACTGATCAACAACAATTCGATTGGTTCTGGAGAAAAAAGTTAGTTTCTCGAGAATAATGCCCGATTGCTCTCAAATGTTGGAACGATAACCGTTAATAGGAATTATTTATTTTCACTCAAAGGACAAAAATCTGATACCGAAGAGTGAACAACAAATTTCTGAGAACAAACACCATACTCATTCTAGTGGAGCCAACAAAAGCTGTTCGAATAAATCAAAAAGCAACACAGGACTATAAAAGCAACACAGTTTCACTGTAGATTTAATATGGAACTTTGACAAATAAATGTCAAATTTTTACATAAATAAACTTTGTCGTTCCAAAGCAACAAGCTTTCTTCGTAACTGTGACCGTGAGAGGACCAAATAGTTTAAAACAGTTCTAAGCTATTGTAACCAACGGCCAAAAACCGCAGGATATTATAATCGACTTGTTATGAAACAATTCGCGCATAAATACAATTAAATTCAATATTCACTTTAAGATTGTGTCATTTATTTATCAATTTTTTTCACTCAACGTAAGGCGAACAAAAAAGTAATTTTAATTAAACGTAGCAAAATAATCCGATGAAAAACTACACAAAAATGTTAATAGTTTCTAAATAATAATTAAAATTGAGTGAAATGCTAAAGTACGTGAAATTTAAACGTAGCAGGCTAATAATCGAGAGGAACTCCTGAATCTAAAACATGATAAAAAACTAATTTCATAAAATTTTTCAGAATAAATGAAGAGCTAAAAAAACTGAGCATTTATAACAAAACTTCAAGCAGTAAAAATTACTTTTTGCGTGAACAAAACTTAAAAACCATTGCGAGCATATAACTCTTTTACCCAACCCCCCCCCCCCCCCCTGCCCGGGCACCAGTGCTGTTATTTTTACGTAGCAACGTGCTATATAACAACACATAATTTGGGGGGTCAAAAAAGACTGCGTGTCGAATCAAAACAGAACAGATCCGATTCGGGCTTTGTATCCTGTAGTCATAGTCGGTTGTATTAGATTGATTGTGACAGAGATCAAGGTGTGCAAATGACAGGATGCAATTAGGGATCACAATCTATTACTTCCAAGACAATCCAGCACCAAAAAGTCTGCCACCCCTATCCACTTCATATCCCAAAAATAATCCTCATAAAATTGACGCTTTTTTGAAAATATAAAACAAAAGCAATCATTGAAATTAATCTACTTCATATATGGAATCAAAAATATATCCCAAAAACCATTTCACAGAAACTAGGTCATAAGAAATAACCATTAATATTAATCTTCTCAAAATATGAAATGGAGATATTATCACCAGAACTATTTTAAGATATCTGTTTAGAAAGTGAGAGAAAATCTCTCCAAATTAGCCCAATAAGAGCCAAAAAGAATTATATCCCGCTGATTAATAAGGTACGAACAGAAGTAATCAGTGTCGAGATGAGGTTGCGAACCGCAAGGGTAAGCAGTTATTACTGGGATACAGAGGGAAAATTGGGAGAGCGTTTTTCCTTGGGAGCTAAGAGGGAGGGGGGGGGGGGGGGGGGTAACGGAAGGATGGTAATAGTACTTGCTACAGAAATTGAGGGCAGAATTTGAAAACAACACAATCGCGACCCGATTGACAGAGAGGTAAAGAACGATCCGAAATTTATTACAAGAGGGACAAATTCCAGCCTGCCAAGGGCACTCCCGCAGAATAATGCATTGAAAGGGAGAGCAGTGAGTGTGAAATAATTACTGAGGTCCTTACGCAACATTGGTACTAAGTCAATAAATGGTTGGGTAATTGTAAATCTATCAAACTCCTCAAACGCACCAAATTCCCATTGAAGGAAACCTTAATTCACGTGTTGCATGTGACCAAATAAGCCAAGACTGCTTTTCACGCTCTCAAGGTCAAATTTGTAGCCCAAACAACAACCTTGTTAAACAGGCAAAATTGTCCATGTTAATTTGGTCTTGAAACAGTTTCTCCAAAGTTTGTGTTGCATATTCTTCTTTTTAAAAAGAGCTTTTTCAATATCAACCCTCTAAAAATGGGCTTTCCTGAAAAATTAACCCCTTCTCCAAGAACGTATTGGGAAAACACTGAAAGCAATCTAAAAATCAGTGAAAAATAAAAAAAAAGCAAAATAATAAGGTATCACATTATAACTGGTTAATGTAAATTTATTTGTTGTCAAAGTGTAATATGCTTAATGATTTCCGCAATTATACCACAATGGTGGTTATATCTCAGACTGTGAGGATACAATACGAAAGAAGCGCAAAAATGAACAACTATTTTTTAACTTCAAACAATAAAAAGAAAAATTTCCTGAACTGGAAAGAGCTCAATTTGATAGAAGGTTCAGTGAACTCTATAATCAAATTTCTTTGTCTCCTCTGCATTAAAAAGTAGCGGAATAAGATTGGACTCAAAAATTTTAGAGCCAAAATTGGGTATCAAAACGGGATAGAGATAACCCAATATTAAAACCATCAATATCCATCTAAACGCTTCACTCGTACAAAAATGGGCGGATCTAATTTGGGAAGAGCCATTTCATCAACTTTTCCCTCTTTTCTGGATAAGGAAAAAATTCACAGAGCACCAAATTTTTCTAACGTTCAAATTGGAAGCAGTAGTGAGAGTATGGTAAAATTCCATGTTTATCTTTCCTGAAATATCAGAGCACAAAAAGTATTCAATAACGCCGTGGTAAATTAAGATATTCATAGCGAAATTTCACCAATTTCAATTTTTCTGGAATTGTGATACGTATGAGCAGCAACAGACGCGTCATTCATCGCGAAAACAATTCACAGCAAAATTGCTACTTTAAGCCGGTTGAAGCAATATACAATCATGCATCGCAAAAAAAAAATGTCAGGCAACGATAGAAATGAGCCTAGAAAAGAGCAAGCAAAAAAACTTTTACTCGAAAAAAAAAACAATTCGCCATCCACTCAAAAACAATTTTGGCAGCATACAATGAAAAATTTCTCTCGGCAACTTATTAAGCAAAAAAACTCATATAAACAAAAAAACTCATAAAAAAATAACCAAACTCTATAATCAAATTTCTTCTTCATCTCTGCATTAAAAAAGTAGGGGAATGAGACTTGACTCGAAAAACAACTTAACATGAAAAATTTCTCTGCAAAATATAAAGCAAAAAAAGAAAAAAGATGAATGTAAATAGAAAAAGCATGACTTTATAGTGTCTGGAACACAAATCGTATCAGAAGTCAGAACGGGCAAGCGATGAAAACGCACAAAGCGAAAGATAAACTCACGAATAAAATAATTGATGCAACTTTGGTTTGAAGCAATTAACAATTCATACTATCGGTATATTAAAATTAGCACAAAGAATCCTTAAACTACAGTTGAACTCACTTGGCTTTTCTAGTTTGTCTACCGCAAGAGGGCCCTCGTAGAAACGCAACTTACATTACTGCCAGTAACTACTCTGAAAACCACCAAATTTTGGTTTCTGCATACAAATTCAGATTTCTGTGAAAGATAGTAGTGTGAATACAGATTTATGTGCGGAGAGACAATTTTTGTCGACTTTGTCGTGTAAATTTTGACAGATTGATGTATTTAGCTACGCAAAATTCCAGGGGGATTGTAATCTCTTTGAGACCTTAATTTAGAACCGAAAGGTAAATTTTGTAGAGCCGTCTAGGTAATACAAGTTTTGATAAACCGTAGTGAAAAGATGGCGTGTTTATGGCTTACTTTACGTTGTATTTGATAAAAATTTTGGCAATTTAAATGTCTTCTTAAATTGTTGCTCCACTCAATTCAAAATATATGAAAGAAATAGGAAATCAAACATTTGAAGAGCTTAGTTCGATGTTTACGTTTTGAAGGAGTTACTTTTAAATTTTTGACTTGGTTGGTTATCTAAGAGCTAAAAATGTAAATTAACCCACTTTCTGTCAAATATTAATCTTTCACAAACTTGAGAAACACTTAGTACCTAATTTAACCGTCCAGTACCTAATTTAACCGTTAGTACCTTTCAGTTAAGTAACATAAATCTATTCAAATAAAAAAAGCGTACAAAAAATTAAAATTATGTTTAGAATTTGATTTACATTAACGGCGATGCAGCATCAAAAGCTGAAAGGACTTTTCAAATACTGAAGGTTTGACGCTAGAAAAAAAAACGAAATAACTTTCACCAGACTTCACCCAATAAGACCTCAAACGTTAATAAATGAAGGAAAAGTTTTTTTAAAAAAAACCGTTCACAAATCAGACCCATCACAACTCCATTTACGTCAAAGAAAACATATCCATTCGAAATTTGAACGTTCAGAAATGAAATGAAACCAAACAAAAGTTAGTGCAAACATTTGATAATAATAATGACCTGGGGAAAATCGATAAAGAAATTATTTTTTGCAAATCAGTACAAATTGAAAAGGCAAAAGTTGGAGCGTAGGAAAAAATCAAAAGACATTAAACAAAAATTAGTAAAAAGCATTAAATTGCGAGAGCGAAAATTGTTTCACATGTAGCATCGTTATATTCTACCACAAAAAGTTTGTTGTTTAAGTATTACGTCATTTATAAAATTGGAAAAGACTTCTCGATGCGCCAACAAAGTTATCAATGCTCACTTACAAACTATTTTAGAAATAGATGCAGCATCATCGAAGAAAATCTCAGTTACGTGATAAAACTCAATTTCCAAAAAAATTACACACGTTTATCACTATTTTTCATAAATGTGTTTCAAGAATAGGGAATTAAGCAAAGTTAGTTTAAGTTTGCTTCAAATTTGCAGATATCCATCACAATTTTCCATTATGCTTTCTTTCTCCATCAAAAATATCCCTCACTTAACAAGTTTTGAATCAAGAAGACAAACATAACCGACTAACGTCGGGCGAATTGCTCTCAAACGACCGGCGAGCGATTGACTTCGTCAGTAGCTAGCCAATGTTTGGTGAGGCTAGCTTTAGCTTAATTGAAGGGGCGTGAGGTGAGCACAGCGGGGGGGGGGGGGGTGGTGCACCGGGGGCAGATGGGGTGCAACAGTGGGGGGGGGGGGGGGGGACAGCGTTGGGCAACGGTGGGAGGGCGGTTTTTGGGTGCATGGAGCCCTTACAGCCTGAACAATTTGCAGGGTGGGGATTGGGGGGAAGGGGTGAAGTGAGAAGAGCGCTGATGTGGGGGTGTCGTAGGGGAGGGGGCGGGGTGGGTGGGGTCAATCTCTAAGAACCGCCCTTGACACCATAAGTATAAGTCTGCGAAACAGTTTCTGTGAATCGCATACTTGGAGACTAGTGAGCTGAAAGGCTCTAAGAGCACTTAATGCCCGCTGGGTGCTACCGGTTTATCTCGTTTTTGAGGACGAAAAGTCAAATTGGTCAGACGAAAAATTGGTCAAGCGAAAAATCGCATTAAAAAGACCGACAGGAATAATATAATTGCTACAAACTTCGTTTGAGAGCAATTAATTAGCAATTACAGCAACCCATAATTGCTGATTACAATTTAAGAAATGTCCATCGCTAGGCTAATTGTGGATTGAAGATATTTAGCAATTCGACTACTCATATCACTGCTCACAAGAACGTTTAAGAATCTGAATTGGTTCTCAATTTATTACTAAACAATTTGGAGCAATTAGGTTTTAGGCTAACTAAATACTCAAATCCTGGGTGACGTCCATCCGTGAATATGAATCACGAAATTGATGATGAATTTTGCGTCACCTTATGTCCATGATTAACGTACACAATTTTTATCGTAAAAGTTTAGCAAAGTGAAAATTGGTGAAGAGGTATTGCCACTGTTGTCCACAAAGCACCAAATAAACTCAAAACTTGACTTTGCCACATAATAAAAGAAAACTTTTTGCTAGAGGTTCTAAAAAGGCCTTATTCTTCGATATTTTATGTTACATGAACTTTGTAAAAAAAATGCTTCGTTCAGAACATTTAACAATCACCAGCAGAGAGGACAGTAAATAAATTTTAGAAATTATTGTAATAGAAACAATTGTAATGACAATAGGGCTGGAGCATACTTCAGAAATAATAAACTTTGATCGGGTAAAAAAAACCGATGACGATAGATTGAACACAAAGATAATAATTTCATTTAAGCAAAAACGTTTTTGTGTACAATAAGGATTGTAGAATTCGAATGAAGGGCCCATAATAAAAGCAGATGTTAATTATAAAATCTTAGTATCTGTCAATTCATTTGCAGAAATAATTCCAAGGTACGCTAAAAATTCTTCACAAAAATGAAATATCTGCTCAGAAGCAACCGAAACCACAATTACAGAATATTAAAATGCAAGACTATTTCAACACTACCCAATAATTGTACAAATTTTACTTATGAAAGGCAGACGAAACAAACATTTCGTCTCGGAGCCTTTTGCAGTTTTGAGAAGTCGGACAGATAAACAATAAAATTGTTTTGGCTAATATGTCTTTCCAACCCTTTACGGAATTGCGTTCTTTTCAAAGTTATGGAAAGAACGAAAATTGTTACGTGAAAACAAATGATTTTAAGCAGACTGGTAAGTTTGAAAGTTTGCTTAGTAGGCGCAGAAAAGATAAAGATTGAAAACATTTCGTAACAAGAGAAATTCAAAAGAAGCGAAACATAATGCAAATAAGCAACAATAGCAATTGTCCGATGTTCAAATTTTTCTTTCCTGGTATTAAATTGGTCAAAAAAAGAAAACAGGAAAATCACCGAAACTTTAATTTCCCCGACGTTAGCTAGCAACATTCTCCATAACAAAGCTTACTATGTGTTCCATACAAACAAACAAGCTAAACGACGCAAAAAAGTCTAACGAGGAGTTTTATTAATACTTGCCAATGAAACAGTAAATAATACGAAAAAATTGCTGCAACACACGTAAAAGCGTCTGATATACTTAAACTAACAATTGTTTCCTAGTGTAATAAGATAGCGTAGATAAGAATCTTAGTTACATGAACTAAAAGGTTAGAGTCTGAACTGAAAAGTCGCAATATTTTGTGATGATAGATAGCTTGTGAATGTTGAAGTTAAGGTGCTGCATAAGCAGCCGTTATTAGAATTGGGGTTGAAATTTGAACACGCGATCACAATAGCTGAGCACGTGAAGAAACAGGAAGTGATTATGAAATAAAACTAGTTCACACGCACCAAAATTTGAAATGCACTGGGCCACAAAATCCAATTGTCTAAAATCAACAAATTTTCTACTTGAGAAGAATAAACAAAGTCCTAGCAAGCAGAATTTATCGCCATGAAATCCCACAGAGAGCTAACGAGATAGATAAATTGGGATAGATAAGTAGCAAATTGGGAGCCGAAAGCTGCCGGCAGTTGAAAGTACAAATTCTCAAGCGATAAGTTATGGCTGTCTGAATTGCTAGCTTTCAATGCCACAAAATACTTATAGCTCATTTTACAGAGCCAGGAATATATCTTGCATTCATGTGAACTAGAAACCAAGATTCAGGAACACTTGGCTTTCATCATTAAGAACAGCCAAAACTTTACTACACATGATTGGTGACGAAAAGCATCAAAAAATCTTGTTAAAAAATGCATTTGCGGTGAACCGTACAACTGAACAAAAAAAACTTGGTTGATGAAAACTATCATAGAAAATGTTGCTAACAAAAAAACCAGTGACATTATATTCCCTCCGTTAAACATCAGCGTTGGAACCACAGGAAAGAAACAGAGTTTGTTGCCCGAAAGAATGGAGGGCACTGCTCATAACATACATGATCATTAAGATGAAGAACTCTTCACGCAGAACAGAAAAATGTAGTCTTAAAAACAATTTAAACAAAAAAATTAGCCATTCGATCGGCGTGACTAAACACTGAGATAAAGATAAGGAACCAACTTGTCAAAAATTTATCTGAACTCGAAAGCAATAAGAGTTACTGAGTTAATAGCAAATGGCCACCAAATAAGTTCAACTGCTTGAAATTGTGAAAATCTGGATCACGGTCACTCGAAAAAAGGAATTCGTTTTGTTGAAAAATACAAACGATACAATAATTGCATCATAACTTGGCTGGAGAACAATTCATCAGAAATGTCGTGATTCAACCTTTCCTAAAATCCACTGCCGAGTTTCAAATTCTTCAAAGGTCCTTCAGATAATTAATCTAATTGTCCAATTTGCGATGTTGGAAAATAAAGAATGAACTACAGTATTAAAGATATGGATGGTTAAGAAAGCTATTTAAACTTCTGTGTGTACTGATTCACATTCAAAATTAATTTCAATTCGAAATTTTAAAATAAGTTTTGAAGTGTAAAACTATTGAACTCTGATAGTCAGACCCTAGAGGAGTTAAGCAGAGACAAACTTCTTGTCAAAAACATCCAGTTAAGACCTGAGACATCTGCAAAAATCTTGCTCGATAGAATTCTGCGAATTTTCAATAAAAAGCTGATGAACTTAATATGAGAAACACCAAATTATAAAATTATAGGTCTCAATTTTCTGCAGTTTTAATGAAACATAGGTAACAAATTGTTCTACAGGAAAAGACCCAAAAGGTGTGTTTTCCACATCTGATGACCTAATAGAAGAAGATGGTAGACGGCCATTTACAGAACTCATCTGTCATTAAAAATAAAGATGAACAACGTTGATTTGTTCTAATCTAAGAAACTTTATTGTCTTAAAGAGATTCAAATGTTTGTCTTAAAAAGTGGAGAAAGAGCATTATTCATTAGTGTTATGCTCATGGTTGATGCATCTCTTCGAAATTCGTCTTTCCCAACCAAATGTGCCACTTCTGGTGACGTCCTTTTGATTCAATTATTCAATTATTGGATCTTTTCCGTTTGTGCTCCCCCAGTACGTTATACCCCCCCCCCCCGTTAGACAGCACGTGTCATTACACAGTAAATCATTATGTAAAAATATAGCACGTGCGTCTCTGGGTTGCAAATAATATGCACCCACTAGGCTGGGGGGAGGCAGAAACGGAAAACATCCCAATTATTATATTGTAGCTATTTTACAATTCTAGCATAAAAGCATTATGTATTTTGCAAACCTTCAGCCAGCTCATTTTCGCATCTCTTTATAAATGCATGCCATCTTAAACGTCTTCTGACTGTTTTTGCGAACTAGTTGAACTGTCATTATCAATTCCGTTGTGAAACAGGTTAAGTAATGGGGGGGGGGGGGGGGTCCTGTGCTCTAATAACCATTTTTTAACTCGCCATAGAACAGAGACTACGAACCAAGAGTTGGAGCCGCGTGCTTCACAAACTGAAGTGCAAAAGCACACGATCCAGTCGAGTAACGTTTAAATAATGGTTGCATTGAAACCCGGAAAAGACCCAGGAAAGAACTCCAACTTAATTTTTAATACGAAATACCCCCCCCCGCCCCACGGAAATAAACCCTCGCTTTAAGGAGCTTCGATATGACTTGCTATGGGACTTGATATGATACTATAACAACCGAACAAATTATTACGACGACATTCAATTTTAAAACTGGGGTTTATTTCCTATCTTAAATTAGATGTTTTTTTTCGTGGGGTTGTATTTCCCACACCCGTTGAAACAAGTTGGACCTAAGATTGATTGAATTTTAGTTTTTAAAGTCCCTTCCCATTCCGACACTGCGACTGAAAAAGACAAAAAGCAACTCTTTTCCTTTAAAACGGAACAGATCAGACTCACCTTCCGCCAAATCAGAAGCCGAATGGGGCAGAATCTGTCTAGGGTGCAAATCAACAATAAAACAACCAGAAGGGATGTTTGTGAGCCAGGCGCTTTCGTTATTATAGTCATACATCGAGTGACGATTTAGCCCTCGTTTCTCGGCAACAGCTTCACATGATAAATTGTCAACTGTCTCAGGTCCGATATGACGCGAGCATTCGAATATTATACCAGCTTTAAAGCCACTCGAATCGAGCGATTTCTCATTTAATAACGACATGCTCGACAAAATGTAAACGGAATCCACTGGTGATGAAAAATGAGCATAAGATATACGTTTTATCTACTCATTAGACCAAAACTGACCACTCGAAATAAATTAAGAGCGCAAAAAATTCTTGTGGGGTAAATTTGGTATAATTTGGTTAAAATTCTCGGAGCAGTATTTCAATCCCATTTTCTCATTAATCGTCACGATGAAAAGAATAACATTTGCATGGCTTCAAAAGAGCGTTTTGATCATAAATGATGAAGCGGAAATAAATATGCTAATAAAGATAAAAACGAAAATGAAGCCTTGTGTAATTTGCTAACAGATACTTCCGTCTAAAGCCTTCATTACTGTTTGAAGCGGTGATACTTGAAAAAACATTCAAGAAAATTGGAATTATCTGTAGCGAAATGGGTATACACAGCATAACTAAGGAAAAATTAGACTAATTGGGTTTAAATATACGTGAACAAGACAGGGCAAAAATACTCCCCACTACATGTATCAATAATGACGCACTATACTTCCCTTCATGAGCACTTTTTTTTATAAAAAATAGCCATTTTATCAGCAAAATAAATTGATTAACGATATCTTCATCAAATTATTTGATTGCACACACCAAGAGAATAAACAAAACCAACAACTGACATTCCAAACATAAAAACAAAAAGATGAAAAATTGTTGTGAGGGGTAAAAGAGGTCTGTTAAGAAAGACAACAGACCAAACAACAAAACAAACAATTATCTCAGAAGCAAATTTAAACAATAGAGCTATCTGATTTGAAACTGAATGAAAATGGCCCGGGGAAACGACTATAAAACCCCGTGAAAGAAACCCTATATAAGAATAGGGCAATTGAATGTTTCACTACATACTGAGATGTGTGAACAAATGAGAGTGAATACAATTTTGGTACTTAGTTGTAATCGGAGGGTAACGATGATAGTGTTAGAGATAGGAGAATAGTTTGCGGCTTTTTTCTATTAAGCACTCATGGCCCAAACAAAAGGAGGGGGAAATCTGTGACAAGAAAAAGCCCTAGGGGCATCAAGGGGTAGGGTTAGGTACAGGGTGGCTACGTGCCTATCGCCCACAAACCCGAAATTTCCTCAGACGTCTCAGTTGAAAAAAAATGAGATATTGTAAGAAATTAATATCAACGAATTTTTCGCTGATTTTTTACATGGGCAATGAGAAAGTAAAAAAATTCGAGAATATTCTATTCGAGAGATTGAACCATACTGCAGTATTGAGTGGTGAAGTAGGGTACGATTCGAAAGGGTACTAGAAACTAGAGGAGGGGAGGGAAAGCGAGAGAAAATATAGAAAAAGAGAGCGAAAACAGTGGCAGTATTTATTCGATCAGTTAATAACTCTTTTGTTCTTAAGCTGTTATCTGCAAAGGGAAGGCGATGAGGGGTGGGGGAGGAGGAAGAGGAGGGGGGGGGGGGGGGGGGGGTGAAAGAGAAAGCGGATAGGATTAAAGAATAAGATCTGTAGTCAATCTGTCGCTTCTTACCTTTCACTCATTTTAGATTCTTGTTAAATTGAATTTTGCTTCATTTCAATTTCAAATAAGCGCAATGCTCAATTAACCTTTTCACACTAAAAGCTCCACTCTTCATTATTATACAATACAAAATGCGTCTGCGGGTTGTCACATTCATTGCTAGACATCTTTTTACTTAACACAAAGTATTTTTAATTATGGTTAAACAACAACGTTAAAATAAAACACGGTAACGCAGCCGGTCAGGTCTCATATTCTAAGCTTTCTTCATGAAATAAAGTCTAGGGTCCGATATATTCCCTCGCCGTGAACAATAAATGTGTACACTATTCTGTGTCATGTGCTGATAAAAGGTAAAACTGAAAAAACTATATGCGAAACTATTTATTTTTGTCAGTATAAATCACAAACTTAAGCCCATCCTAAAAATAGTAGTCATCATATTAGCGTTGATGAAGTGTAGAATTAGAAAATCATTATTGCTGCAATTTTTGCTTGTCACACAGCAGGCAGACGCCAACCCTTCGAAAAAAAACTCATTTTCATTTTTTGAAGAAAAAGGCAGATTGACATCCGATATGACTCGGGGGCATGAGTGGAGACGTATGCCTGTATAATTTGATAAGTCAGAAGGTATGTTTTTACTATCTACGTTCACAACGACTATTGGAAAATTGTGTTGTTTCGTGTTAGGTTTTCTCAAGCAACAATAAGGCCAAAAACGCACAAATTTTTGAATTCTATATGTTATGGGTAAGTTTAATGAATCAGAATGAAAAACATAAAACCTATTTCAAAAATATGTAGAATGTATAAAACAATCTCCCTTTGAACGACAAGAAAAAATTGCAACAAAAAGTCTCCAATTTAAAGATGTTATCTACACACGGGTTTCTCTTGAAACGCAGCATCCGACAACATAAATTTAAAAATTTACAAAAAAAATTGCTTTCAACTTCTATGTAAAACAAGAACCTGCTTACTGCTTACTTCTAATACCGAATGAGAGGATATGGAGTAACTAAAACCAAGATAGTGGACATCTGAAAATGGGCTTTAAGAGTTCATCCAGTTGATCTCAGTATGTTTTGATAAGCAACTGCTCTTTACATAGGAGTGTTGTAGATTGAAACATCGGGATTGAAACAGAAAAGAAGACAAATGGACCAATTTTTTCTGTTTCTTTTTCAGAGTCAAAAAGTGTTGCATTTTGGCGTGCAGTTTCAGTTAGATTGTAAAACTTAATTCAGCTTCTAAACTGAACGCTAATAAGATTAATACCAATATCAGCTAGCCAACACTCTAATGAACTTTGATAACCTAATTCTCAATGACTTAATGAGCGCGCTTTATCGGTTAATCCCGTCTCTTTTGATTTTGCTCCTTTGATTTTGACCTTATTCACTATACTGCTTAGTTCAATGCATGAAGAATTTAAAATCCATTCATTTGAAACAGTGAGTGAAGTAAGTCAGAAGTCAAACGTGAAAATCGTATCGTGACTTATGTAAAAAGAAAAACGTAAACAAAAGGTTAATGGAATTAAAAAAAACATAGCAGGATAAGTCCTGACATACAAGTCAAAGAATTTTCATTGAATACAACAAAAACTAGACCAAAACGGACCATGAGTGAACCTAGGAAAACCATTTCCGAAAAAAAATCAGATAAAAAACTGAAGATCAATGTCAAAATGCCACATGTGAACACAAAACCAGTAGCGAGAAATGGAAATTTGGTTCTTTCAGTGTTAAAAAGTGTTCGAATTTGGCGTGTAGTTTCAGTTATATTGTCAACCTAAACTCAGCTGCTAAACTGAAAGCTAAAAAGCTTAATACCGATATCAGCTAGATATAAATCAAAGTGAAATTGCCGCATGTGAATAAAAAATCACTAGCGAGAAAGCAAACTTTTGTTCAAACACCAATTTCTCACTCCACTTTGAAATTAGAGAGAAAGCATTCCACGCCACAAAACCACTCGCTTTTTCGCTCCACTTCCTGTTTCAGCGTGACGAAAATCACTACACCAATTTGACTTCAAAAATCAAGAAAATGTGTTAACCGATCTTAAAAGAACTTAGCCGAAAGAATTCGGGAAACGACTCAAAGTAGAAATCCACTTAAACGCCATCCAACTGCTCATCAGACAAAATGCGTCTCAACTAATTTATGATTATTGTGAAACAAAACCATAAAGTAAATACAAGAAAATCAAATTTTGCTATAAATTGATCCCGAAATAACATTCTCTGCCAAAATTACTTCATCAAAACAACTAGTGCTTACTAAACCCATTTATATGTGAATTTTAAAAAAAATACCTAAGGCTAAATTATGAAAAAAAGCTCTGAAAAACAACTTGCACTAAAAAACTGGAAAAAGTTAATAAAATTTTTAATATTACAAAATCATATAAATCCAAAAAACAATTCCTTTCAGCCAATAGGATATTCAGATGCTGGCAAAATAATAGGTAAGTCATAATAGGCGAAGAAACTTGTCTAAAAAACAGAAAAAAAAACGAAAAAATGCGAAAAAAAATTAAGAAAAATAGTTCCAATTTTCGCCATTTTTTGTCGGATTTCTCAATAAAAAAATTCATTTCCACAAAACTGTGAGCAATTTTTATCTGAAATCTGCTCAAACTAGCCCGAAAATCAGCAAAATACATTAAAAACCTCCGAATTAGCATAAAATTTAGATGAAATTCCAGAAACCTTCAAACCATTACCAAACCCATACTAAAATTAAAAGAAAATCATAACCAAACCTATTAAGCAAAAAAAAATTGAGAAGAAAATGCTTTAAAATGCCGCTCACGAACAAAAAATTTCGCTCGCTTACAGAATTTTTTTCACACCTCAATTTCTCGCTCTCTAGAAAAAATCGATATGAACAAAAAACCACTGTCTTTTCGCTCTACTCTTCATTTTGTTCAGCAACAAAAACACTCCAAATTTTTTCATGTGTTTCATTTCCCGCTTGAAAATTCAAACCAAAAAATTGATTTAAAAAAGGACTTCTCCAATACTCCTCTTCGAGACGTAAAAAAGACAGCGCCCCAATACAATTCAAGTTCTTTGAATTGTAAAAAAAAGAGAGCGCCTAAACAATAGCCGTTGGCGGCGACAGTTAAACAAATATAGTAGGATAAATAGTAGTCCCGAGAATTGAATATAAATAAGACCTAATTATTAATCAAATCATTGGATCAGTCCTTGATAGTTGAAAAAGCATATAGAATATAAATTCAACTCCGGAGGAATGGTCTTTTAAGTTCGTGCTAGAATCACAACAATCAGAATTTAAAAAATCTTCTGTGCGACCTTAATTATAAAATGATAAAAGTCTCAACCTCGCATACTATAGACTAGGCAGTTGCTACATAAATTAATCATTTTAGTGGGAAAAAGTTACGGATGAAACAGAATTATTTAAGAAAGGTTAGAAAAGGATAGCGCACAATTGCAGGACTTATTCTTAAATAAAAATTACGGCACGGGTCTGAAATATATATGTATAATAAATTTGCATCTTATTGCTGGATGATGAAATTCATCGATGTTGTTTGGTGAAAAAGCAGATTTAATTTGCTATTGAAATATTACGCAGAGCGGATGCTGAGGATAGTTGCTGCTTTGAGCGAAATGAGGCAAAGATGAGCGCGACTTAGTTTCCGCTTGTTATCTGTCTGTTGTTTTCTCCTTTTGACTGACTCGAATCTCAAAATTTAACCACAAATCTGACGAGTAGCTCCGAATTAGTTCGTAATTTTGTTCGTGGCGCCGACCAGTATTCGTCTTTAGTCATTTGTAAACATAGCCGGCAGATTGCCGGAAAATAGCCGCCGTTGACGCGCTTGATGCACATCGGGATTGAAACAGAAGAAGACAAATGGTCCGATTTTTTTCCTGTTTCTTTTTCAGAGTCAAAAGTGTTGCATTTTGGCGTGCAGTTTCAGTTAGATTGTAAAACTTAATTTAGCTTCTAAAATGAACGCTAATAAGATTAATACCGATATCAGCTAGCAAACACTCTAATGAACTTTGATAACCTAATTCTCAATGACTTATTGAGCGCGCTTTATCGGTTTATCCCGTCTCTTTTGATTTTGCTCCTTTGATTTTGACCTTATTCACTATACTGCTTAGTTCAATGCATGAAGAATTTAAAATCCATTCATTTGAAACAGTGAGTGAAGTAAGTCAGAAGTCAAACGTGAAAATCGTATCGTGACTTATGTAAAAAGAAAAACGTGAACAAAAGGTAAATGGAATTAAAAAAAACATAGCAGGATAAGTCCTGACATACAAGTCAAAGAAATTTCATTGAATACAACAAAAACTAGACCAAAACGGACCATGAGTGAACTTAGGAAAACCATTTCCGAAAAAAAAATCAGATAAAAAACTGAAGATCAATGTCAAAATGCCACATGTGAACACAAAACCAGTAGCGAGAAATGGAAATTTGGTTCTTTCAGTGTTAAAAAGTGTTCGAATTTGGCGTGTAGTTTCAGTTATATTGTCAACCTAAACTCAGCTGCTAAACTGAAAGCTAAAAAGCTTAATACCGATATCAGCTAGATATAAATCAAAGTGAAATTGCCGCATGTGAACAAAAAATCACTAGCGAGAAAGCAAACTTTTGTTCAAACACCAATTTCTCACTCCACTTTGAAATTAGAGAGAAAGCATTCCACGCCACAAAACCACTCGCTTTTTCGCTCCACTTCCTGTTTCAGCGTGACGAAAATCACTACACCAATTTGACTTCAAAAATCAAGAAAGAGTGTTAACCGATCTTAAAAAAAACTTAGCCGAAAGAATTCGGGAAACGACTCAAAGTAGATATCCACTTAAACGCCATCCAACTACTCATCAGACAAAATGCGTCTCAACTAATTTATGATTATTGTGAAACAAAACCATAAAGTAAAAACAAGAAAATCAAATTTTGCTATAAATTGATCCCGAAATAACTTTCTCTGCCAAAATTACTTCATCAAAACAACTATTGCTTACTAAACCCATTTATATGTGAATTTAAAAAAAAATACCTAAGGCTAAATTATGAAAAAAAAGCTCTGAAAAACAACTTGCACTAAAAAACTGGAAAAAGTTAATAAAATTTTTAATATTACAAAATCATATAAATCCAAAAAACAATTCCTTTCAGCCAATAGGATATCCAGATGCTGGCAAAATAATAGGCAAGTCATAATAGTCGAAGAAACTTGTCTAAAAAACAGAAAAAAAAACGAAAAAATGCGAAAAAAAATTAAGAAAAATAGTTCCAATTTTCGCCATTTTTTGTAGGATTTCTCAATAAAAAAATTCATATCCACAAAACTGTGAGCAATTTTTATCTGAAATCTGTTCAAACTAGCCCGAAAATCAGCAAAATACATTAAAAATCTCCGAATTAGCATAAAATTTAGATGAAATTCCAGAAACCTTCAAACCATTACCAAACCCATACTAAAATTAAAAGAAAATCATAACCAAACCTCTTAAGCAAAAAATAATTGAGAAGAAAATGCTTTAAAATGCCGCTCGTGAACAAAACATTTCGCTCGCTTACAGAATTTTTTTCACACCTCAATTTCTCGCTCTCTAGAAAAAATCGATATGAACAAAAAACCACTGTCTTTTCGCTCTACTCTTCATTTTGTTCAGCAACAAAAACACTCCAAATTTTTTCATGTGTTTCATTTCCCGCTTGAAAATTCAAACCAAAAAATTGATTTAAAAAAGGACTTCTCCAATACTCCTCTTCGAGACGTAAAAAAGACAGCGCCCCAATACAATTCAAGTTCTTTGAATTGTAAAAAAAAAAGAGAGCGCCTAAACAATAGCCGTTGGCGGCGACAGTTAAACAAATATAGTAGGATAAATAGTAGTCCCGAGAATTGAATATAAATAAGACCTAATTATTAATCAAATCATTGGATCAGTCCTTGATAGTTGAAAAAGCATATAGAATATAAATTCAACTCCGGAGGAATGGTCTTTTAAGTTCGTGCTAGAATCACAACAATCAGAATTTAAAAAATCTTCTGTGCGACCTTAATTATAAAATGATAAAAGTCTCAACCTCGCATACTATAGACTAGGCAGTTGCTACATAAATTAATCATTTTAGTGGGAAAAAGTTACGGATGAAACAGAATTATTTAAGAAAGGTTAGAAAAGGATAGCGCACAATTGCAGGACTTATTCTTAAATAAAAATTACGGCACGGGTCTGAAATATATAAGTATAATAAATTTGCATCTTATTGCTGGATGATGAACTTCATCGATGTTGTTTGGTGAAAAAGCAGATTTAATTTGCTATTGAAATATTACGCAGAGCGGATGCTGAGGATAGTTGCTGCTTTGAGCGAAATGAGGCAAAGATGAGCGCGACTTAGTTTCCGCTTGTTATCTGTCTGTTGTTTTCTCCTTTTGACTGACTCGAATCTCAAAATTTAACCACAAATCTGACGAGTAGCTCCGAATTAGTTCGTAATTTTTTCGTGGCGCCGACCAGTATTCGTCTTTAGTCATTTGTAAAAGTGCTTTGGGGAAAACCTTGAATAGCTTTTGTTTCCATCACTGAACTCATGTTGCTGTTGTTGTTGTAGCTGTCGTACAGAGCAGCAATTCGCAGGTAATTTTAGCGGGATACCGGCGCTTATTGCCGTTTTCAACTGGAACCCTAATTGAAACATGACATTTAGTGCTACATTACATTTGGGACAGCGATTCTCAACATTGTCAGAGTTCCTACTCAAGTAAGAGTTTAGCAGGGGACAGAATCTAGTTCTCAGTTGTGCTAATCGGATACGTGCCATTCGTGACAGCGTTTTTATTCTTCTATCTTTGGTGGAGGTGTACATAGTTGCCTGTTGTCTTTGTACAAGTGAGTATGGACCGTGTGTCGATTGATACTTTTGAGCGCATTTCTGTATTTTTTGCGATTTAATTGTTCTTATTGTTTGTGTGTTGCTTCACGCGGTCCTATAAGTATCAGTTAGTGTCGGTCTCATGGGACAAAAACTTGTTGAAGAGGTGGTTTTATGATCAGCACGATGGGTCTGATCACTGCCGGCTAGAAATTGCTCTGCAAACATTTCTCTGTGAGCTTTGACAGGCATCATTTCACACTTATTGTGTACGTAATTGATGTCGGACATTTTGACACAGCCAATAATTGTGCGAATAGCAATGTTTCGTTGCGTTTGCAGGTCGTTCCAGTTTGTATTGCTGATTTTGGAAGCACCAAATTGGAGCACCGTAGTTAAGGACGCTCCGACCGATAGCTCTGTAAATCACTGAGAGTGTCTCTTTTGTGCAGCCCCAGTCGCTACCAGCAACTTTTTACAGTATGTTATTGAACTTTTGTAATTTCTTTTTGGTGCCCCTTACATGTTCTCCAAAATTGAGCATACTATCGAAGTTGACAATGAAAGACTCTCTTTGGACAGGACTGGTATTGGTGAAATCTTGACAGCGAGGTGTGGGTCAAACTTGATCTCCTTACTCCCGGTTGTGAACACAGTTGCGCTTGATTTCGCAGCTGACAACCTGATTTTCGTTACCGAAGTTTTCTTGATTTTAGCCAGTCGTGTAATATATTTAGGCAGGGTATTACATGTAACGTAATTTTTCAACCTGTGGGTGAGATGTAGGTAAAGTTATATTATCAGCGTAAAACCTGGTGTTTTTATCTTTCGGGGTAAAGGCAGCTTGCTCATGTAGATGTTGAAGAGCATTGGCTATATTACACCAACATTGAAGTTTTTGATCAACCGTGTCGAAAGCGGCGGTGAGATCTAAGGCTACTAGTAGAGTACTAGGGCCTTTTTGTATATCGTTGGTGACAACATTGAGAGCTATCGTTGTGGAGTACTCAGCTCTAAGGTAATGCTGATGTTCTTTTAGTGGATATTCTGTAAATACACTTAATAAGAGGCTTTCGTTTAGTTTTGAGATGAGGGAGAGGAAGGCAAATGGTCTGAAGCTTTTAGATTCGTCCATGGGTTTTCTCGGCTTGTAGAGGCGCATAACCCGGATAACTTTCCAGATGTTCGGGATTTTTGCACTGTTTACAGAAAAGTTCATGGTCTCAGTGGGGTATCTGAGTCATCTGGGGCCGAGATGGTGTAGGTGGATTAGCACTATTCTACCTGGGCCAAGCGCCTTACTTTTCTTTCACTGTGTTACACTTACACATCCTGCAATCTATTTTCAGTTTCCTTATCGTTCTTAGTAAATTTCTTTTCTATTTCATTTTTCTTGGGGTGTGGAGTATATTGTCGGTTAAACTTGTTTGAGTATTTCCTTGGATCATGACGAGTAGTCTTCTTAGCTTCAAAGTTTATGGCTTTATTTGCTGGTTGCGTACTTATATTAGCCTCATGCGGACTCCTTGCGCCCGTCAATGTTCTTTGCTATTCTTTAGCTGTTGAGAATGATGTTCGGGGAGATTTTACAAGAATCGGTTACTCTTTTGCTGGCCTTTTCTTTGAGTACTACATGATTAGAGAAGTCTATTTCACTTGCACTATTTTTCTCTATTGCGTCTTCCGGTAGTTTTGAGTGCCATAGAGGGCTATTAGCATTAAAATCACCGGCAATAAAACAGTCATCTAACTCAAGTAGTTTACTGATTGATGTCTGGTATCCTGTATCACAGTTAGACAAATGTGGTATGCATGTAGGTGTTCACTAGTTTGATGTTATTACCACCTGCGTTGAGTTCTATGGCTTGGATTTCAAGGTGCTTGTCAGATGTCTCAAATCTAATTTCCTGAAACAGAATTGTGTCCTGAACGATAAAAGCTAACACGCCAACTTTGCCTCCATCTTCGGCCTATTTTCTTGGATTAAGCAGTAGCCAGGTGGGTTTTTGACAGTGGATTTTTCATTGAGGTTGGTCTTCTGGATGGCAGCTCTTTGGATAATATTTTCTGCATCCAGTCTATGTTGTCTACATTTCGTTTGAGACCATTGCAATTCAATTGAATAATGTTGGTGTGTGTTGTCGTGAGTGGGGAAACTTTGCCTTGTATTTGATTCTATTATCTTGCAACAGAAACGGCGCTTATATTCGAACTTGTTGTTCCATTGCTCTATGGACTGTAAGTTGGTGCAATTCAGGTGTACCAATCCTACGCGGCTGCACCAGACGCCAAATTGATTCCAGTTGCTACGGTGACAAATAGCACAAGGCGTCCGGTCAGGGATGGTTTCAATGCCACCGAGGATGAGAAGCAGGGCAAATATGTGTTTTGCTGTCAAATGCATTCTCGGGACCAGAGAGACTGGGCTTGCCTGATCCCGTCGCAAAAATCCGCTTCTCGCACTCTGTGTACAGAGTGTATGGCTCCTGGGAGCGGTTGTCCACTCGTCGTACTGCTACGTAGGACCGTCAACACTTGAGAACTCAATGATATCAATAGTGGCAGTGACACAAATTCTGCAGAGGAGTTTGAAATTGTGTGTAATCAACGACACAGCAATTTATTCCGGTCATTTTAGACTTTCTAAAATGTTCAAATAGACGTCTCGTGAATAAGTTTAATTGGACTGATAATTGTCGAACAATTGTTTCTGCCCTGTAGTATTGAAAATTTCAGCGGTTATTAACTCAAAAATGATGAAACCACAAGACCGATAAGACCTGCCATTGAAAGCCGATAAAATATACCATTGGTGAGTCTAGCCAAAAAAGTTCAATAATTACAGACAAAAAGAACAAAAAGAACGGGCTGAAATCAAGAGTTCATTAAAATTTTTAGGAAACAAATGGTGCAAAAATCAAAGACAATTTTTGATCCATTTCTTCCGTTTCAGGGTATTAGGACTACGCTAAAATTTTGAGTACCATAAAAATAAGTTAAGGACCGTCCACGCACCGATTTAAAACATAAACCGACTAATGTCGGAAGAATTGCTCTCAAACGACAGGCGGGTGGAACAACAGCTGAAAACACCTGGATTCGAACCGTGGGCCTTTCGATCCCTCATCAGAAGCACTGCCCACTAGGCTATCAGTCCCTGTTTGTTCTTTGCTACAATCGTTTTTATTTTTGAAACAAGCTTTATTTCAGAGTGAGAACAACAGAGATCACTCAAAAAGACAAACGAAAGCGTGAAAAAGTCACTTGAGAACTCAAAGAATGTTCCAGAAGAAAAGTGCAAAAGCGGTCAAGCGAAAAATTGCATAAAATAGACAAAACACGCTTACAATAATTGCTATGAACTCAGTTCAAGAGCAATTAACAAGCCGTTTTGTTTATCAATTACCATCGAATTACGAAATAAGGAAGAGTAGAAAATTTACATTGAAGCGATATAAAAAAGGCTCACAGTTTTAATAGCCAAAAATTCAAATTTAAATTTAAAAAAACAGCTGCAGCAATCACAATTGACGATAAATTCTATCACAAAAAAAATCAGATTCAGTTAGAGAAAATTAATTCTTCAAAATCTACAGTAAATAGCTTTTTAGATTATTTGTACTTTCATTCAATAGACTTCTAATTTTCAAGCTTCAAATTGTTCAATTTGAAGATAATCTTTTCAACCTCAATATCAAAAGCTGATTCAACCTATCTCCAATCGATAGGTAAAACAATAATTTGCGTTATCTGCAATCAACCACTTAATTTTGCCCTCAAGATGATAGCACCTGAAGAATTACGTTAGAGTTAGAAAAACAATTGCTCAAGCTACACCACCTTAAAAAGGTAAAGAGTTGACATTAAAAATAACAGTGAGCTGACATAAACAGTTATAAATAGTTAACATGATGGCAGTAAGCATAGTAAAACAGCTGACAATAATATTTCATAACTGTTTTGATGAGAAGGATCAAAGAACTGTATTCCAGACTCTCGAAAGGGCCAATTTGTCTTTTGTTGACCAAACATGATTTCACACAACATTGAACACGATTTCTGTTGGACAATTCGGAGCAAATTTCGCTACAAAATTGTTTAAACGTTGTTGCTCTTTCCTTTTGTCTCTGAAGCATGAAAGCAGATCCGAGTAGAGATTTTTGACTTAGAACATTTCAGAATTTTAAGCAAGAAGGAATCGTCAAGATATTAAAAGCACAAAAAATATTATTAGTACAGATTTCTGCATTTTTTTCCATTTAAGACTTTTTTCTGTTTCCATTTTAAAGGTCAATGTGTGTTTGCAACTTCACTAGCTGTTCCAAACATTGGCGAAGAAAAAATCACATCAGACGAACTTCCGAAAATTTATTGCCTAATTGACGTCACGCATATGACAGCAGTATGAACGAATCCATTAAGAGGCACGAAGATGATTTTCTGGGATTAAAAAAAGGAAAAAAAATGAGAGTCGAAGAACTAAACTAAACACATAGTTTGAATACTCCTAAAATTTCTCAGTAAAAACATGACAATGAACACAACTATTTACTCACTTAATTATCCAATTACTTATTAGTCAATTCATTAATGTAATTAATTTGAGAAACAAAGGAAAAAAAATTTTCAAAGCTTAGTTGTAAAGTTATATTTTGAAACAACTACTCTCAATTTAGTATTTTCACTCTCAATCTGCTTAGCCAGTTTATTGTTTACAATATGAAAATCAACACCTCAAGAAAAAACTACATGCTTAAGCTTATTCGCCAAAAAGTCTCTAAGTTGCAATCCCAAGGCATATTTTCAAATTGTGATACCATTTTCGAGCATATAGTGATTACTAATTGAACAGATGAAGCAAAAACAACAAAGAACACAAAAAGGCAAAAACAAACATTAAAAACTTAATTTGGAAAAGTGCCAAACAGATAACTTTTAACTATGTTCTTGGAAATAAACGCTAACAAAAATTTGAAGTTCTTCTTAAAAGCTAACAAGAACTGAAACTCGAAAACGTCCCATGTCAATTTTTAAAGAAGGTCTAAGACTTCTTCTTTAAAACATCAGAACTAGTCCAAAATTCAATCTAATCTCCCTCAAAAATGGTTTCTAACAAGGGTTTAGAGATGACTCTAAACAGAATTAACACAATAAGACAGCATAAAAAAGCTGCACGTGGATAAAAAATGTTCTGTAGCTGGCCAAAATATTTTGATCATTTATGTGCTCCAGATGACAATTTAAAAAATTAAATGAGAAAAACCTAGAGTAATTAGATACGCTAATATTGAGCTCATATGATTCCCACCCGTTGAATCAAGCCCTTTAAAATTCTTATAACTGAAAAACTGAAAATCTGAAAACATGTCATTATCAATGTCGAACATTTAATTTACAAGGGGTGGGCGCAGCTGAGAAAATTTTATTGGAGCACAACAATCCGACCACGCAGGGGTTTGAACCCACAATCTCCAGGATGAGTTTCGGACATATTAACCACTACGCTATAACCTCTTCGATACTCCATCGAGTTTATTTTAGCAACTTTGTTTCGGAATTCGAGCAATTGAAATCACGCAAAAATTAAGTCAAGCGTGAAAAAGTCACTTGAAAGCCAAGAAAATTCTAGAATTAAAGTGCAAAAACGGTGAATCAAAACCATTTACTAAAAATTTTGCACACACGTTTACAGTACTTGCTTCAAACTTCGTTCGAGAGCAATTAATAAAGTTACAAGTGAAGATCGTGTACTTACCTGTTACAGGTGAAAATTTTGAACTGCACTTACCTTTATTTGGGTTCCAATAACTTCTAACAGCCTTTCACGCAATATCTTCCCCATATTCTGCTAATCATCTCAGTCTCCGAGGACATTTTGGGCAGAATGGCTGAAGAGGGAATTTGCTCCTCCAGATATCAATACGTGGTAAAGTTGAGTGTAAATTATTATAATTGGCAAGGTTCTCGGGTATATACTAATTCTAATCTAAGTGATCAAGTACAAAATCTGAAACAGATTTGTATGAGAACTTAGCTCACTTTCTAGCCAGGTAGCTCAAATATCAAACGACCGTGTTGAACGTGGCAATCGCCTTATAGTTTTGTTATGATAACTTAATTGTTAAGTCCTTTTTTTCAATGAAGCTTAACATTCTTCACTAGGCAGCAAAATTGCGTTCATTTCCACGTTGCATATAAAGGAAAGATGGCTTACAGTAGAGGTTTATAACATTGTGCCCGGTTCCCGACGCTATAAAACTATCTCTTTTACTCTGCAGATTCAAGCCCAAATCCTTCTTAGTACGTGCAAAGCGGGAAAATACTGGATATAATAAATATCTAGATGCAAGAAGCAAGCAGACGAGGCAGGTAGAAAAACAAAATTGGGGTGGAATGAAAGATTTCACGCTTTTTGCAGCTTAGGCAGGCGGGCGCATTAGGGTAATGAATTCGATTCTAGAGTAACACGGGGCTTGATAGATCGTCACGTGGCAGTGACATGAAAAGACACTTGAGCTCGGACTGAGAATTTTGGACCTGTTTGATAGCTGCCCTGAGCAGGTTCTAGAGGGGGTTCTGATAACAAAAATTGAAGGTTGAAACTGTGCCTGTGGAAATTTTAAAAAGCAAATCAATTAATAGAAAACATAGATTAGATGCCACTAGCAAAACTTGTTCAATATATCTGCTCTGACGTCATGCTACAGTATAACGTAGCTTGTAGGTCGCTAGGCCTGAATGAAAAGAAATATTACATGAATATCTGCATCAACTCTGTTTAAGAAACGTATTGCACTGAGAAAAAACCTGGCAATTGCTTCCTTTTGCTTTATTAAAAATAAATAAGGGCCAAATAATGTAGCGAAACTTCATATAGGCAAGAATGTTATTTGTATAGAATCAAAAATTTGGGGCTAAAACTTTGTAGAAATCAAAATTTCAGCTGAAATTTTGATTTAGCTAAAGAACTGTCTGCTAGAAGGCTGGAATTTTGAATTGAGTTGGAAATTTGAAGCAACTGGGCTTTAAAAACAAGTAAAAATTTGTTCAACTGGCTGCACTTTAAAAACACCTCACGTGCGCCTCCGGTCTTGCAATTTGGCATTTCAATAACTGTCAATGCGATTTTAGGGATTAGTCTATCTTTAATTGCTAGATTAGATTTAATTCTCACAGAAGCACAGAATGCATTTTAAGGTTAACAGAGAACAACGAGGGTTGACCGAGCATACACTTGACCACTCGCTTAGACAAATGTCAAATTGCTTATTCTCTTTCAAGGTAGCACACTCTGAATTTTGTCAAACATTAATCGCCTCCAGATTAAAAATTGTTTTTTAAATTTATCGCATCACATCGGTTATTAGCAACTCGATTTTAACGATGGTCGACTTGACAAAAGTTCCGCAATCCAAATCAGAGAAAAAAAACGACTAGATTTTAAAAATAAAAATCTCTAAATCAGCTAGAGTCAACTCAAAGTCTGATAAGTCTTATTTCAAAAGTTTTATTTAAAAGTTTGTTTAACTCATCAAATAATGTACTCATAGCAGGCATTACCACATCATCCAAAAAAGTTGAAGAAAAACATCCCGAAAAATGTCACTTGTTTTTGATCAAACCTGATTGATCAGAAATTTGCACACTTTAGAAGGTATCGGTTCTGAGCGGGCATCAACATAATTTTTTAAAAAAATTTCCAGGAAATTAATTTAAAAACCATTCAACTTTGATATACTTGATTGATTATACTGGCTGACTGATTATATTGATTAATTGATTGCTGATTGATTATATATATGTACACTTTGGAAAACGTTAACAGTATCGATTTTTTGGTATCAAAATTTTTTTAATTGCTAGATTAGAGTTAATTCCTACAGAAAGAATTTAAAGATTAATAGAAAGAGGTTTCACTTCGCGTACACTTGACCACGCTCATATACAAATAGCAATTTTCATATTCTCTTTCACGGTAGCACTCTCAATCTAGTCAACTTTCTTCTAGTCAAAGTCTGAGTCACCGCTATGATTTTCGACTTCCCAAAAAAAATCAAAACTAAGAAAATCCGATGCGGTTTTACAATTAATAATCCGTGAGTTTTCACTCATTAGACAAGCTACAGTCAATTCAAAGGTATTATTCATATGCTATATATAAAATTATTTTGAAATGCTCTTATAAATTCAGCAATTGCAGCACGCATCAGCGTGTAATGAAATCGCTGAAAGATTCCCCTTACAGAACTTCAATTAGATACAAATTACTTGATTTTTCTTTGCACGTATGATGTAAGAGTTTGAAAACCTTACAAAAAGTATCGGTTTTTAGTGGCCATGAAGAACACAGAAAATGCTAAAAGTTGAATAGAAGAGCACATAGCACAGCAAAAAAGAAGAATGTGGAAAATAAGTGATAACAAACATCAATTAAAGCAAAACAATTATTTATAAACATTGTTTTATAAACTTGATCCGCCCCATAAACTAGTTTCATTCTTATGAGAACTGAATGAGAACTAAACAAGGAGGCTCGGTAATGTGCGATCGCATAGAAGGTTCCGAACCCTCTCATCCACAATTTTGACATAATTCTCCAGCAAATGAAGAACAGATAGAAAAACCCAAAAATTCAAGTATTTTTCAAAAAAATTGTTGTATGAACAAAAAGATAGCCTCCAAAGCAAATAAATCAATGGAGTAAAAAATGATGCATTAAATTATTGAGATATATCAATATTAAGAAAGCGAGTCAAGACGAACAGCAAAATTTAACAACAAGAACCACAACAAACATTAATTACATCAAAAACTTTATGTCCGTTTTAAAAAACAGAACCTAATAACAAAGTCATAATATAGTCAGATTAAACTGAAAATAAACAAAATAACTTCGCCAGAAAAGATATAGGACCAGTCCATAATAAGGCTTGGTAACAGTTACACAATAAAGAACAAAAACAGTAAATTTGAAAAATTCGCTTATAATTATTAAAAACAATTAAATTCAAAGTTAAACCATTAGAAATCAAATAAAATATCGCATTGGATTACAATTACCAATGCTTTTATAGAAGGGGTTTAACAACTGTCGATATTACATTGTTTATGCTGTTACAAAAAGAACAACAAATAGACAACAAACAAAAAATCAATTAAAACTTGCCAGAAAACGCTTTTGAAGCCGTAAAGCCATAAATTGGCGCCCAAACTATGTTCGATTGCACCTTCTTCGAACACTGAAAAGGTATTATGTGACCTCTCATTAATGAAACAAGTTAACAAGTAGTCAAAAAGGGAAAAAAAGGCAAAATTAAGTAACATTTTTTTTCGAAAAAAAAATTGTTTCCAGACATGAAAGCCATTAATTACAAAATGAAATAATAAAACAGGTTCGTTTACTCTTCCAAAGGAAGCCCATGAGATTTGCAAAAATCCAGAATATGTCTTACGTCTATAAAAGGAACGTCAAATATGACAAAAATCAAAAATTAAATTATTTTTTTTGTGAAAAACCTGTGTCGAAGCCAGTAAAGGCATAACGAATTCTTTAAAACATTAGATTTTGTGATACCAATCATTTTTGGCACCTTCTTTTGACAACAATAATGTCATATTTGGCCTGTAATTAACGAGACTAAGTAACAAACAGACAGAAAGAACCAATTACGAAATTAATGTTTTTTTAATTTTGGAAAACAATGGTTTTCAAAGTCATGAAAGCCATCAGCTATCTACTAATATCAGAAAATCGGCTCATCTATTCTTCCATGAAAGCCAATGAGACGGGGTACTTGTACAGGATATTTCAAACAACTAAAAAGACAAAGTAAAAACGACAGTTAAAGACAAAATTGAAAAGTTCAATTAAATTCTTCGAGAAAGTATTGTCGAAGCCGTTAAAACTTCCTATCCTAAAATATTTGAATATTATCGATTGTGTCTATTTTAAACGCCAATAACGTTAAAAATTCAAATTATTCGAGAAAGTAGTGTCGAAGACGTTAAAACCGAAATCGAAATCTTTAAGGATTTTAATAGTATCAATGGTGACTTATTTTGAACGCCAATAATGTGATATATGAACTGTCAATAACATGATAATGCGACAAAAATAGAAGACATGAAAAATGCGCAAAAAGCTAAAAATTAGAAAAAATGTAAAATCTAGTAAAATCAAAGCCAGAAAACCAGAGTTTGAGGCATAAAACCTCAATAAAGATTGAGTTTGAATTTAGTAGAAAGAATAAGCATCCTTTCATTGCTGACACTAAGCTACAAGTTGACAAAAAAGAAAAAATGGAATCAAAGTTCAATAAGTCATTTTTTATTTAAAAATCAAATATTTTTAGAAGTCAAAACGACCATAAGCTTTCAAGTAACAGAGTAGATACAATAATTTGGAGCTAATTAGGAAGCCAATTGAACCTATCACTAGTAAGCTTTAATTTGAAATGTTCTGTTATTTAATTAACATAAAATAGATCAATTTTTTTAAAAAAAGACCGACTGATTATAATCCAAATTATTTTTGGATTGTAACAGTCCAAGAACTATCCAAAACTAGCCCTGCTGATGCTGTTTGTCCATTCAGAAGAACTAACTTTTCGAATGTCATAGATAGATATTTTGTTAGTTAAAAAATCAAAAATAAATGCTGCGTTTTTGATAGTCAACGAGTAAAGTTAGCAAAAAACAGTAAAGTTTTAATTACAGAGCAATCTCAACGGAAGTTGAAGTAGAAATTGCCCCCTTTGGAATCTACAACGATTGTGTTAGTGGTGTTTGGGTGTGCATTTCCTGCAATTTTAATCAAATTGGACTGAAGAAACTTATTTCGTGCTGTTTTTGATGAAAAGTCTGGATTTTGAAATATTTAGCCAGATTTTTTGACAAAGAAATTAAATAGAAATAGCCGACAATATTTTCTCTCCTTAAATATAAAATCAACAAGACTTTCTTTTAAAAAATTCTAGCAAATTTTAGCAAAATTGGCGAAATTTTTCTGTCAAAATTCCGAAAAATGTGAATAAAATCAACGGAATTCACACTCTATTTTTTCAAAAGTTTAAACCTCGATAACTCCCTGTAAAAAACGAAAACCAAAAAATTTTTTTAATTCCATATTCTACGCTGGACAAGCTTTCTAATGATATCAGTTTCAACTCTCTACGATGAATATATCGATCGGCCAAAATCGACTGAACAAAAAAACCCATTTGAGTATATAGTTCCTCCCCCCCCCCCCCCCCCCCCCCCTCAAGAGGGGTCGGAACAAAAAAATGATAAAAACTGAAAATCTTACTAGATTGTTTTAGCAGTCTAAAATGCGGTCAAAAGCTAGATTGACATGCATCTTCTATAAAAGGATGGACTATTAAACGCTACAGACAAGAATACGACACCACAACCCATGTCTATTATCTTGATTGGTTACTTTGAAAAAAAAAACAATCGACTACAGCTTGCTTTGCAAAAACAAAACAACTGACTACAGTTTGCGTTGCTTAACTTAATCACACGGAGGCTAGTCCCAGAGGGCGAGAACGATGGGGGAATGGCAAAAGGGGGTACGGTTGCTTCAAACTGCAGCAGCTGCGCTGAAACTCACACTTAGAGCTTACATAAATTATAAAAGAGCTGCTCAGAGACTTAATGCCCTAGGGCTTAAAAGATATCAGGTTATTGAACACGAAAAAAGTCAACCTATCGCTCATGCGAGCAAACGAACCTTGGAAAATGTTTTGGCTAAACTGTCCACAACATTGCATAAATAAATACACAGATGTTTACAATAATTCCTTCAAACTTCCTTCGAGACCAGTAAAAAATTTACAAGATGTGTTGCTTCAGTCTGACATTTTAACCACTAATATACAATACTTTGATTCTCTTCGCTCATAATCGCTTGTATATTAGCAACAAACTTTCTTTCAGAAAGAGAGCAATTTAGATCACTCAAAAATGAAGAACTCTAGCATGAAAAGTCACTCAAGAAGTCAAAGAATGTTCTACGACAGAAGGGTCAAGCAAAAATTTTGCATTAAAAAAGACCCACATGTTTACAATAATTGCATGAAACTTCGTTCGAGAGCAATTAAACAACGAGTACAATTCAATAGTGTACCTCTTTTCATCTTAATTCCCTTGCGCGCTATTTCATGCGTTCATATAAGCACAACCCAAAAACCAGATCAATCCTTAACCTTTTTACAAAACGGCTCCCAACAGAAAATTTAGATTGGTACACGAAATCGACAGCTCAAATTCTTCTCAAAACCCAAATCCTATTTTACTTCTCGAGAAAAAAAACAAAATAATAAATAAAAGTGTAAATTAAACTGAACTCTAATTTATCAATTCCGATTATTCGCTAATGCAGTGATATGGCAATAGTTAGATATGGCTTCAGTTTTGGGGATACGTGATCAATCCTAAAATTGTAGTTCCGTTCTTTGAGGAGAATTTGGCGCCGAAGTTCCCCTCGAGTTCTGATATTCGACAAAGTCTCTGTTCAGAGAACTCGAGAGCTGCGCTGGGCGATCTGGGCTGTCTAATCCTCCGCTCGCAACGGTGACGCTGAAGTCCATAACTCTCGACCTTTCACTTGAAACCTTGGGCGTCGCATGTACCTTCAATGCCTCAGAACTTTCATGAGCGTTCGATATTTTATACTTTCCTTCATCGCATTTGAATTGCTGAACTGGAAAACAGTGTTGGACAAAAATGACAGCCAGGCCAGACCCAATTAGACCTCCTACCATGACGTCCAATAAATGGTGGTGGTTGTCGGCGACGCGAGTAAACGCCACAAACCATGAGGTGACCAGGAAACACACCTGCAGAAGTGTCTTGATCATACAGATTGAGTTGAACGGATGCAGAAACTTTTGCAGATATGTAACTCCGAAGACCCCAGCGAATAGTGCAATTGACGCATGACCTTAAACAATTGAGCGCTGATAACTAACTAAAATCATGGACTAATTTTTAAAAATTCTGCTTACTGTACTGGTTGTTTGTTACAACTGAATTCCGAAAAACAACCACAACACAACAACCAGAATATAACCACAAAAATTTTGGCAACCAATTAAAATCCACTCAGCAATTTAAAAAGGACCACTTTAAAAAGCGCCACTTAACATATTACATCATTAGACTATTAGAACTACTAACAGATCATTAAACTATTAGAACTGCTAAAATATCATTAAACTATTGGAACTACTAAAATATCATCAAACTATTAGAACTGATACCTGGAATATGACACTGATCCTACAGAATTATAATACGTAAATTACATTACGAATCTCTTCTCGCAACCATTCAAAGAAGTAATGCGCCAAAAATGTATAAAAAAATTAGTCCTGTAAAAACCTCAAAAACAGATCGCTTTCGTGATGTATTATGATTTTTTTCTGCCGAAATTTCAAATCTTTGCAATTTTTATCAAAAGACATATCGGCAAAACGGGAAAAAATTTGCCAGTTTATTTTTTCACATATTTTGCCAACGTATTCCTTGTCTAGAACAATTAAGGAGAACAGCGGTCTATACCAAGGTCAAGGGGGGCTATTGGGCAAGGGCGAGGTAGGAGTGCATTTTACTTTCTAAAAAAAACGATGTACAAAAACGTTTTGGCATTTTCAAGCAAACAATCTGCCGCATACGCAATCAAAGAAAACCTTTGTATAAAAACCATAGCCGGCAGATTACCCGAATAACTGCGAAAGAATAGATAGAAACATCTATAACGATAGAAACAACAGATAGATAGATAGATAAAATACAGATAGAAACAGATATGAAAAAAAACTTATCGCTGCCAACATTTATTCAAAGGGGTAGTACAATTGAGAACAATTTTGCGTGCAAAAATTATTGACGATGTAGAGGTTCGAACCCCCCAGCCCTGGCGTCGAAACGACTGCATTATCCACTACGCTACAAGTCCCTTATGCACTCTTATATTACAACCAACTTTGTTTTAGCAATAGACATAAAATCTGAATGCGAGCGATTAAGGTCAAGCGAAAAGCAAAAAATCAAGAGTGAAAGAGTGACTGAAAACGTGAAGCGAAAGAATGTTCTAGAACAAAATGTAAAACGAAAAGAGCGTCAGACGACAAAAAACATAACCGGAAGAATTCCGGAAACAACTCGAAATGGTATCCACCGAAATAACTGGTTTTTCAAAAAGCTTATCCCTCCAAGCAGAAGGGCTCAATACAGAGATAGTAACCATCTTAAGTCAAACAAAGAAAGAAAATTTCGGCAAAATGAATAAAATTTAGGAAATTTTTCATGCAATATAAGTACACATACAAACGAAAAGCTATGTTTCATACAACGAAAACTAGTTATTCAGACTCAAAAAATACGCAAAGCCTTAATGAGCTTACAAACATCTCTAATTTTGAAAAGGAGAAAAACTGAGAACAAAATTGAGAAAAATTTAATGAATTTTTCTCTAATTTCATAGAAAGAGACAAAAAGAAACTGTAGCAAAAGAAACTTGTATCCCTTGTACTAAAAAAAAATCTACATGAAGAGGCTTTAATTCAATTGCCAATAAAATCGAAAGAACAATACAATAGGCTAAAAATCGCAAAGTTTCAAATTAATTGAAAAAAAAAGAATAAAAAAGGTATACAGGCAAAAAACCGTTTAAAATCAAAACCAAAACCCCATTATTATTCGTAGAAAGTATTTATCAGTCAAAAGGTTTAAACGACATTTCAAGCAAATTCTCAGTGCTGCACTAAGTCAAATGAAACCAATTGCAAACAAAATCTAAGAAAGGCTAAAATCCTTACTTTCAAATAAACTGATAAAAGCAGAGTTGATAAGAACTGTAGGAAAATTTCTCAGGAAAATGATACATTTCTCAGGACTGATACATGCTTGAATGCTGGGAATAAGGACAAAAACAAAAACACATGATAAAAAACAAAGACTTGTTCTTGACTTTTGAAATTTAAAAATCGAATTAGAAAATGAAGTAGAAAAACAATTGCACGTAATTATTTAGCATAAAATAATATAGCTATCGTATAGATAAAAAAGTAGAAAAATAATTCAAAAATTGGAAACAAAATATTTTGCAATAAAATTTTCAAAAAATTCAAAATTGCCTTTATGAAAAAAAATCCCGCAGAACATCAAATACTAAATGCAACAAAATTGTTCAATTAATATCAAATGTATATTAGGATCCCTGACAGCGCACAAAAAGACTTCTCCAGTTATTAAATCCAAAACAAAAAATGAGAACAGTTGGACAAAAAGCTGCCAAAATTGTGCCAAACGCTGCATGTGTACAATTATACGAAACAAACACTTCACGTTATAAAGATACATTCAATGCATGAAATATCAAAATTATATCGCCATATGCACTGATTTTTGAAAAGTTACACTTCCGCAACATTTGCCGACTCAAAAACTCAGTCTGTTTTGTGTTCAAATTCAATTCTTCTCCAGCTTGAAAAAAATGATTTACTTTAATTTACTTTGCAAAATCGAACTCAGCTACAAAATAAAGAACGGTATCATAAGCATAAAAATCATAGTTCAAATCCAGTATTAAATTATCTTCTAAAGGCCGAAGAAAACAAGAAAAAGCAGTGGAACCAAAACCGATCCCCGCCGAACACTTGTCGACATTTTGATTCTATTAGAAAAGACTCCATTGATGGCAAAGATTTTGAGAGCAGCTGGTCAAAATATCCGTCTGCAGGTCTGAAACAAGCAATCGTATTCCTAAGAGATTGGAAAGAAGAGAGGACTTCAAAAGCAGATAACAGATCAAGTTCAATGTTAATAATTGACTTATAATCGTCTTTATTTGAGACTGAGCAGAGCTTTTTCAGTAGAAAAAGAACTCCTATAGGCGCTTTGGTATTTACTCAATAAATAATTAGATTCCAAATAATGTGACAGTTTATCATAAACAGCTTTTTCAATTCATTTGGCAAAACGCAGGTTGGTTACAGGCCGATAGCTTGATAGGATCACTGAATCAAGGTTTAGTTCAACATTGGCCTGAAAAAGCCTTCTTTCAAGTTTTCGGGGAAAAACTCACCTCCAAGAGCCAAATTAATGATTTTTGCGAAGAAAAATGTTATATTTCGACATTTTGTAAAACTTACCAGAAAAGATATTATTAGTAGAAGTGCTCATTGATGTCCCGGAGATCAAGTTAACAAAATAGTTGTCTGATAGCTCAATGAAATACGCCATTGGCGTGCCAAATGAGTGATCAACATTTACACTATCAACAAAGGGCACAGCTTTAAGAACCGCTTCAGTTATTGAACAATTCTACGAAATTAATTGTACAACCTATCTTTCTTGAGGGCTCTCCATCGGTTCCTCCTCAAACTCTCTTCACCACAGAATACTTCTGATCGGGTTTGTGCAACTCAAGCAAAATTTAAGGTATTCGGTTTGTTTTTATTTTCTTGAAAATATCAAAATACGAAGTGATTGAACTCAAATACAGATTTCTGTCTTGCAAAGATGACATATTTCTGTACACTTTTTCCTGCTTTCTTTTTAATCTTTCTAGCACTCTCAATTCAACATCGAAGAACTGGCAGCTGTGAATACTTTGTTCTTGATCGAGTTGGATGGTTTTCATTTACGTAATTGTATTCATTAGAAGCGATTTCTCCAGGCCGATTTTGCATTCTTTGACCACTTAGTTGCTAAAAGCTTTTGTATCAAATTTCCTCCAATTTCGATAATTAATCAATTGTTTTCAATTATATCCCATTCCTTACCATGTATATTGAGAGTCTGAGAAAAATATCACATCCGGTAGGATTTAAGACATCAAGATGATCTAATTCAATGCCCGTAGTCATTGTTATGATCCAATATCCCACCAGATTTATGCGTAGAAACATTAACATACTTACTCCAAGAACAGCACTTATCAAGAAAAACGCCAATTGTAGGCGTCATCAATTAAGACGACATTGACATCGCCAAGAATCAAAATTTAATCAAAAAAGGCAGTTAAAGTGTTAGCCTAATTGTTGTGATAAATATATTAAATAGATTTGTTATGGCAAAATCCTTGTACTGGGGACCTCCAATGGGAGGGTTTTAGAGGCAAGGTTCGGGTATGGTTCGTTAGAGTCAAGGTCCGACTCATCGCATCAGGTCGTATCATTCTAACAGATTTCTTTTTTAGAACAATTTCTTG
Source organism: Convolutriloba macropyga (assembly GCF_964194025.1). Taxonomy (NCBI): domain Eukaryota; kingdom Metazoa; phylum Xenacoelomorpha; order Acoela; family Convolutidae; genus Convolutriloba; species Convolutriloba macropyga. Next base: position 6,988,081 of record NC_134475.1, read on the forward strand.
TGTTTTTGAATGTTAGCAGGCTCCGTGAATGGGATGTTTTGATGCCAACCAACTTCCTTCATCACATCAGGTCGTACCATTCTAATTGATTTCATTTTTAGAGCATTTTTTTTTGTGTTTTGAATGTTAGCAGGCTCTGTGAATGGGACGTTTTGATGCCTACCCTCTTCCCTCCAGCTGCTCGGACTTGGTCTTGGGTACTTCTCGTACCAAATATATAGACGAGGGTCAAGTAAAGGGTTGTGTTCACTCCTATCGAGTTGCTAAACTGCTAGATCTCTGTGAGGTTATCAATAAATACCCAGACCAGAAGCTGAACACTGTTGTAGTAATTGCCGGCTTCAATGATCACCGTAGTAGTATTGAAACTTTCATAGAGCATTGGAAATTCCTCATTCAGCTGATTAATGTTAAATTTAGCCCAAGTAATTTGATTGTTCCCAAAGTTATACCCACCAGCTGTAATCGCCTCATAAATAAGAAAATCAGTGCCCTTAACTACGCTTTGTATAATTATATTGATTCTTGTGCCCTAAAGTTGTTTATTGTTTCACCCTCATTTAGAAATGTTCTTGAACTTAACCTGTTCTGTAAAGACACCGTGCACTTCTCCTTTCATGGAAACAACGTTTTCACTATTATTCTGTTTAACATCATTCAATACTTTAAGTATCGTTGCTGTTATTACTCTCCTGTAATTAACTTAATCTAGTCCCCCTCAGTGCAGCCTTCCCAACTCCTAGCCCGCAGCTTGATGGCTGATCAAACCCATTGTCCACTCTGCAAGGGTCCCCTACGTAGGGGAGGCGTCTGGTGTCATACATGTTATAAATATTTGCACGTGAAATGCAGTGGTCTAGCCGCAGCGAAAGATTGGACCGAAAACTTCAGCTGCAAAAACTGCTCTGAGATCACCGCAGCCACCGAAACAGCAATCGCAACGCCGGCACCACACAACGCTCTGACCGTTCCCGACACTGCACTCATAGATCCTGCAACATCGCACGCCCCCGAACGTTCCGTCGCCGCAGCATCGAATAATTTTTGGGACCACTTCCAGCCTCATCACGCGGTAACAGTAAGCGAAATATACCGCAAGGTCGTCACTTGGAAGCCCTCGTTCTTCACGCTCGGTAAGAACAAGACAGGGGAACAGTTCGCCGAAGCCCTTCACAGTGTCCTCTCCCCGATTGCCGTAAACACGGATAGATCCGATATATCTCTGACCCTCTGTATGATACTTCCGCACCTAACCCTCAGTCGAACAAAGAACACGGACGATGGATCGAACAATAAGACCATCAAGCGTAGACTGCAAGCATGGTACAGCTGCAACTTCTCAGAACTGTTCTTTGAAGCGAAGGCAATCCAAATGAGAATGAATTCAAGGAACAAACAGCAGCACTCTGACCTCAAGATGTTCAACAATTTCATGTCTCGTGGTAAGATCAGTAATGGCATTCGCGTTCTTTCGGATGAGCACAAAGGCGGCGTGCTCGCACCTACCGATCTCATAGACGGTAGACCGGTCCTCGAGATTTTACGCGACAAACATCCTGAAGGTCAACCCTTGGAGCCCAACTGCATTCAGAGCGAACATCCACGCACGCTTCCTTACCACCCCGCTGTCTTCGACAAAATCAGTGCCAGGCTCGTCCGAAAGCATGCAATGAAGACTCATGGCAGTGCCGGGCCTTCAGGTCTCGATGCCGATGACTGGCGTAGACTACTTTCTGCTTTCGGGCAAACCTCCACGAACCTGTGCAAGCTTGTTGCCAAGTTTGCTAAGAGGCTGGCCACGTCCATAATACCACTGGATGATTTGATTACATACAATGGTTGTCGACTAGTGGCTCTGGATAAATGTCCAGGTGTGAGACCTATTGGTATTGGTGAAGTGATGCGTCGCATCACCGGACGCATAATCGTCGACTGCATCAGGCAAGATCTAACATCCCTCGGTGGAAACATGCAACTGTGTCTGGGCCAGAAATGTGGCATAGAACATGCCATACATTCGCTTCGCCACAGTTTTGATGATCCCGAAAACGAAGCAATTCTTCTAATTGATGCCAAAAACGCTTTTAACGTGCTCAATAGACGAACAGCATTAGAGAACGTGAAAGCCTTATGCCCATCTTTGCATGTTGCCTTACAGAATTCCTATAGCCACCCGTCTCATCTCTACATCGGTAAGTCGACCATACTGTCTCAGGAAGGTACGACACAAGGCGATCCCCTTGCGATGGCAATGTATGGAATCGCAATCCTACCCCTAATAACAAGACTTCATAATGACTCTTTGACACAAAAAATGGTATGCTGATGATGGTAGCGTCGTCGGTAAGTTAGAAGATATCAGGGCACTCTTCGACAAGCTCACTGAGCTCGGTCCCAAGTATGGATATCTTGTCAATCCTCCGAAGTGTCAGTTGATAATTAAGCCAGGAGGCGAGCGCCAAGCGTCAACTGTGTTTGCAGGCACAAATGTGGAAATCACGCAGGGCGCTCGAGTCCTGGGATCAGTTATCGGAAGCTCTGAGGCCAGTAAAAATTTCCTGAAAGATGCAAATATATAGACGTACCAAATATATAGACGAGGGTCAAGTAAAGGGTTGTGTTCACTCCTATCGAGTTGCTAAACTGCTAGATCTCTGTGAGGTTATCAATAAATACCCAGACCAGAAGCTGAACACTGTTGTAGTAATTGCCGGCTTCAATGATCACCGTAGTAGTATTGAAACTTTCATAGAGCATTGGAAATTCCTCATTCAGCTGATTATTGTTAAATTTAGCCCAAATAATTTGATTGTTCCCAAAGTTATACCCACCAGCTGTAATCGCCTCATAAATAAGAAAATCAGTGCCCTTAACTACGCTTTGTATAATTATATTGATTCTTGTGCCCTAAAGTTGTTTATTGTTTCACCTTCATTTAGAAATGTTCTTGAACTTAACCTGTTCTGTAAAGACACCGTGCACTTCTCCTTTCATGGAAACAACGTTTTCACTATTATTCTGTTTAACATCATTCAATACTTTAAGTATCGTTGCTGTTATTACTCTCCTGTAATTAACTTAATCTAGTCCCCCTCAGTGCAGCCTTCCCAACTCCTAGCCCGCAGCTTGATGGCTGATCAAACCCATTGTCCACTCTGCAAGGGTCCCCTACGTAGGGGAGGCGTCTGGTGTCATACATGTTATAAATATTTGCACGTGAAATGCAGTGGTCTAGCCGCAGCGAAAGATTGGACCGAAAACTTCAGCTGCAAAAACTGCTCTGAGATCACCGCAGCCACCGAAACAGCAATCGCAACGCCGGCACCACACAACGCTCTGACCGTTCCCGACACTGCACTCATAGATCCTGCAACATCGCACGCCCCCGAACGTTCCGTCGCCGCAGCATCGAATAATTTTTGGGACCACTTCCAGCCTCATCACGCGGTAACAGTGCGCGAAATATACCGCGAGGTCGTCACTTGGAAGCCCTCGTTCTTCACGCTCGGTAAGAACAAGACAGGGGAACAGTTCGCCGAAGCCCTTCACAGTGTCCTCTCCCCGATTGCCGTAAACACGGATAGATCCGATATATCTCTGACCCTCTGTATGATACTTCCGCACCTAACCCTCAGTCGAACAAAGAACACGGACGATGGATCGAACAATAAGACCATCAAGCGTAGACTGCAAGCATGGTACAGCTGCAACTTCTCAGAACTGTTCTTTGAAGCGAAGGCAATCCAAATGAGAATGAATTCAAGGAACAAACAGCAGCACTCTGACCTCAAGATGTTCAACAATTTCATGTCTCGTGGTAAGATCAGTAATGGCATTCGCGTTCTTTCGGATGAGCACAAAGGCGGCGTGCTCGCACCTACCGATCTCATAGACGGTAGACCGGTCCTCGAGATTTTACGCGACAAACATCCTGAAGGTCAACCCTTGGAGCCCAACTGCATTCAGAGCGAACATCCACGCACGCTTCCTTACCACCCCGCTGTCTTCGACAAAATCAGTGCCAGGCTCGTCCGAAAGCATGCAATGAAGACTCATGGCAGTGCCGGGCCTTCAGGTCTCGATGCCGATGACTGGCGTAGACTACTTTCTGCTTTCGGGCAAACCTCCACGAACCTGTGCAAGCTTGTTGCCAAGTTTGCTAAGAGGCTGGCCACGTCCATAATACCACTGGATGATTTGATTACATACAATGGTTGTCGACTAGTGGCTCTGGATAAATGTCCAGGTGTGAGACCTATTGGTATTGGTGAAGTGATGCGTCGCATCACCGGACGCATAATCGTCGACTGCATCAGGCAAGATCTAACATCCCTCGGTGGAAACATGCAACTGTGTCTGGGCCAGAAATGTGGCATAGAACATGCCATACATTCGCTTCGCCACAGTTTTGATGATCCCGAAAACGAAGCAATTCTTCTAATTGATGCCAAAAACGCTTTTAACGTGCTCAATAGACGAACAGCATTAGAGAACGTGAAAGCCTTATGCCCATCTTTGCATGTTGCCTTACAGAATTCCTATAGCCACCCGTCTCATCTCTACATCGGTAAGTCGACCATACTGTCTCAGGAAGGTACGACACAAGGCGATCCCCTTGCGATGGCAATGTATGGAATCGCAATCCTACCCCTAATAACAAGACTTCATAATGACTCTTTGACACAAAAAATGGTATGCTGATGATGGTAGCGTCGTCGGTAAGTTAGAAGATATCAGGGCACTCTTCGACAAGCTCACTGAGCTCGGTCCCAAGTATGGATATCTTGTCAATCCTCCGAAGTGTCAGTTGATAATTAAGCCAGGAGGCGAGCGCCAAGCGTCAACTGTGTTTGCAGGCACAAATGTGGAAATCACGCAGGGCGCTCGAGTCCTGGGATCAGTTATCGGAAGCTCTGAGGCCAGTAAAAATTTCCTGAAAGATGCAGAAACTAAATACACAAAAAGTTTAGACAGACTTGGTCAATTTGCTCTCACATCACCCCAGAATGCCTATGCATGTTTGACGAAGGGGGTTCAACAGAAGTTGAGCGTCCTCTCGCGTACTACACCTTCCATGGACGGGGTTCTGGACAAGGTGGAGGAGCGGCTTGGCCGAGTCATACCGAACATCGTCGGCAAAGAAGTAATCCAAGAGGAAAGAGAACTTTTTTCTCTCCCTCTCAGAATGGGTGGGCTTAACATCGCCCTCCCACAAGATCTTCACAAAAATCTTGAGCAATCAGTTGAACTCTCAAGACCATTGGCGTCATTCAAAAATATTCAACAATGTGAAGTAGAACAAACCAAGATCAGTCTCAGACAGAAAGCAGACAATCAACGTGAACTCATCTCGAAAAAATCCAGAATCGAAAACAATCTACCAGAAATGAAGTATACCATCCAGCTGGCCTCGGAGAAAGGAGCATCAAGCTGGCTTAACGCGCTTCCGTTGTCAAAACATGGTTTTGACCTCACGAAGACTGAGTTCCGTGATGGAATAGCACTTCGCTACACCTGGGAAGCGAAGAACACGCCAGCCATATGCCCATGCGGGAACTAATTCAGCCTCACCCATGCCCTCCATTGCGCCAAAGGCGGTTATACGCACCTACGACACAACGAAATTAGAGATGTGTTTGCAAACCTGATGGATGACGTTTGCCACGATGTACAGATAGAGCCAAAACTTCAGTCGCTCGATGGAGACATTTTCTCGAGTAATTCCACCACCACTGATGATGACGCTCGACTGGACATCAAGGCAAACGGTCTGTGGGGCTCCCGCTTTAATCGCACTTTCTTCGATGTGAAGATTTTCAACCCTCATGCGAAGAGCTGCCCTAAGACCATAAAAGATGCATGCAAATATCACGAGAGCATCAAGCGAAATAAGTACGAAGAGCGAATCCGCGAAACCGAACACAGCAGCTTCAATGCACTGGTTTTTGCTTGTTCGGGTGGTCCAGGTCCATCAGCATCGCGCGCTATGAAACAACTCGCAACCAAGATCAGCGAAAAACGCGGAGAGCCGTACGCCGACACTATAAGCTACATCCGAACGAAAATCAGCTTCGCACTTCTGAGGAGCTGTGTTCTCTGCTTGAGGTGATGTCGTGCCCTCAAGCCTCGTGTTCTCAGTGAGACTTCGATTAGCGCCGTCGTGGAGGAGGGAAGGCTGCACTGAGTGTTTGGCTGCTTATCTTTATTCATTTGCTTATTCCTTGATGTTCCATTTTTATTTTAATCCTTCCATTCTAGTTCCCTATGTGTGCTATATATATATTTATAGGTGCTTTCCTCTCCACTTGTTATTTATTTTTGTGACTGGGCCGTCTTTACACTGTCTGGAGGGGAACAGCTTGGAGTGCAGCATCCGGCTACTAAGTGCTACTCATCATGCCCTATTTTTCGACCTATATCCATCGATGCCGGATGGTGTACACGGCCCTTTATTATTTCAAAGAAAAAGCGTTAAAGTGTTCAGTCCCAAATTGAATGTCTTATTTTAGTTGTTTCCTTTTTGAACTGCATTACGAAGATATTACCAATTCATTTGTTATTTTTGTCTGAGCATTTGTTTCATTATCACTAGCTGTAATACAATCAGCGTCTGCAAGCTGGACGCTTTCGATATCACTTTTTTTAAGTCATTGATGAAAATAAGAAAGCCAAGCACTTTTCTTTCAGGTACAGCTGTTAATTGTTTCCCATAGGTTGTTTCCTATTTTCCAACTTTTTCCTTTTTTAAAACAAACTTGCCAGACACCTACTAACCGGAGGGAAAAGATTTCATAGCGTCCTCCAATTCAGTCAAATCAGCGGCACAATTGAAGCTGTCCCTTGTCATCAATGTGTTGTATTTGCAGTTTAACTGATCCCAGTCCTGAAAGGGAAGATCGTTCGGCTTACAAACGGCCAAAAAATGAGGACGATATTCTCCGACAGCTATCTTGGTGATGTCTGTTATGAGGTAGCACGTTGAATTTCCAGCAGTAAAAACCAGAAATACTATCAAATTCTCAACCCAACAGATCTTGGTTACTTTGATAAATGAAAGTAAATTTGATAGTTTGTAGGAGTCCTTCGGCGACGGTAATTTAGTTAAAGCTGCAGTGAAATAGTTAACGATCATTATAAAAACAGCCACAGGTAATATAGCTATTAGAACAAGTTCACTGCCGGACACTAGTTCCTTCTTCGTAGGATATATAATACTAGGATCGCCACAATAAACGCCCCTATCAACAACATCGGGGAATGTTAACATAATGCAATTAACAAAGCAGATATACAACAAAAGACCTGATGCGTTCAGAATAAGCGCCAGGTTTTTTGACATCAACGCCTTTCGAGAAGCCATCTGTGCAAGAATAATTTTCACCGAAACAACAACTCAGCACGGATGCTCAAACTTATGACGCTTCAAAGTTCCATTTGACAAGTTGTGTATTTACCAATAGTTGTTCTGTGCAAATAACGAAGTCGTTTACCATTTAGTATGAATAAATTGTCGGCGGAGTCAAATGAATACTGGTTTGACTTTTACTTTCGAGCTCAATGAACGCAATAATGCAAACAAAATATGAACAAAAGTAGCTAACAGAAGACATTAACATAAAGAAAGTCAGAACAATAAAAGCAAAACATAAAATATCTAAAAACAACGCTCCGACTTGTAGCAGCGTAACGAATGAAGCGTGGAAAACAATGAAGACTTGCTAAATGGCATTTCCTTGAAAATATCACCATCTGTAATTAAAACCAAAGCAACTGAAAATTTAGCAAACTCAAGAAAAAATTGCCTTCTATTGAGTTAATTAAGCCCGACGCTCGCTCACGGTTGCCATATCATTTTACCTATTGTCTACGACAGGTTAGCCACCAAAAAATCCGTGCGAAGATCTGGCAATAGCATCATAACACTCAATAAAAACACCGTTTCTAGACCAATTGGCGTCGGAGAAGTCTTGCGAAGTAGTATTGGGAACTTAAAAAAAGCATTGAAAATGATTGTTTTATTGGAGGTAATAGCCAACTTGGGCCTTTCACATTATATCCCCCAAGCTTAGTGGTCAGAAAACTGAAGCCCCTTGCAATTGGCGTCTATTGTGTGGCTGCAATAACTGTAGAGACTTGAAGAAACTCATCTTTACGTAAATAACAATAAATTTTGAACAACTCAATAACCGGTTTTTATGCGAACCCGTGGATTACTTTATCCTAAATCCTTTGTTATTATTATTATTATATCATGGTGAATATACCATAATGATGGGCTATATTGTTGTTCTTAGGGCTATTCGGGATTGCTCCCATTGTAGTTTGGTCTCAATTCCACTATCTTCTGCAATCACAGAATCCATGTACATAACACTCTCGTGGAAAGTCAGCAACAGGCGGTCCCACATAAAAAACAAAAAACGTCTTTTGAGTCCCAAGGGTCGGATAAAGTCTATTTCTGCAGGCAGACTGTTGGCAACTTTTGCAGATCGGAAATAAGTATTCTCTGAACTTCTCGGTTCTCAAGTCTTGGAATTTTGAATGATCTGAGAATTGAATAATTATGAATAATAATATAATGGTAAGACCCATGCTTTGAACCATCCGATCTGTTCATAGTATAAAATCCGTGCACTTTACGCTGTTACGGCTTTGATTGGGGGTTTCTAAAGCACTTTACTTTTCGAGTTTAAGCTGAAGAAAATGTTCAAAGCCAAAGCCTTCATTTAAATTGCGAAATAGAAATAATCAGCAAATGTTAAAGAATTGAAACAAATTGTTTTAAAGAATAAACGTATAAGAACAGTTAGTACAGATGCGGATTTGAAGAGGTTTTATTGCTTACTCGAGAAAGTCACCTCAATTTTATGAGTTCAGGTTTTGATTATTGTTGTTGGATGTGGACATATCAACGGTTTATTTTTCTTGTGTTATTTTCACCATTATCTCTAACTGATTTTTTGTGGTTATTGTTAACGGCATGGGTGCCTGTTAGTTGAAAAAACAGATAAAATGAATGTTACCTGCTTGACAAATAACGTCAATAACAAACAAGCACCCGAGCTAAACACTCTAGCTCATCTACCAGAGCGACACATTCCCTTGTTTTGGCTTTTGCTAGTTTTGTAGCCTCTTCCATCTCCCTGTTCAAAATTTCAACAAGCAGGACTCCCGCTGATTCGCAGCGTTTACTATTAATCTTTTTTAAATTAAAAGTTGGTCACGTAGTCTCCGACTTTCTAGCTTTAACTGCCGAAGCTCAGCTTCCAGCCAACACCGGTCGCTCCCAGCATTTCACTGTTGTCTATCTCTCTGCTGCTCTTCAATTTCGCCATGCAAATCATTCAGCTCCTTCAAACTGATTGACTCTCTATCCACGATATTGTGGGGCTGAAGCTGCATAAATGGAACCACCTTTGTTTTATTGGACGCCACTCCGACATTCCGGTAAACCTGGTGCATGACTATTGAATTGATTTTGTATGAATCGGGCAGCTAGCAGAAGTAGTCGCTAATTTTTGGTTCTGCCATTCCTACATATTACAAAATACAACTAATCTAGTGTATCAATTTCAATTTCGTTTAGTTTGGGCGCAGATTTATTCTTTTTTGCTTTTGAAATTAAAATGTTTGTCATACCGTCAATTGTGGTCCTTTATCTTGTCAAATTTTGTTCCCTAGAGGGTTGTTTGAGATAATCAAAATGCCCTCATTCCCCATTGGATTAATGGGTTGCAGTGAAGTTACAGGATTGGCGACACTTCGTAGCATATCGATTGACAGAAGGTGACTTCAAACTAAAGCTGATTTCCCAGGTCACATGCCAGATTTGTTTCTCGTTATAACCAAAGTATTTGGAAATAAAGAATTTTCAAACAAGCAGCCGAGCTAAACACTCTAGCTCATCTACCAGAGCGACACATTCCCTTGTTTTGGCTTTTGCTAGTTTTGTAGCCTCTTCCATCTCCCTGTTCAAAATTTCAACAAGCAGGACTCCCGCTGATTCGCAGCGTTTACTATTAATCTTTTTTAAATTAAAAGTTGGTCACGTAGTCTCCGACTTTCTAGCTTTAACTGCCGAAGCTCAGCTTCCAGCCAACACCGGTCGCTCCCAGCATTTCACTGTTGTCTATCTCTCTGCTGCTCTTCAATTTCGCCATGCAAATCATTCAGCTCCTTCAAACTGATTGACTCTCTATCCACGATATTGTGGGGCTGAAGCTGCATAAATGGAACCACCTTTGTTTTATTGGACGTCACTCCGACATTCCGGTAAACCTGGTGCATGACTATTGAATTGATTTTGTATGAATCGGGCAGCTAGCAGAAGTAGTCGCTAATTTTTGGTTCTGCCATTCCTACATATTACAAAATACAACTAATCTAGTGTATCAATTTCAATTTCGTTTAGTTTGGGCGCAGATTTATTCTTTTTTGCTTTTGAAATTAAAATGTTTGTCATACCGTCAATTGTGGTCCTTTATCTTGTCAAATTTTGTTCCCTAGAGGGTTGTTTGAGATAATCAAAATGCCCTCATTCCCCATTGGATTAATGGGTTGCAGTGAAGTTACAGGATTGGCGACACTTCGTAGCATATCGATTGACAGAAGGTGACTTCAAACTAAAGCTGATTTCCCAGGTCACATGCCAGATTTGTTTCTCGTTATAACCAAAGTATTTGGAAATAAAGAATTTTCAAACAAGCAGCCGAGCTAAACACTCTAGCTCATCTACCAGAGCGACACATTCCCTTGTTTTGGCTTTTGCTAGTTTTGTAGCCTCTTCCATCTCCCTGTTCAAAATTTCAACAAGCAGGACTCCCGCTGATTCGCAGCGTTTACTATTAATCTTTTTTAAATTAAAAGTTGGTCACGTAGTCTCCGACTTTCTAGCTTTAACTGCCGAAGCTCAGCTTCCAGCCAACACCGGTCGCTCCCAGCATTTCACTGTTGTCTATCTCTCTGCTGCTCTTCAATTTCGCCATGCAAATCATTCAGCTCCTTCAAACTGATTGACTCTCTATCCACGATATTGTGGGGCTGAAGCTGCATAAATGGAACCACCTTTGTTTTATTGGACGTCACTCCGACATTCCGGTAAACCTGGTGCATGACTATTGAATTGATTTTGTATGAATCGGGCAGCTAGCAGAAGTAGTCGCTAATTTTTGGTTCTGCCATTCCTACATATTACAAAATACAACTAATCTAGTGTATCAATTTCAATTTCGTTTAGTTTGGGCGCAGATTTATTCTTTTTTGCTTTTGAAATTAAAATGTTTGTCATACCGTCAATTGTGGTCCTTTATCTTGTCAAATTTTGTTCCCTAGAGGGTTGTTTGAGATAATCAAAATGCCCTCATTCCCCATTGGATTAATGGGTTGCAGTGAAGTTACAGGATTGGCGACACTTCGTAGCATATCGATTGACAGAAGGTGACTTCAAACTAAAGCTGATTTCCCAGGTCACATGCCAGATTTGTTTCTCGTTATAACCAAAGTATTTGGAAATAAAGATTTCGTGCCACTGGTGCCTGTATCTCAAGTCCATGTTGAAATACTCTATCGATTGACAGAAGGTGACTTCAAACTGAAGGTGACTTCCCAGGCCACATGCCGAATTTCTTTCACTTTTTAACCAAAGTTATTGGAAGATAAGAGTTTGTGCCACTGTGCATGTATCTCAAGTCCATGTTGCATGTTCGTATAAAAAAAACCTCCTTGTGCCAGGTAAACCTCTCTTCCTATTCTTTTTCCTCGAATGCCTTAATTTTTGGGCTTTCTTGCTAAGATCAAGGTGAGATTTGGCGCAGTACTTGATCAATTGACTTTAAGTCTGTGATTGGGCATGTCATCGGGTTTATCAATCATTTCTGGTCGTCCACAAGTAAACCAAGACCCGTTGTGCGACACAAGTGCGTCCACGTACAAGAGGTTGCATTTCAGTGATGCAAAATTTTTATGGAACACTTTAGAAATTGGGTTTAAGTTACCCATATCTTCTGAACTGTTGTCAGAAGACACCCTCCTAGCAAATCTTTTATACAAAACGTATTTTCTATGACACAGACGATAAAAATTTAGCAAATTTTGAACATAAATCACTGCTGTTGCTCTTTCCGCGCGCACACCTAGAGTTTTTGTTTATTTAAGAAAACTTGGTGTAAGTTTTCTTTGCAATTGGTTTGTTAAAATTATAGCTCTCTGCAATTTTTCTATGTGCCAGTTTAATAGCTCTAAGTATTTCAACAATTCAAATCCACCTCGAATATCCCACGCAAAGATTTTATCTAGCTTTGTGTCCATGAGATCTGCCTCAGATATATCTGCTGGCAAGAAATTACGTTCCCTGATCCTCGATTTTTCGTTTGTGTTTGTGGTTCGTCTATGTTTCGTCTGTGGTTCCTCTGTGGTTCGTTTCAAAAAGTTGAAAACCGCCTATTTGTTTGCTCTTATTTATTCCTGAACTACTAAAATCCTTGTTCCGTCTAATTTGCTCGCCAAAAACCTATTGATTCCAGCGTTCACTATCTTGGCTGTTGTCGAGTTCGAAAATTTAACTATCGATAACAAATTCCGTTTTGTGTTTCGGTCAGATGATTATTGTGCTGAATGTAATTAAAATGAATCTCATTGATATAAAAAGGTTTGCTCTTGTTTCAGAGGGTAGTTAAACAAACTTTGGTCCTCAAAAACATTTCAGCATTTGACATAATGTTATCTTTTTGTTTCTCAGCTTTTGGATTGGTCCAGTCCAGCAGCCAAAGGGTAGATATAATTCGTTCCCTTCATATTTTTGCCTTCCATGAACGTTTTTGATACTCTCCGACTAAATTTTGAGTCGCTTCCCTCTCCATTCATTTTATTAAGAATTTTTTTTAGAAGCACTGAATTCAAAATCACCGAGTTCCGGCAACAATATTTTGTGACCCTGCCACCCTGCCATAGCATTTGGCAGACTAATTCTTTGAAAGGGCAAAATGTCGGAATTGTTTGTTTTTTCGTTGAGTTATTTTTCAAACTCGTACCACCCACTTCTTTCAGCGCAACTACAGTATATACGGCTCTGTATATGGGGAGTTTTATCTACTCATGCTCTTCTCAGAGTGAATGAGTCCTCCTTAGCTTATCTGCTCCTCTTTGATATGTGACGTTCTGCATTTGGTTGGTTCAGTTATGGCACAACTTTGCATCTGTGTGTTCTCAAATTAGTACTCCACAATCTCTAAAGATTTCTGAAAAACCTAATATGCTAACCAAATGGAGAAATTTTCTGTTCAGCTGCAAGTTCCAATGTGAGTTTCGCTCCCTCTGCTTTTTGTTGTCTCAGCTTTAAAATTGCGTCATTATAAAATTTTTCTTTTGAATCGGTATCCTTGAATAAAAATAGTCTTTCAATTTCAATGGTTTTGTTATTCGCGAAGCACTTCTTGTTTGAACACGTAGTTTGCTAACATTCTGCGAAGAAGAAGTCCTGCTTTTATTCGGCAATTCTTCGCCTTCACTTCTTTAGGTTGTTCCCCCCGGCTATCCCGCTTTTGTTGTGTCTTTTTTGGGCGTAAACATCTTTGTGCTTCTGTTCTTGTTGTTTGTGTTAGTAGCTATTGATTCTTTTGTACTCCCACCTCTAGGTTTTCAGAAGAGTTCATCCTTGGCTGTCGGGTTCCGAGTTTAAGTACTAGGGTGAAGTTAACTATTATGCCCTTCTGGAGTAACTTCTCTTTTTTCTGAGTATTTCAATTTCCACAAAATCATTGCCCTCCGTAATGATGTTTTATGGTATTCTTGGTTCACTCCTTGCCTCGTGCGTTTTTTTTAATCATTGGTATTACTTTTACTATTCAATTTTTTTAAGTTGATCGCAGTGGATTTTTTTTGTTTTTTTTTGTTTTCAGGTCTTCAATAGAAAAGTTAAGATTGTTGTTTAATTCCCGTATTACTTGCGGTCGACTGTAAAAGAGTTGATTTTTTTTGTCTGGTAATTTTTATGGTGGTGTTAAACACTATTACTAATTCACCTATTCCAGATTGAAGTCCAAACGTGCTACGGTCATATTATTTTTTTTCTTTCTTGCTCCCCGTCCAGGTTTTTCTGTACCAGTTTGTGGCACTCCTGTAGTTCGTTTTTCAGGCAACTAACATAATCACTCAAGTTCGGATGGATTGTGTTTTTCATTGTTTGGTACAGGCAATCAATTAGCAGAACTTAGGATTGCCCAAAAAGGAGGTAAAAAGGGTCATATTTGGTCACAGAGTTAGTTGATGATCTGTACACCCTCATTACTAGCGAAAGATAATCGAACCAGGTGTTATGATGTTCACCCATATATTTTGCAAGAATTTCTTCAATTGTGCGGCTAGTACGCTCTATCATTGCTTTTCCTTGAGGATGGTAAGCTGTCGTTGATATCCTGTTAATTCCAGGCTCTTTAAACGGGTTCTGGTTAGATTTGACATAAAAATACTGCCCTTGTCACTATGCAGGTTTGGTGGGCGAACAAAAATTGAGCCCCATACGTTTACAAAGACCTTAGCTAAAGTTGAATCTTCTTGGTTGCTCATAGGAATTGCTTCATACCATTTTGTAAACTGATCTGCAATTAACAGATTGTATTTGTTCCCAATTGACCAGATGTTTTCGTCTTTCTTGTTTATTTGGTTCCATTGATCGAAATCTTCGATTTCTTCTGCAGTATATGGAACTCTCGACAGAGTTCCATAGACTGCAGAAAAATTTTTGTTCCAGATGATAAAAATTTTTGTTCCAGATGATAATTTGTGTCCAGATGAAAAATTTTTGTTCCAGATGATAAAATTTTTGTTCCAGATGATAACTTTTAAGTGTTTTGTGAAACAAACAATTGCCAAGAGCTTAAGTTTTGCCGCAAAGTAATTTCCTTGACCTTTACTGATTGCTTTTTCTGCCTATTTTATCGCTTTCTCACCCCATTGTTTTCTTTGTGATATAACTGCTCCAATACCAAACAGAGAGGCGTCGGTGGTCAACGAATAGGTTTTCAATATCATTCGGATAACCCAAATAGGATGCTTTCTAAAGTGCTTGTTTTAAAGAGTCAAGTTGCTCTGATCACAATTATATATTTCTGACTTTTTAAGGTATTCGCTTAAATCATTGCTGATCGAGTGCTTTTTCATTCTCCTCTTTCGATGCTAAGTTTTTCTCTTAAAATCTTCCTATCACAAAGTTGCTAGCGTACAATTGCCACAATGCAAATCAAGCATTTATCTCTAGATATTATTTGCTCCTAGAAAGAGCCCTTCGGCTATTTTTCAATATGAAGTGCAAGAAAGAGATCGATATGCCGTTGTTTTTTCCCTCGGCAACGATGCTCTGAGAGAAGAGGTAAAAAGAATTGAACGGTTAAAAAGTTCAATGGTAATAGCTGACTTCCTTGTAAAGATTTTTAAATTGACGTAGCGTCTTCGAATGATTTTGATAAAACCAATTTGTTCAACCGTTAATTTAGTCTACCTTCTTCACGGACAATTTACCATTTGGAGAATTGGTCATGTTCTCGGAAATGGGACATAGTTTGAACGACCTTTAGATCTTGGTTGCAAAAATGACTGATAGCACCATCGTAGCGTGTGACGGGGTGCCAGCAACTATCTAGAACAAAGCCGCTGATAGGTTGTCCACCTTACTGTACCTTATTCTTTCGTACGTTGTTAAAACTCAAAAACGGCTTGATACTTGGAAGTGCGCCTTTGTCACGTCAGTTTTTAAAAGGGATGAAAAGCAAATGTCGAAAATGGTCGACGAATATCTATACATCCACAAATGTTTCCTATTTTTTTGCACTATCTCCTCTTTACATACACATACGGAAAAATCAAGGACATTCTTAATACAGTTCAGCATGGTTTGCTTA
Source organism: Convolutriloba macropyga (assembly GCF_964194025.1). Taxonomy (NCBI): domain Eukaryota; kingdom Metazoa; phylum Xenacoelomorpha; order Acoela; family Convolutidae; genus Convolutriloba; species Convolutriloba macropyga. The sequence continues at coordinate 7,003,974 of NC_134475.1, forward strand.
CGATGCATTCTACGGTGACGCAACTGGTCTTTTTCTTTTCTACACGTGCTGTATTTACATTTCGACGAAAATGTGGAACATGTTGTTGTTTATTTAGACTTTTGCAATTCGTCTTATTCTCTCGATCACTCCTGTCTACTCCTAAATTAGCATCTTTTGATTTTGACGAAGATTTTGTGACACTGCTCTCATCTTACTTAGAATTTAGAAGACAAAAGCTAAAGTTGGGAACAACCTCTCAGACGTCTCGCATGTCAGCAGTGCTGTGCCGCAGGCCTATATAGTTCCTAATTTATGTCAATGATATGCTTGTTAACCCTGCATATTCTAATTTATATTGTTTTGCTGATGACACCAAACTATTTTGCAGCGCTGAGTAATGCCTACGCGCATTTCGATGTGATTGACACGAGCTATGATTATAGTCATATTGCAATTCGATTACCTTCAATGCTATCACTTTTGGTTATATTCATTTTAATCGGACTCCTAAGGAATCTCTATGTATATGAAGCGACGATATATTTTGAGTTGACCACATAACAGATTTGGGTATTGAAGAGTCTTGCTCACTGATGTGGAGCTATCACGTTAAGATTAAACTTGTGAAAGCTCGGAGAGCTCTAAACTATTTAAAACGCAGCGGTCCATGCGGTTTTCCCTCTGGTGTTAAATTTAATTGATACAAAGCTTGCGTTATTAGCATTGTTTTATGGCTACCCTGCCTGGTACCCGGACATTATCCATATGCACAGCTTCAAACTCTCGAACCTACAAGTTCTTAGGTGGTGCTTTGGACCCTGTGACTATGCTGGCTGGTTAATTAAAGTTCAAATTCCATGTCAGTTGCCTATCGGCGGATTGAGAGTTATTTACGTTTCTTGTCTGCTATAATGAATGAACAGAGTTGTCTAAATTTTAAAAATTTCTTCACAATTGAGACAAAGAATGTAGGTATTTATAATATAGACCTGGAACGTTTAGTCGTCTCGCGAGCAACTTATCGTGGAGAAATACTTTGTTTTCCGATCACGAAGAGTGGTCATTGACGCAGCTGATCTCCTGAATGTCGATATGAGCAGCTTCAAAAGGCAAGCCAAAGTAATGTTTTATATATGAATGTCTTTTGAACTTAACAAAAACTAAATTTGACAATAGTAATACGTGTTCTTGACTTTAAAATGAACATGAAGTGTTTGCGCAGTATAGGCAATATTTTAATGTTTTAGTTCATTTTTTTCGCAATTGTTAACATTTTTTTACATGAAAACAATGCTTAAATTTTTTTTATTGCTGTAATATCCTATAAAAGGTAAAAGAAATCTTTTACTACTACTTCTACTACTACAACTACTACTACAACTACTACTACTACTACTATTACTACTACTACTACTACTACTACTACTACTACTACTACTACTACTACTACTACTACTACTACTACTACTACTACTACAACTACTACTACTACTACTACTACTATTACTACTACTACTACTACTACCACTACTACTACTACTACTACTACTACTACTACTACTACTACTACTACTACTACTACTACTACTATATGATCTGAAGGACAATTTGAAGCAGACCATTTTAATCCGATTAGAGTCCATTTTAATCCGACTCATTTTGGCCAACACTCGTGTACATACATTGTATGCAGCACTTTGGTTTTGAAATAAAAATTAGTTTTTTTAAAATTTTGAGCTATTGGTCGGCACAAATTTGACTTTTGTATTAGATTTTAAGACGAAAAAAATTTGTTTCGGTTCTTCTTACTACCAAGATTTAGTGATGCCAAAATGAAATTTTGATGTTTCATATTGGCAGTACGACAAAATTTTTGCTTCAAAATGGTATATAACTCAACTCTTACAACTTCGAGGAAAAATTTTTGAAAGTGAAAATTAAAAATTTTTTTTGGGTCCAATGACCTTGCTTTCTGCTTTTCTGGAAAAAAAAGTTGATAGTGATCACCGAAAAAAAAATATAGGTGATGCCAATTTAAGTGCCAAAATGAATAATAGTAAATTTCATATTGTCCCAAGATCAACTTTTTCTACTACTTCAAATTGGCAGTCAGATCAATACTACTACTACTACTACTACTACTACTACTACTACTACTACTACTACTACTACTACTACTACTACTACTACTACTACTACTACTACTACTACTACTACTACTACTACGGCATTTCTGAATTTGGACCACCAAATCCACGGATTTAGCATACCCCTGCGAACAATGAAAACGCGTTCCGGGTCCGAAACACATGCCATAACGTGATAGGTCAACGTATTTGTAGCTCAAAAATCGAAAAAAGCCCCGAAAAAACAGTTCATAGGACCATTTTTAAGTTGATCGAAAATTTTTCAAAATTTCTTTTTTTTTGCAAATTTTGGTATTTTTTTTTACTTTTTCTCACAATTTTTCCAAACAAATTGTATTCAGAATAAAGTACGGCTCACGCACAATCCGTAGCAAATTGATTGATGGTTTTAAATTGAATATTCGAGGATTTATGAACCGAGCGGAGTAGGGTACCAAAAGCGGCCAAACACCACAAAAACTGCGAAATCCAGAAAATGCATTTTCTCCGCAAATACACGTTCTTTTGCAAAAATTTTTTGATAAGTGTCCTGTCGGAGTACTTTAAAGCATATTTGGTATTTGCAAGATAGTGCGTAGTCTTTTTAGAAACGACCATTTTTTCAGCTTTTGATTCAGGTTTGTACTAGTAGACCTCACCTGCAAAACCCAAGGATCCAAAAATAAGTGATTTGGCAAAAATCATCATAGAAACCTGAAATTTTGCATGTGCCTTCCCTTTAGTACAACAAACTCATATGCAAAGTTTTGAAACAAATGATCTTATTGATTTTGAGAAAAAAGGGTTGAAAAAAAAGCGTTCTTAATTTGGGAGGCGGAAGTTTCCCTTAGTCTGGCCACTTCAGCATTTCTCCTGAACCCATGAGAATTTGCCACTAAAACAACTCATTTGAAAGTTGAGATTTTAGGCACATGCCGGAGACAAATGCGGCCATAAAAAAAATGCCAGTGACAGTTTTTTTTTTTAAGAAGTTGTGTTGATGTCAATTTCGAAATCAGACCGTTCATCAGAAAACTTGAGGCCATTTCAAAGCAATAGTTATTTAACTTTTAAAAAAAGCTGCCTTTGATTGCTGCTGTAATGCAGTGATGGTCTCCTTAAAAAAAACAGACCTACAAGTTCTAGAAGGGGGCAAATTGAAACAATTTTTCTGCAAGGAAGTCCTAGAATTTTTCATTTTTGAATGATCACTGACACTGACTTAATTCGTTCTACGCCTCGTTTTTTTGCAGCGATCAGGTATTTATTTTTACCGGGATGAGGCTAAAGTAAAAAAAATCTGTAAAAAACGTTTTTGGTGATATTTAGAGCTTTTGATTGCATCAGCGAAATTTTTCTGAATTTGGGTATGGAAAATTATTCCAATTCCAATCCGCTTATATAAAAATACTCTAGGTACTCTAAACGTACCTAAATGGTCCAAAAGCGCAATTTTTATAATCTTAGCAGATTTGTCTGCAAATGGAATTGAAAAAAAACATGAACCAATGGTTCTGCTTTTATATAAGTATTCGCATTTACTGCAAATCTATAAATCAAAAATATTTCAATTTGCTTTTCTCTAATCAATCCTGTACTTGAGATCTTCTACGCAAAAATTGGACACAAACAAATATGTCCACGTCAACTACAATGTAGGAGCTTTGCAACGATATGTGTTTCATTTGGTTAGTTATTCAATTAACATCCAATATCTTTACTTTTTACAAAAATTTTTAGAAATCAGCACGAAAAATGACAGTTTTGAAAAAAAGTGATACTTACAGCCCTCTTACGATCCCACTTAGCTAATGGCTGCAACAAAGGGATTCTTGTCTTCAAAGTGGACTATATATCAATTCACTTGAGTGATTATTCGTTGAGAAATTTTACATCATATACAAATCGAAATTTCAACTCGCTGACCAGTGCTTCTAGGAGACATAAACGCACCTAAACGGTCAAAAAGTGCCCGTTTCTTTTTCCTTGCGCAATTGTCTACACAAGAGCTTTTCAAAACTTTATATAGGGTCATTGTACCAGTCTTAAAAGTGTTCCAGATGATAAAAATTTTTGTTCCAGATGATAATTTGTGTCCAGATGAAAAATTTTTGTTCCAGATGATAAAATTTTTGTTCCAGATGATAACTTTTAAGTGTTTTGTGAAACAAACAATTGCCAAGAGCTTAAGTTTTGCCGCAAAGTAATTTCCTTGACCTTTACTGATTGCTTTTTCTGCCTATTTTATCGCTTTCTCACCCCATTGTTTTCTTTGTGATATAACTGCTCCAATACCAAACAGAGAGGCGTCGGTGGTCAACGAATAGGTTTTCAATATCATTCGGATAACCCAAATAGGATGCTTTCTAAAGTGCTTGTTTTAAAGAGTCAAGTTGCTCTGATCACAATTATATATTTCTGACTTTTTAAGGTATTCGCTTAAATCATTGCTGATCGAGTGCTTTTTCATTCTCCTCTTTCGATGCTAAGTTTTTCTCTTAAAATCTTCCTATCACAAAGTTGCTAGCGTACAATTGCCACAATGCAAATCAAGCATTTATCTCTAGATATTATTTGCTCCTAGAAAGAGCCCTTCGGCTATTTTTCAATATGAAGTGCAAGAAAGAGATCGATATGCCGTTGTTTTTTCCCTCGGCAACGATGCTCTGAGAGAAGAGGTAAAAAGAATTGAACGGTTAAAAAGTTCAATGGTAATAGCTGACTTCCTTGTAAAGATTTTTAAATTGACGTAGCGTCTTCGAATGATTTTGATAAAACCAATTTGTTCAACCGTTAATTTAGTCTACCTTCTTCACGGACAATTTACCATTTGGAGAATTGGTCATGTTCTCGGAAATGGGACATAGTTTGAACGACCTTTAGATCTTGGTTGCAAAAATGACTGATAGCACCATCGTAGCGTGTGACGGGGTGCCAGCAACTATCTAGAACAAAGCCGCTGATAGGTTGTCCACCTTACTGTACCTTATTCTTTCGTACGTTGTTAAAACTCAAAAACGGCTTGATACTTGGAAGTGCGCCTTTGTCACGTCAGTTTTTAAAAGGGATGAAAAGCAAATGTCGAAAATGGTCGACGAATATCTATACATCCACAAATGTTTCCTATTTTTTTGCACTATCTCCTCTTTACATACACATACGGAAAAATCAAGGACATTCTTAATACAGTTCAGCATGGTTTGCTTACGATGCATTCTACGGTGACGCAACTGGTCTTTTTCTTTTCTACACGTGCTGTATTTACATTTCGACGAAAATGTGGAACATGTTGTTGTTTATTTAGACTTTTGCAATTCGTCTTATTCTCTCGATCACTCCTGTCTACTCCTAAATTAGCATCTTTTGATTTTGACGAAGATTTTGTGACACTGCTCTCATCTTACTTAGAATTTAGAAGACAAAAGCTAAAGTTGGGAACAACCTCTCAGACGTCTCGCATGTCAGCAGTGCTGTGCCGCAGGCCTATATAGTTCCTAATTTATGTCAATGATATGCTTGTTAACCCTGCATATTCTAATTTATATTGTTTTGCTGATGACACCAAACTATTTTGCAGCGCTGAGTAATGCCTACGCGCATTTCGATGTGATTGACACGAGCTATGATTATAGTCATATTGCAATTCGATTACCTTCAATGCTATCACTTTTGGTTATATTCATTTTAATCGGACTCCTAAGGAATCTCTATGTATATGAAGCGACGATATATTTTGAGTTGACCACATAACAGATTTGGGTATTGAAGAGTCTTGCTCACTGATGTGGAGCTATCACGTTAAGATTAAACTTGTGAAAGCTCGGAGAGCTCTAAACTATTTAAAACGCAGCGGTCCATGCGGTTTTCCCTCTGGTGTTAAATTTAATTGATACAAAGCTTGCGTTATTAGCATTGTTTTATGGCTACCCTGCCTGGTACCCGGACATTATCCATATGCACAGCTTCAAACTCTCGAACCTACAAGTTCTTAGGTGGTGCTTTGGACCCTGTGACTATGCTGGCTGGTTAATTAAAGTTCAAATTCCATGTCAGTTGCCTATCGGCGGATTGAGAGTTATTTACGTTTCTTGTCTGCTATAATGAATGAACAGAGTTGTCTAAATTTTAAAAATTTCTTCACAATTGAGACAAAGAATGTAGGTATTTATAATATAGACCTGGAACGTTTAGTCGTCTCGCGAGCAACTTATCGTGGAGAAATACTTTGTTTTCCGATCACGAAGAGTGGTCATTGACGCAGCTGATCTCCTGAATGTCGATATGAGCAGCTTCAAAAGGCAAGCCAAAGTAATGTTTTATATATGAATGTCTTTTGAACTTAACAAAAACTAAATTTGACAATAGTAATACGTGTTCTTGACTTTAAAATGAACATGAAGTGTTTGCGCAGTATAGGCAATATTTTAATGTTTTAGTTCATTTTTTTCGCAATTGTTAACATTTTTTTACATGAAAACAATGCTTAAATTTTTTTTATTGCTGTAATATCCTATAAAAGGTAAAAGAAATCTTTTACTACTACTTCTACTACTACAACTACTACTACAACTACTACTACTACTACTATTACTACTACTACTACTACTACTACTACTACTACTACTACTACTACTACTACTACTACTACTACTACTACTACTACAACTACTACTACTACTACTACTACTATTACTACTACTACTACTACTACCACTACTACTACTACTACTACTACTACTACTACTACTACTACTACTACTACTACTACTACTATATGATCTGAAGGACAATTTGAAGCAGACCATTTTAATCCGATTAGAGTCCATTTTAATCCGACTCATTTTGGCCAACACTCGTGTACATACATTGTATGCAGCACTTTGGTTTTGAAATAAAAATTAGTTTTTTTAAAGTTTTGAGCTATTGGTCGGCACAAATTTGACTTTTGTATTAGATTTTAAGACGAAAAAAATTTGTTTCGGTTCTTCTTACTACCAAGATTTAGTGATGCCAAAATGAAATTTTGATGTTTCATATTGGCAGTACGACAAAATTTTTGCTTCAAAATGGTATATAACTCAACTCTTACAACTTCGAGGAAAAATTTTTGAAAGTGAAAATTAAAAATTTTTTTTGGGTCCAATGACCTTGCTTTCTGCTTTTCTGGAAAAAAAAGTTGATAGTGATCACCGAAAAAAAAATATAGGTGATGCCAATTTAAGTGCCAAAATGAATAATAGTAAATTTCGTATTGTCCCAAGATCAACTTTTTCTACTACTTCAAATTGGCAGTCAGATCAATACTACTACTACTACTACTACTACTACTACTACTACTACTACTACTACTACTACTACTACTACTACTACTACTACTACTACTACTACTACTACTACTACTACTACTACTACTACGGCATTTCTGAATTTGGACCACCAAATCCACGGATTTAGCATACCCCTGCGAACAATGAAAACGCGTTCCGGGTCCGAAACACATGCCATAACGTGATAGGTCAACGTATTTGTAGCTCAAAAATCGAAAAAAGCCCCGAAAAAACAGTTCATAGGACCATTTTTAAGTTGATCGAAAATTTTTCAAAATTTCTTTTTTTTTGCAAATTTTGGTATTTTTTTTTACTTTTTCTCACAATTTTTCCAAACAAATTGTATTCAGAATAAAGTACGGCTCACGCACAATCCGTAGCAAATTGATTGATGGTTTTAAATTGAATATTCGAGGATTTATGAACCGAGCGGAGTAGGGTACCAAAAGCGGCCAAACACCACAAAAACTGCGAAATCCAGAAAATGCATTTTCTCCGCAAATACACGTTCTTTTGCAAAAATTTTTTGATAAGTGTCCTGTCGGAGTACTTTAAAGCATATTTGGTATTTGCAAGATAGTGCGTAGTCTTTTTAGAAACGACCATTTTTTCAGCTTTTGATTCAGGTTTGTACTAGTAGACCTCACCTGCAAAACCCAAGGATCCAAAAATAAGTGATTTGGCAAAAATCATCATAGAAACCTGAAATTTTGCATGTGCCTTCCCTTTAGTACAACAAACTCATATGCAAAGTTTTGAAACAAATGATCTTATTGATTTTGAGAAAAAAGGGTTGAAAAAAAAGCGTTCTTAATTTGGGAGGCGGAAGTTTCCCTTAGTCTGGCCACTTCAGCATTTCTCCTGAACCCATGAGAATTTGCCACTAAAACAACTCATTTGAAAGTTGAGATTTTAGGCACATGCCGGAGACAAATGCGGCCATAAAAAAAATGCCAGTGACAGTTTTTTTTTTTAAGAAGTTGTGTTGATGTCAATTTCGAAATCAGACCGTTCATCAGAAAACTTGAGGCCATTTCAAAGCAATAGTTATTTAACTTTTAAAAAAAGCTGCCTTTGATTGCTGCTGTAATGCAGTGATGGTCTCCTTAAAAAAAACAGACCTACAAGTTCTAGAAGGGGGCAAATTGAAACAATTTTTCTGCAAGGAAGTCCTAGAATTTTTCATTTTTGAATGATCACTGACACTGACTTAATTCGTTCTACGCCTCGTTTTTTTGCAGCGATCAGGTATTTATTTTTACCGGGATGAGGCTAAAGTAAAAAAAATCTGTAAAAAACGTTTTTGGTGATATTTAGAGCTTTTGATTGCATCAGCGAAATTTTTCTGAATTTGGGTATGGAAAATTATTCCAATTCCAATCCGCTTATATAAAAATACTCTAGGTACTCTAAACGTACCTAAATGGTCCAAAAGCGCAATTTTTATAATCTTAGCAGATTTGTCTGCAAATGGAATTGAAAAAAAACATGAACCAATGGTTCTGCTTTTATATAAGTATTCGCATTTACTGCAAATCTATAAATCAAAAATATTTCAATTTGCTTTTCTCTAATCAATCCTGTACTTGAGATCTTCTACGCAAAAATTGGACACAAACAAATATGTCCACGTCAACTACAATGTAGGAGCTTTGCAACGATATGTGTTTCATTTGGTTAGTTATTCAATTAACATCCAATATCTTTACTTTTTACAAAAATTTTTAGAAATCAGCACGAAAAATGACAGTTTTGAAAAAAAGTGATACTTACAGCCCTCTTACGATCCCACTTAGCTAATGGCTGCAACAAAGGGATTCTTGTCTTCAAAGTGGACTATATATCAATTCACTTGAGTGATTATTCGTTGAGAAATTTTACATCATATACAAATCGAAATTTCAACTCGCTGACCAGTGCTTCTAGGAGACATAAACGCACCTAAACGGTCAAAAAGTGCCCGTTTCTTTTTCCTTGCGCAATTGTCTACACAAGAGCTTTTCAAAACTTTATATAGGGTCATTGTACCAGTCTTAAAAGTGGGCGGACTCAGCCACTATTTACCAAGTCATAATAGCTTCGATTTTTCTTTTATCTTTGAAGCCACTTTAGGTACCCTTGAAGCAATCGTTTACAAAAAATAAAACATACGACTGCAAAGCCTATCTAAAATGCATTAAAATGAGCTATAAAGAACGCAAATTGAGCTAATATTTGTTACGTTCTGAGTAAAACAAACAAACATCGAATCTTGTCTATTTTGGGCCTAAGCGTTCAAAGGGTCGTTTCATGGTCAAAGCGGTCAAAAAACGCATGTTATATTATCATCGCGCAATTTTGTAAACAAGATCTTTTCGAAACTTTATATAGAGCTATTGTACTATTAAAAAAAATGGGTAGACTTAGCCAATATTTACCAAGTCATAAACGACTCGATTTTTCTTTTATGTTTGATGCCAATTTAGGTACCCTTGAGGCTTTTATTCATAAAAGTAAAAAAAATGGCTGCAAGCCCTATTTTATGAGCTTTGAAATGAGCTATATATGAAGCAATGTAAAACAATATTTGTTACCTTTTCAAAAAAAACAATCACTAGTTCTATCTTGCCTTTTTTGGACCTAAGCGTTCAAAGAGGCGTTTCATGTTCAAAGCGGCCAAAAAATGCCTGTTTTATTATCTTCGCCCAATTTTCAATACAAAAAAACTTCAAAAATTTATATACTGCAATAATGTCGATCTTAAAATTGGTCAAAAATACCCTCAGGATGACAGAATAGATAGAAAACTTGAAAATATTTCGTTTCTCCAGGTATTTTTGCTTCCTAGAGCAAAAGTTTAGAGAAAGAAAGTGCAAATTTATTGTTTAAATATAATCTCCCACATTGAAGAAGTTCAAAAATACAATTTTTAACTCATTGGACGCCTATTTATACACCACAGGATGACAGAATACATAGAATCCTTGAAGTTCGTTTCTCCAGGTATTTTTCTCCCTAAAGCAATGTTTTTCCGCAAAAAGCCTGGAATTTTTTATTAGCGCAAAATGACGCACGCAAAAGAGGTTTGTGATGAGGGGTCAAAAAAAAATCCCGAGTGGGCCAAATGGCCCACTGGGGATTTTTTTTAATGTTTTTTGCAAATAATTTTTTTCTAAAAATAGGCAATTTATCAATTGAAACTGAGTTTCGGTGCAAAAATTTGACACTTGAAGGAAATTGGTGGTTATCAAATATTTTTGCAAGGCAATTTGTTTTCCTGGAAAGCCAAAATGTTTGAGATAAAACAGCGATATCGTGCAAACAGTTCTTCAAAAAAGGATCTCATTGAAAAATTTTTCGAAAACTTTTGTGAAAAGAGTGTTTTTACAAATCGCCAAATGCATGAAACGCTAATTTAACAAAACACTTGAAACTCACAAATAACAGACTAATCCAATTGCAGCCGGAACTTCCAAAAAAACGCAAAAAACGTTGTTTTTTAGTTGTTTTTTTAATAGGAACAATATTTTTTTTCACGGCTCTCCACGTCAAAACGAAATACGGCTGTCTTTCCGTAATACGCCTGGAATTTTTTATAAGCGCAAAATGACGCACGCAAAAGAGGTTTGGGATGAGGGGTCAAAAAAAATCCCCAGTGGGCCAAATGGCCCACTGGGGATTTTTTTTATGTTTTTTGCAAATAATTTTTTTTCTAAAAGTAGGCAATTTATCAAGTGAAACTGAGTTTCGGTGCAAAAATTTGACATTTGGAGGAAACTGGCGGTTAGCAAATCTTCTCTCAAGGCCATTTCTTTTCCTGGAAAGCCAAAATGTTTGAGATAAAACAGTGATATCGTGCAAACAGTTCTTCAAAAAAGGATCTCATTGAAAAATTTTTCGAAAACTTTTGTGAAAAGAGTAACTTTACAAATCGCCAAATGCATGAAACGCTAATGTAACAAAACACTTGAAACTCACAAATAACAGACTAGTCCAATTGCAGCCAGAACTTCCAAAACAACGCAAAAAACATTGTTTTTTTTAATAGGAACAATATTTTTTTTCACGGCTCTCCACGTCAGAACGAAATACGGCTGTCTTTCCGTAATACGCCTGGAATTTTTTATTAGCGCAAAGAAGCGGGAAGAACTCACCTGGCAGCAGAGACGACAGCAGAGAGAAGAGAAGAGAAGAGAAGACAAGCAAACAAACTCTGAAAAAATACTTTGTTAATATACATAAAAGAACATCAAAGACAACACACGAGACGCACGGCCACCCCACGCACCGACCCCCCCCGGCGCCAAACCGCCACCCCCCCCCCAAAGGACCCACCAAAACACAAACCGACCAACGCCAAATTTTGGCATGAGTTCTGGATCAATGCCATGGAACTCAGACAACTCTAAAAGTGAGATTTACATGTCAGTAAAATGGTCATCAATGTAGTGTTTCCCCTCCTCAGGGGTCAATCTGGGGTCAACTTTCCCGGTCAATTTCTCGAAAACGGCTGAAGAAAAACAAACGCCCTTAGTACCGTCTGTAGCACTGCTTGAGATACGCATCATATCAAAAAATGAGCCCAATCGGTACATTTTTCGAGGAGTTAGAGCAAATATAAGGTACCGTACCAAATGACCCCAGAGCAGAGATACAGCACATTCAGAGCTAAAATTGACCTTCAGAACTTCATAAAATGGCCTGTAAAATATATATGGGGACAATCCCCATTACAAAACGAATCTAACGAACTAACTATCGAGTCTAAAACAGCGAATTTTGATGGTGTAACATGTACATATACGGAAAGTACCGGACACGAATTGGTGAAAATGGAGGTATGTGTCCTGGCCAATTTCTCAAAAACGGCTGAAAGAAACAAAACGCCATTTACAGGGATTCAAGTACGGCTCAAGCTGAGTTCAATTCAACAAACAAATCAAAAATCGGTTCACTATACGAGGAGATATTCCAACATAAAGGTACCGTACCAAATGTCAAAATTGACCAAGTACGGCTCATGTTTCGCTAAAATTCACCATCTGGACTACATAAAACTGCATACGAAATATATATGGGGAGACTCCCCACTAACTGAGGATTTCAAAACACCCAACTTTCATAATATAGTTCAAAGCTTCAAGGTTTCACTGGTGTCAACGGGGTCACCCGCTGGTGTCAACCGCTTCTGGGGCTTAAATCGAGGGCAAGTTTACTGGCTAATTTCTCTAAAACGGTGGAACCAAAATAAACGCCCTTAGTACTGTTTGTAGCACTGCTCGAGATACGCATCATATTAAAAAATGAGCACAATCGGTACATTCTTCAAGGAGTTATAGCAATTATAAGGTACCGTACCAAATGCCAAAAAAAGCGAGGTGACCGCTCTGCAGAGTCAAAATTGACCATGTCAAATACATAAAATACTATATAAACTATATATGGGGATACTCCTCGCTAACTGAGGATTCTAAAACACTAACATTTATTGGGTAAATCGCGTGTTTTGTAGTACCGAAATTTGGGTCACCCATAATAGCCCGAAAATTCGAACTATTTCAAATTTGAACATTTATAACTTTTTGATTAGGCCGATTTGGGAAACCAACCAAACACTGCAAGCAAGAGGGGTTCAGTGCTAACAAAATGCGACCACTCTCGTTTAATTTGGTCCAGTACTTTAGCAGATATTAACAAAATACTGTTCTGTACCCCATTTTTTTGGCTAAAATCGAAGCCCAAGATCTCCGGAACCGACGTAAAACAACGTGAAAACGCGTGCCCGGCGTATTTGTGGGTGTAATTCTGGTCCACTTCCACGTTCTAGGTCACGGCAAACCTTCATGACAAGGTGGGAAAAAATTTCCCACCTCGCCATGAAGGTTATGATGTTTTGTGTGTTTGGACACAAAACAACATCCACAGAAATTTGATGAAATCGTGAAAAAAGAAAAATTGTTGAAATAACCTCATCCTTTCATACAAGTAGCTCCAGGGACATGAATGGAGACTAGAAAATACATACTGCACGCTGAAAAACCTGTTCTTTGCGCAAAACACCACTAAGCGATTAAAATTTGAGAAATGTTATGTTTTTCAGTATTCACTGTAAAATTAAACATTCACAAAATTTTTTAGGGAGAAACTAATAACCCCATTAAAGATACGCTTAAAGGGAAGAGAATGCAACCTAAATTACGTAATTTGATTAGTAATTGACAGAGAAATAAGAAGAAAGTACAAAAACTAATTGCCTATTTTATGCGACGAAATAAACTTCGTTCCTCAGCATTTGCAGACTCTACTTGATTATCCACCGTAAGTACTTCAAATAACCCGGGTTTTATCTTTTTATAGGCTTGGAACAACGTAAATGATCAAAAAGATACAATTGAGAGAAATTTCTAACTGCCAAACCATTGCTTTCAAAAGAGTGTTTTACTCTTATCAGACAAAAAGTTTGATTAAATTTCATTTCAAGAGAAAAATGTTGTTGTTCTTAATTACCAATAGCTAAGAGAAAAATTTCAAGAAGCTAATGAATGACATTTGATGAAACAAACATTAGCACTTGAAAGAGGCGCCAAAAAACTAAAGAGAGTCAAACAATTGAAAAGCATGTAAGAAAATTTATTAGAGACTTTAATTAACTTTTCTAGTTGTTAAAGTGCAGCACAGTCATAGCGCTGCGTTCTTTCCACAAGGGAAGTTGTAGAACGTTTATAAACGTTATGAGGACTATGCTGAAGTGGAAATTGAGAGTTTGAGTTCACTTGCAACACAAAAACTTTCCTTTGACTTATTAAGGATGAAAAAATGTTAGTTGAAAACTTTTCACTTTTATAATCTTAAAAATCAATGAAATGAAGTTTTATACTTTAAAATATGTGCACTGTTGAATTTTTGTCGATTGTGTAACCAATGAAGAGCAAAGGTCTAATGAAAAAGTAGCAAAAACTATCCTTGATCCACTTTACCCTAACTTTTTTACAACTTCTAAAAATCAAAAAGTTTTCAATTTTATTCAATTTTCCCAACTTTTTGAGCCTTAGTTCTCACTTCAAACTTGTGTAGGGTTCAACGGAGGCCCAATTCTGCTGCAGAATGAGTTTAAAAGGGATTAGAACGTTGGGGGGCATTTGACCAATTAGGAGTTTTCCCAGGTATCTATTTCATCAGAGAAAAATAATGTTATCGCAACAAAAAACGTATTATTGACAAATTTGCCGCAACTTTTTGATTTTTCTCGCTCAACTAACTACTGACAATTTGTTTGTAGTACTTGCTATCTAATAACAATTTAAGATAAAGGGACTCTCAGAAAATGCTTTCTACAGAACAAAAAGTCGAATAAAATATTTAAAATCACAATCTGGAACACACTGGATGCTTTTGTTCGATCTTTGTACTACCTGCCACTTCACTCAGTTTTGTTATGAACAGAAAAAATTATTGAAACAATCATGAAAAAGTATCAAAAACTATCCGTGATCCATTTTACCCTAACTTTTTTACAACTTCTAAAAATCAAAAAGTTTTCGAATTTTTTCAATTTTCGTAAAATTTTGAGACTTAATTCTCACCTCAAACTTGTCTAAAACTCAAAAGAAGTCCTATTTGGTTACAGAAAGAGTTTCAAAGGGATTAGAACGTTGAGACTTTCCACCATTTAGGATTTTCGGCAGGTATCTATTTCATCAGAGAAAAATGATGTTATCGCAACACAAAACGTATGATTGAGTATTTCGCAGCAACTATTTGATTTGTCCTCTCAATTAATTACTGACAATTGTTTTTTGTAGTACTTGCTACCTAATGATAATTTAAAATTAAGGGACTCTCAGAAAATGCTTTCTGCAGAACAAAAATTCGAATAAAATATTTAATATCACAATCTGGAAGATTTTTTTATCAAGTTTGGCCGTAAATAACTTTTCTATTACAACGAATGAAGGAAGCAGCCAGCCGGGTAAAAAAGAACAGCTCAGTATCATAAAAATGCGACTATGTTGAACACTTTTGAAACAGTACTTTAGAGATATCAACAAATTCCTCAAATATACCCAATTTTTCATAATCTTCATGTTTGAACGGTATTTAGGAAAAGTCAATTAGAATGAGTTCTGCATTTCGATATGCTCTTGAAAAACAGTTCAGCTGATTTTCAATTAGGTGCCCAAAATAATCAAAAAAAGTTTGCCAGAAATTAAAAATTCTCAAGATTGTTGCCAGATTCTCGCAAGATTTTGAATCTGGATTAAAAAAATTTCTCTTGATTATCAATTTGGTAACTTGTTTTTATTAGCGATATTGTGTCTCAAAAAAGTTTTCTAGAGTGTTTTTAAATTTATTTTACTTGTTTTCTTGCGTTGATATCTTGCAAGATTGCAGCAAGTATCTTGCAAGTTTTGAATCATCTCAAAATATTCTAGCAAGATCTGAATGCGTTCATCTTTAGGAAACGACTTCACTGATTTGAAAATAAACGCAAAACACGCCAAATAACCCATGAAAACATCATTAGCACAATCTGAAAGACCAAAACACGATGAGAAGCTTGCTCGAGAGAATGCCCAACATAATCTTAGAATTCGCCCTACGTGGACAGATACATCACGAGGAAGTCATTTCCTAGCTTCACAACTGCTGCCGACTGCTTCGATTTAAATAGAGGAAAGACATGTTTGTTATAGCTGTTTGTCAAAGTTATGCCTGTTATGTTTAACAATTGACCTGCACTGCCACATAAATTTGGGCGAATTTTTTTTCGTGTTTGCTGTTTGTTAAATTTCTGGTCGAATTTTTGCATTTTAATCATTAAACTTTTGAAAGTCTTGAAAATGAGAAGTGTCTTTCTTTTGTCGTAGTTTCACAACCCTTTTTAGCCCAATTTCTGATTCGGCCATCATCCCCATAACACTTACCCAAATTCCAAGGAGTAGTAGGAGTGGAGTAGGAAAATGGGCACCGGGCCAATTCCGAAATTGGTCAAAAAATCCATTTATGAATTTGGGCAACCCTCTTCTGAATTTGGGAGGCGGAAGTTTTTCGTAAAATGGTCTTCTTAATTTGGGTAAAATGTTTTTCACGGCTATTCTGA
>NC_134475.1:7032987-7207987 GCF_964194025.1 Convolutriloba macropyga
TACTACTACTACTACTACTACTACTACTACTACTACTACTACTACTACTACCACTACTAATACTACTACTACTACTACTACTACTACTACTACTACTACTACTACTACTACTACTACTACTACTACTACTACTACTACTACTACTACTACTACTACTACTACTACTACTACTACTACTACTACTACTACTACTACTACTACTACTACTACTACTACTACTACTACTACTACTACTACTACTACTACTACTACTACTACTACTACTACTACTACTACTACTACTACTACTACTACTACTACTACTACTACTACTACTACTACTACTACTACTACTACTACTACTACTACTACTACTACTACTACTACTACTACTACTACTACTACTACTACTACTACTACTACTACTACTACTACTACTACTACTACTACTACGACTACTACTAATACTACTACTACTACTACTACTACTACTACTACTACTACTACTACTACTACTACTACTACTACTACAACTACTACTACTACTACTACCACTACTACTACTACTACTACTACTACTACTACTACTACTACTACTACTACTACTACTACTACTACTACTACTACTACTACTACTACTACTACTACTACTACTACTACTACTACTACTACTACTACTACTACTACTACTACTACTACTACTACTACTAGTGCTACTACTGTTTGAACACTTAAATTCCATAAAGAAATAAAGGAACAACGACAATAAGTACAAACAAGTTAATAAAATGCATATAAGTTTGAGCTTATCTGGGTTTATTTAATCCAGGAAATGCTGTTCGACAAAACTGTTGAAGCGGGATTTAGACTCTCTTTTCGCTTTCTGTCGTAAGGTGATGTAGCTCATGTTGTTCCTTGAGCAATCTTCTTCAAGTTGATCCATCCACGTCTTGCGTTGACCCCCTGGAGCTCGTTTAGCATATCGATATTTTTCTGTCGGCTCCCAGGTGAAGGCTCGGAGCCCTAGACGATCATTCATCCTCAGGATTTGGCCAAGCCATTTCAACCGTTTAATCATGATCATTGCAGAAAGTGTCGAGATACGTGATCTAGCCAGTACTTCTTCATTTGTCACCCTCTCCAGATATGAAAAACATAGTATCCTTCGCAGACAACTGGTGTGAAAGCTCTCAAGTTTCCGTTGCGTTGATTTATTCATGGTCCACGTTTCAGAGCTATATAAGACCACTGATAACACGAGAGCTCTGTATAACTTGCATTTGAGGGGAATACTAAGTTGTTTGCTCTTCCAAAGCTTCTGAAAGCTCGCAAATCGCTGTCTCTCTTCCGCCAGCTTGACACTGATTTCCTTTAGGTCACCATGTTGCAAGCTCACGAAAGAACCGAGATACTTGAAAGTTTCTACATTTTCGAACTCCACTCCTTCTCGATCGTGGACATTGCAGGAGAAAATGCGAGATCTTCCAGCCTTTTCTTTGCCGCAGTATCGTGACTCGTGAATTCGTCGGCATTTCACAGTTGCGAATTTCCTAGTGCACCTCTGACAAGTGAGGCTTTTCTCTAACTCAACAAACTTTGACGCGCTGTCTTCGACCCTCTTCGAATTCTTAGACTTGCAGAATCTGGCTTCATGCACTTTGCAGCCCCTTGCAGTGTCGAAGCGACGTTTACAACCTGAACATACACAACTATCGTCATCAGAGACCGCAGATGATCTGTTATTCGCCGTAGACACTAGATCAGCAACCACTGACCTCTCGTCGCTGCTAACTGTCACAAGCTCAGCCTCCGCTGAACTTTTCAGTCTCAGTTTCTCACCAGCTAGTGTCTCGAACCAGCCCGCATTCTCCTTCTTGCCCACCAGCACCTCTCTGCCAATGAGTAGCCGGGATTGGTTTTCGGCCTCAATGAGAGACCCACAACGCCCTTTGCGGTTTCCTGTAAGAACTTCCACGTTCCTTTGAGCAATGGGTACACTGGCTCCGGGTTTTTCGCATTTAACACCCGTATTCTTTGTCTTCCCAACATTGATCATTAGGCCAACAGCTTCGGCTAAAGATTCAATTCTATGTAGATTTGCTTGAACTTCGGAATCAGAGACGCCCAATAGGGCAACATCATTGGCGAAGTCAAGATCAGCAACACAGCGTCCAATGTCGATTCCTCCTTGAACTGAATTAGCCAACACATAGTTTATCACAAGGCCAAAGAGAATAGGCGACCATACATCACCCTGGCGAACACCAGTTTTCACGTCGAACATCTGGCCCTTCTCGCCTTCTGTCTTGACGCAGCACTTGAAGCCTTTGTAACTGTTGCGGATGACATTCACAACTTTTTGTGGGAGCCCGTAATGTTTCATTATCTTGTACATCATCTCGCGGTCCACCGAATCGAATGCAGCGCGGAAGTCAATGAAACAAAAACTGACGTCCAATTTGAAGGCCATGCATTTCTCTAGTATTTGCCTCAACGCAAACAATTGGTCAGTGCAGCCCCTGCTTTTTCGGAATCCGCATTGTTCTTCTCTGAGCACTTGATCAAGTGCATCTTTGCATCTATTCAGGATGATTGACGCAAAAACTTTTCCAGGTACCGGGAGCAGTGAAATTCCCCGATAGTTCCCACACTCAGATCTTTTTCCTTTGCTTTTGTATAGCGGGACAACTTCTGGTAACTTCCAGTCTTGTGGAAGACTTTCTTCAGTCCAGCACTTGTTGACAATGTCCAAAGCCATTCAGCGATTCCAATGTGCGACTTTAGCATTTCGGCAGAAATATCGTCTGGTCCACTTGCTTTACCGTTTTTCAATTTACGCACGGCATTTAGAACTTCATCAAACCGAATTGGACCTAGGTCTATTTCAAGACTCTCGGATGCTTCCACTATGCTCAATACAGAGTTGCCGCTTGTCGTGGTTGGATTTAACAGATGCTTAAAGTGCTCGGTCCAACGTTCCAACCTTTCTTCTTTTGTTTTCAGGGTTTCGCCTGTGGTTGAGACTAGTTTACTTATATGAGGACTCCACTTCTGGCATAACTGTTTTGACTCCCCAAACACTTCTTTCAGGTCACCTTTGTCTGAGTGATCTTGTATTGTTTCACCTTTGTCTTTCAGCCACTGTCTTTTGTCAGATCTTGACGCTTTTCGTACTTCTTTGCAGCTGTTAGAGAACACTAGCAGCGCCTCCGCGCTCTTATGCTTCCTCAAGTGTAACCCGGCCCGTTTCCTAATCAAAGCCAGCGTTTCAACTGTAATCCAGGGTTTGTGCACACGCTTTTCGGGGATGAGTAGTTTTGTTGCCGCTGCATTAAGAGCCGTTCGAAAATTTGCCCAAGATTGTTCTACGCCTTCAACAATATCGCTCTCATCAAGATAGCGTTTCACTTCTGCGCAGAAAGCGTCACGCGTGACTTCATCGCGCAACTTGGTAGAGCAGACTTTCGGTTGACTGCGTGGCTTATGTGCCACTACTTTGAATCGCACTTCGGCAATGACCATTTCGTGATCGGTGAGAGTGATCTTTCCCCTCCTTGTCCTAACGTTGTGCAAACAACTCCTGTGCCTCGAACCGAATAAGATATGATCTAACATCTTCTTTCGCATCTGTTGGTCAGGTGGGTTAAATGTATACCGGTGCACTAACCGGTGTCGAAACCAGGTTCCACCAATCAACAGGTCATGAGAGACACAAAAGGACAACAATTTTTCTGAGTTATCATTCTCCTCGCCCATTCCAAAGGGGCCTCGGCAAGGCATGTTGACATCTGAGTGTTGACCAGGTTCCGCATTGAAGTCTCCGACGAGGCAGACTCTCTCCCTTTGTTTGAAACTGGATACCAAGCTGCTCAACTGATTCCAAAAGTTGTCTTTTCTTCGCACCCCTTACCCGGGACTCGGGGCCATTTCTGTTTGAACTCATTGCATTGGGTTTTAAGGCTAATATACAACTAGTCGCGCCACCAACTAGAGGACCCTTGCCTCGTTAGCTCGGTGGTACTATGCATCTGCCCTACGGACAACTGCTGCACCACTTACCCCAGGGGACACCGCGGGGAGGGGACGTTGGATTTTGCCCCCCACTACTACTACTACCATTACTACTATTACTACTACTACTACTACTACTACTACTACTACTACTACTACTACTACTACTACTACTACTACTACTACTACTACTACTACTACTACTACTACTACTACTACTACTACTACTACTACTACTACTACTACTACCACTACTACTACTACTACTACTACTACTACTACTACTACTACTACTACTACTACTACTACTACTACTACTGCTACTACTACTACTACTACTACTACTACTACTACTACTACTGCTACTACTACTACTACTACTACTACTACTACTACTACTACTACTACTACTACTACTACTACTACTACTACTACTACTACTGCTACTACTACTACTACTACTACTACTACTACTACTACTACTGCTACTACTACTACTACTACTGTTTCAACACTTTAATTCCAAATATGAAATAAAGGCACGGTTGGCAACAAATACAAACAAAACAAAACAAAACAAAAACAAGAAGAGTTATTTGTTTGGTTATTCTGTGAAGTGCTGTACGACGAAATTGTTGACGGCATTCTTTGACCCGGTTGCTGCTTTCTCCTGCAATCTGGTGAACGATACTTTGTTTCGTACACAGTCTCCTTCGATTTGACTCATCCACGTTTTCCGTTGCCCCCCAGGAGCGCGTCTAGCATGGACGTATTGATCGGGCGGGTCCCAATCGAAGGCACTGCGGGCTAATCTTCCTGGTTCCATTCTCTGGATGTGTCCGTACCATTTTATCCGTTTGAGCATGATCATCGTGGATAGTTGGGGCATTCGTGATCTTGACATAATTTCTTCGTTCGTTGCTTTCTCCAGATATGACACACGTAGAATTCTCCGAAGACAACCACAGTGGAAACTCTCAAGTTTTCTCTCCATTAATTTCGAAAGAGTCCAAGTCTCTGAGCTGTACAGCACGGCTGATAAAACGAGTGCTTTGTACAAATTGCACTTGAGGTGCACGCTGAGCTGCTTGCTCTTCCAGAGATTTTGGAAGTTAGCAAACCGTTGTCTACCTTCTGCAAGTTTGCAATTGACTTCCTGCAGGTCTCCATGCTTGAGGCTGACATATGATCCGAGATACTTGAACGCTTCTATGTTTTCAAACTCGTTTCCGAGAACATCTTGTACTTTGCAGGAAAACACGCGTGTGGCAACTGCTTTAGGTTTGCCACAGTATCTCGATTGGTGAACTTTTCGGCCATTGACTGTTTTGAACTTTCTTTCACACTTGTCACAGGTAAGGCTCGCCTCTAGTTGCTCGAACTTTGACTTGTCGACGACATTCTTTGACAAACCGGCTTTGCAGAATCTTGTTTGGTGCACTTTGCGTCCGGTAACTGTACTGAATTGCCGCTGACAATTCTGACATCTTAAAGACTCTTGGTCAGCCACCACTGACCGACTCTCATTTTCTAGCGACTCTGAATCTGCTACCGCAGATTGTTGTTGTGAAGCTACCAACGCTGGCTTAGCCACCGCTAAGCTTTTCAATCTTAGCTTCCGGCCATCTTGTGTTTCGAACCAGCCCGCTTTCTTTTTCGTTCCCAGCAGCACCTCCGTGCTGATGGTTAGTCGTGACTGGCTAGATGTCTCTGTCAGGAGTCCTAGTTTGCCTTTATGTGTTCCAGTGAGTATCTCCACGTTCTGTTGGATACTAGGCACTGCAACATTTGGGCTGTCGCATTTTACGCCCATATTCTTTGTTTTGGCCACATTAATCTTCAGACCAGCGGCTTCCGCAAGGGCCTCGATTCGATGTAGGTTTTCTTGCACCTCACTGTCTGAGACCCCCACGAGAGCAACATCATCAGCAAAATCTAAGTCAGCCACCAATCTCCCAATGTCTAATCCTCCATGCACCGAGTTAGCCAAAATGTAGTTGATGACAAGGCCGAATAGGATTGGGGACCACACATCACCCTGCCTAACGCCCGTTCTGACATCAAATAAGCGTCCTTTCTCACCTTCGGCTTTGACTCGACATTTGAATCCATCATAGCTATTTCTTATGATGTTTATCACTTTTTGCGGAAGACCATAGTGTTTCATTATCTGGTACATCTGCTCACGATCGACAGAATCGAATGCCGCTCGAAAGTCTATGAAACAAAAGCTAATATCCAATTGAAACGCCATTGATTTCTCTATTATTTGACGCAGGGCAAAGAGTTGATCGGCGCATCCTCTGCTTTTTCTGAAGCCGCACTGCTCTTCCCTTAAGACGCGATCCACTGAGTCTTTGCATCGATTGAGAATAACGGAAGCGAACACTTTGCCTGGTACTGACAATAGAGAGATCCCTCGGTGGTTCGTACACTCTGACCTCTTTCCTTTACTCTTGTATAATGGGACAATTTCTGCTACCTTCCAGTCATCGGGCAGAACTTCCGTCGACCAACACTTATCTATGATGTCCCAGAGCCACTCGACAATACCCTTGTGTGCTTTCAACATCTCACAGGAAATGTTATCGGGTCCACTTGCCTTGCCATTCTTCAACCTGCGGACAGCTTCAAGCACTTCTTCAAATCGAATTGGGCTCAGGTCAATCGACAAGATCTCAGCTGCTTCTTCGGGATCCAATCTCGTACTGCAACTGGATGTTGAGGGATTCAGGAGTTGACTAAAATGTTCCGTCCAGCGTTCAAGTCGTTCCTCTTTCGTCCGTAAGTTGACGCCAGTGCTTGAAACTAATTTGGTCAACTGGGGACTCCAGTTTCGGCAAATCTGCTGTGATGCCCCAAAAACCTCCTTCAAGTTGCCTCTGTCCGCAAAGCTCTGCACTTCTTGGCCTTTGCGTTCAAGCCATGCCCGTTTGTCTGCACGTAGAGCTTTTCTGACTTCCTTACAGCAGTTTGTGAACTCTAACAACGCCACCGCGCTGCTGTGTTTCTTCAACTGTAGATCAGCTCGTTTCCGGATAAGTTCCAGAGAATCTGGAGAAATCCAAGGTTTGTTCACTCGCTTGTCCGGAAGGAGGCATTTCACTGCTGCTTGGTTCAGGGCTTTTCGAAAATTGTCCCAAGACTGCTCTGTATTCTCGAAATCGCCGCTCTTATCAAGATGTAACTTGACCTCCTGCGTGAATAAGTCACGCGTTGTTTCATCTTGCAGCTTTGCAGAACTGATTCTGGGCGTGAAACATGGCTTTTTAGACAAAAGTTCCATAGATACTTCCGCAATGACCAGTTCATGATCGGTAATTGTGGTTTTCCCTCTTCTGGTCCTCACATTCGTCAGACATCCTCTGTATCTCTCTGCAAACAGAATGTGATCCAGCATCTTTTTTCGACAACTCGGATCGGGAGGGTTGTAGGTGTACCGATGCACTTGTCGATGCTGGAACCATGTACCACCTACGAGCAATTTGTGTGAAGTGCAAAATGATAACAACTTTTCCGAGTTTTCATTTTCTTCACCCATTCCAAACGGGCCTCTGCAGCTCATGGTGTCATTCAACTGGTGTCCAGGCTCTGCATTGAGGTCACCGATGACACAAATACGCTCTCTATGTTTGAAGCTGGAAACTAGGTCTGAAAGTTGACTCCAAAACAAATCCTTCTCTTGGAGACTAGCTTCATTCGTAGGTGCGTAGCAGACAACAACAGCTAGATTGGCTCTCCTCGGAGCCGCGAACTTGACGTAGCAAATACGTTCACTTAGAGCCACTTGTTCTACGATGCTGTTTATCAATGACTTCTTTACAGCAACGCCCACTCCTCCTTGTCTCGACTTTACACCAGACAACCACGAGTCAGACAGGTAGAGCTTGTGGTCTCCGAGATCAATTTCTTGCTCCTGCAATCTCGTCTCCTGCACTCCCAGAATATCCAACTTGTATTGCGCCAGATCCATTTTCAAAGCCTCTAAAGATCCGGCTTGGGTCAGTGTTCTGACGTTTAAAGTTGCAATTCTGAGTTGGTTCCTCGGGAGATTCTTAGCACCCGTTACCCGGGACTCGGGGCCATGGTTGATTGTACTCATTGCTTTGGTGTTTGAAGGCTGAGATACGACTAGTTGCGCCACAAACTAGAAGACCAGTGCCTCGTTAGCTCGACCATGTGAGCGGAGAGCCGCAGCACATGACCTACCCCCAGGGGACACCACGTGGAGGTGAGTTTGGATTTTGTCCCCCACTACTACTACTACTACTACTACTACTACTACTACTACTACTAATACTACTACTACTACTACTACTACTAATACTACTACTACTACTACTACTACTACTACTACTACTACTACTACTACTACTACTACTACTACTACTACTACTACTACTACTACTACTACTACTACTACTACTACTACTATTACTACTACTACTACTACCATTACTTTGGTCTTTTCAGAAATCAGATCATGAATTAAATGATTCTACGCAGCGTTGTCAATGAAATGAGTCCTAAACGTGTGGGAAAATAATTATTGGCCTTATGTTGGAATTGATAGATCCAATTTTGATTGACCGATCAAGGCACTTCTTAAACCCAAAACGGCTGCTGCAAAAATAGTTAATGTTGGCGACGTGATCTTGAAGCTAAACCTGCATTAACTTACCTTACCTACCTAAAGTATTGTTCAGTTTCTTTAGTTCCTTTTTTTGTCTTTTTACAGTTTAAAATCTTCAAGTAAATTATTTTGTTTTAAATTAATTGCTTTTAAGATTCTTTCTTCAGTGTGATTCTTTCAAATGAAAATAAAACAAGTGTAATTTCGATCATATCAAAAATGGAATCATCTATCAGAGAATACGAAACGTTGTCAAGGTAGTGAGCCTAAGTTGTGTTGAAGAAAGTTTACTGGGCCTTTGTTTGAATCGATGGTTCCTACTTTGGTTGATCATGGCACTTTGTAGACCCAAACACGACCGATGCAAAAGTAGCATAATGTCGGCGCCAGAATTTTGCTGTGGTTGCTGTGTTTCCTGTTTTCAAATTATATTGGATTGAACGAATTTTTTATTTTTCAAGCGGTAACGAATTGGTTTTCATCCTGTTTTTTGGAGATTTGGGCTCCTGCTTTGTGCCAATGCCAGTTTTTACTGTACATTGATTGATGGTATTGAGCCGTTTGCGACCGAGCGAGATGTTCCATCTTGATGTGGGATTCTCTCCTTGTGGTGGCCACAATTACCATTTGTATTTAGTACTACTTGTGGTACTGCCGATTTTTGTGGTGTTCAGGCTCCCCCCAGAAGAGGGTTTTAGTTAGATTGAAACCTATTTGAATTTCTATTCAGTTTCTTTAGTGTTAGTTCTTCTCATCTTTTTACTGCTTATGTTTTTAGCTAAAATAAATTGTTTTAAATGAAAAGCTGATAAATTTTTTTTCTTCATTGTTTTTTTTCAAGTGGAATCAGATTACTTGTAACTTTTATCTTTTCAGAAATCAGATCAAGAATCAAATGAATTAACGCAGTGTTGACAATTTAATGAGCCCTATGCGTGTGGGAAAATGTTTACTGACCATAAATAGGAATTGATAGATCCAATTTTGATGCATCGATCAAGGCACTTCGTAAATCCAAAACCGCTAATGCAAAAATAGTTAAATTTGGCGTCCTGATCTTGAAACTAAACTTACATTAACTTATCTTACCTACCTAAAATATTGTTCAGTTTCTTTAGTTTCTTTTTTTTGTCTTTTTACAGTTTAAAATCTTCAAGTAAATTAATTTGTTTTAAATAAAATGCTTTTAAGATTCTTTCTTCAGTGAGATTCTTTCAAATGGATATAAAATAAGTGTAATTTCGATTATTTCAAAAATGGAATCAACTATCAAACGAGATTACGAAATGTTGTCAATGTAATGAGCCTGGGCGTGTTGAAAAAAATTTAATGGTCATATGTTTGAATCGATGGTTCCTAATTTGATTGATCAAGTCACTTCGTAGACCCAAACACGGCCGATGCAAAAGTAGTTTAATGTTAGCACCGGAACTTGGCTCTCGTTGCTGTGTTTCGTGTTTTTTAAGTAATTCTGTTTGAAGAAATTTTTTAGTTTCGAATTGCTTAATAATTGGGTTCAAACTGTCTCATGGATATTTGGGCTCCTTTTTTGTGCTTGTACCACTTGTTCTTTGATTGGTGGCTTTGTGCCGTTTGCGCGTGAGCGAGATGTGCCTTCTTGATTTGAGCTCCCCTCTTTGTAGTGGGCACAATAACCACTCGTAGTCATAACTACTTATGGTACTGCAGATTTTTTTGTTATTCATGTCTCCCCCAGAAGAGGGTTTTAGTTAGACTGAAACCTATTTGATTTTATAATCAGTTTCTTTAGTTTTAGTTCTTCTCATCCTATTACTGCTTAAGTTTTCAGATAATTAAGTTGTTTTAAGTGAAACGCTTTTAAATTTCTTTCTTTGGTGTTTTTTTTTCAAGTTGAATCAAAACACTTGTAACTTTAATCTTTTCAGAAATTAGATCATGATTGAAATGATTTTACGCAGTGTTGTCAATGTAATGAGTCGTAGGCAAGTGGGAAAATATTTATTCGCCATAATTTGGAATTGACAGATCCGATTTTGATGGACAGATCAAGGCACTTCGTAAACCCAAAACGGCTGCTGCAAAAATAGTTAATGTTGGCGTCGTGATCTTGAAACCTAACTTGCATTAAGTTACCTTACCTACCTAAAATTTTGTTCAGTTTCTTTAGTTTCTTTTTTTGTTGTCTTTTTACAGTTTAAAATCTTCAAGTAAATTAATTTGTTTTAAAAAAAAATGCTTTTAAAATTCTTTCTTCAGTGTGATTCTTTCAAATGAAAATAAAACAAGAGTAATTTCGATCATATCACAAAAGGAATCATCTATCAAATGAGAATACGAAACTATGTCAAGGTAGTGAGCCTAAGGCGTGTTGAAGAAAGTTTACTGGGCATTTGCTTGAATCGATGGTTCCTACTTTGGTTGATCATGGCACTTTGTAGACCCAAACACGACCGATGCAAAAGTAGCATAATGTCGGCGCCAGAATTTTGCTGTGGTTGCTGTGTTTCCTGTTTTCAAATTATATTGGATTGAGCGAATTTTTTATTTTTCAAGCGGTAACGAATTGGTTTTCATCCTGTTTTTTGGAGATTTGGGCTCCTGCTTTGTGCCAATGCCAGTTTTTACTGTACATTGATTGATGGTATTGAGCCGTTTGCGACCGAGCGAGATGTTCCATCTTGATGTGGGATTCTCTCCTTGTGGTGGCCACAATTACCATTTGTATTTAGTACTACTTGTGGTACTGCCGATTTTTGTGGTGTTCAGGCTCCCCCCAGAAGAGGGTTTTAGTTAGATTTAAATAATCTCTATTTAGTTTTTTTATCTACTGTTTCCCGTTCTTTTACTGCTTAGTTTTCAGGTAAATTAAATTGTTTTTAATAAAGAATTTGTAAGTTTTTTTCTAATCGTATGTGTCTTCCTACTGCTTCCAGTATCTTGTGTGCTGCTACTTTCGAATTGTTGCGACTGTTGGGAAAATTTTTGCTTTCAGCGGTGGACTGAATATTTGTGTGTGCGTCTGTGTAGGGCCACTGCTTGTGTTGACAATCATAAATCGCTCTTTCGTTCATAGTGTTGGTATTCAAATTTGAGAAAGCAATGAAATATCCTTGAGAATCAATTATTCTGTATTATATTTAAAGATTTTCATCCCTACTTCATTTGCAGATTATCAATCCCAGAGTGCGGTTATGCGGGGTCGGAAAAATATGTGTGGAGGCATATTGCTGCGCCCTACTTTTGTTCTTAGTACGGATGTGGTTTGTTTCCAGCGACTTATTTTCCAAAATGTATTTTTCAAAATGCTGGTTTTCCAGCGACTTATTTTCCAAAATGTATTTTTCAAAATGCTGGTTTTCAAATAGAAGATTAGATGATTAAAATTGATAGGCATTTCAACGATTAGTGGGTAAAAACTGTTAGAGACCAACAAGTTTTCTGCTGGTCTGATTGTTTCAATTCAGTTTTTTATCAATCATCTCAAAATTATCTCAAAGAATCAACTCAGAGGAGAGATTTTATTTGTTCTTTAAGACGCAGCCTAAATTGATGTTGAAGAGCAAGAACACATGGTATTTGCATGGAAAACATCAGCAGAGCCTAGAATTGTCCCTCTGATGGTCGATACGTTCTAAGATTGCTCAATTTCCGGCAGTGCGTTACATTTCTCTTAGTAAACTCATAGTATGGAACTTTTGAAAAAATCAAAAAATTGTCTTCCCGGATCGATAGTTGATCAGAAAATAAAATGAGTGTTGTGGTGAAAAACGGTAAAAAACGTTTTCATCAAAAAGCAACCGCATCTTTCAGGGTTGAAAGAGTTGATAGCGGTGAATTTTGGTAAGATTATTGTTGAATTTGGCGGTGAATATTTCTAAGAGTTTCGATTATAGCGGTAAAAATTTTTTTCACCGCATCCTGGTACAGCTCAAATATTGTTTTCAACGCATTCTTCTGGTGGCGGTTAGTTTTTTTCACCGCCTAAGCAGTGAGAAAAAAACATTTTCAAAGCTAGCAACGGAATGCGGTGAAAAATCACCGCTTAAATCAACGCTGATCGTACAAAAATTCTTCTCAACATCTATTTCTTTACATTACCTGAACCAGAATCCGGGCTAGATTTTGTTCAATGGCACTCCACACAGCTGCAGACATAATTGCTAAGCTTTGGTTTTGCTTATTTAATTACGCAACCTTTTTGCTTGTTCAACGTTTACGTTGGTTAAGTTTTTGCGATAAGTGGGGGTTTTGAAAGCGACATCAAATTTTCAACATTAACTGAACCAGCAGCCGAGCTGGATTTTGTCAAAAAAATTTTTATTGCTTAAAGGTTTTATTGTTTCTATCCATAGTAAATTCCGCACCCCAAATTTGGTTAAATAAAATCATTTCCTTAAGCCGATGAAACAATTTTTTTAAATGTTATTCGATTGTTCGCATATTTGAAACCAAAAGGAGATGCAAACTCGTTTTTTTTCTAGAGAAACTAGACCAGAAAGTTTGATGTTTTAAACTCCCCGAACATATGCATTTTATAACGAAGAGTTTGATATGACCCCAACAACTCCTTGAACTGATGAGAAAAGACTACTCTTCGGAATTTTTCGCTTATTTGAAACCAAAATATGGAAAACTGAACTTTTTTTAAGAAAAACTGGACAAAAACATCTTTGCGTGTTTTTTATCCCATAACACGAAGCATCTCTGAGACTGACAAATCCTGATCCAAGGAAATCCAAGTTTTTTTTTTAAAAAAAAATTGGATTATTTGAAGCTAAAAAGAGACGAAAATGCTATCCTTGGTAGTAACTAAAAGCCTAAATGCGGATCCTAATATGATAGTTCAGATGTTAACATTGTTGCCAGAATTGCAGATACAAATTTACAAATTGAACCCCGAAACACAACAACCAAGATAGACAACACAGATGTGGGACTTCTCATTGTTTCAGGAAGTGTTCCTGGCATCCTGAAAAAATCATTAGTTACCTAAAAACCTTTTTCCTTACCTGAAAACCTTTTTCGCTTGCACAAGGGCTAAAAACAGCAACCGCTAACGATACGAAAACATCTGTCAATGAACCAATTCCAGCAATTGGAATGATTCAAACTCCAGTATCAAGTAGTTGCTAGCTTATCGATAATGCGGAGTTTCTGGTAAAGATCCATGGACTAACACCGCTGTCTGGTCGCAATCGTTTTGACGCCTTTGGCATCTCTGTGGCACAAACTCTAGTCTTCACTAAAGATATTTTGGTGAACAATATTACAACATATGGGCCATTCAGCTCCTCGATTAACAAAACAATTTCCGCAATTATGCTCACTCATTGAACTCTCAAAAACACATATTGTCAAACCAAATTTAACAGAAACTTCGCCCTAAAAATCAAAACAAACGACAGGTACTCATTAATTTACAAAAAATTGAGAGAGACAGAATCAACATGGATATTTAGAAAATACTTGGAGAAGAACACATAGAAAAATTAAACAGTTGTTCAGATGAATTTTTTATAGTTCTTTTAAGTTATAAAGTACAAAAACATTTATCTTCTGTTATGGCTAAAAGCAAAATATCTTTGGTTAAAATACTTAATTTCTATCCATAATTTGGTCATCTATCCACAAGGTGATCCTCGATCGTCAGCATGTTCGACATAGATTATAGTATTTTATCTTTTTTAATATTATGAGATTGCTGATTATTCAGCGTTATTCTCGCCTTCTTAAAACAACTATTCCAATGGTAAAATTTTGTAAGTTTACGAGTGAATTTTGCAGTTAATTTTTTTAAGAGTTGCAATTTTGGCAGCTGAAATTTTTTCCCCGCTTAAAATTTTTCTTTCTCAAAAACCATTTCGTTGAGCGCAAATTTTACACTCTTTATTCAAACTCAGCGCAAATTTTACATATTTTAGCAGATTTTAGCGGTGAAACCTCGACATTTGTTAGAGCTGGGATCAACTGAAAAATTTAAAATTGCTTACAGACTTTATATGGATGGAAACCTTGTTTCGTTTTGCAGAACCAAATACTTCTGATTTATTTATTTATTTATTCAATTTTTTTTATTCTTCTACTTTTGTACACATTTATTTTCTTATTTAATAATTTATTCAATTATTTATTTACTTTTCATCTCTTTATTTATTCTTTTCTTAAATTAATTTTTTAAGTTTTTTCATTTATTGAATTATTTTTTTAATTGGTTTTTATTTATTCGTTCATTTTTTTCTTTAGTTTTTGATTTATTTATTTATTTTTTTATTTAACTAGATATTTTTATTCTATTTAAATTTTTTACGTTTACGTTTATGTTTAACAATCTATTTCTGGATAAGCATTTAATTTTTCTATTAGCTTTCTGAGTAGAGTTGATGTCGGATTAGCGTTGATGTGGGATGTCAGAGTAGTCTGCTGATGTAACTTTTTAATGCTTAGGAACAATGTGCAAGAAAGTGGTTGTGGTTTCGGGAGCTTGCGTCATCTGGTATTACCCTTACTTGAAAGATTGAAGACTTCGGTTTTCTATTTTTTCCCAGCACCCCCTATTCTAAACGAATACAAAAACGAGCTCAGATGTACTAACAGAATTTAGACCTCACCTTGTGAAAAGTCCATGCTCATCCAGATAATGGTATAAAAAGACAAAGTCCCTCAATAAAAAATTAAACACGATGGACTTTTCGAGGGACCCGAATTTCATGCTCAGCATGTGCCAGACTCAAATTCGTTACGCTGCACCATTTTTGCGCGACCCAAATTAAAAGGTCGACTCTCAATTAACTGAAATTTTTCTTAATAATGGACCCTAACTCGCGCCAAAATTGCTCTATGCAACTTTTCCTTGCCTCAAGATACTGAGTTAAGAATTTGACCCGAGCTATTAACAAAATTGCAGTTAAAATGAGCGTTTCCATTAGTTTGCTTTTTGGCTCTAATGCAGTTTCATTGCTCACTAAAAACTATTATAAAGTTAGAAAATGTGCTCCGTGAACTTTTGCAGTTCTGAAGTACATTTATGAACCAAATGACTTCGTTGCCTCGAAATTTAATTGTTTTTATGAATATGAAAATTTCCTTTTGCTCAACTTGTGCTCAAGTTAAAAAGCAAAACCAATAATAAAAACACTTCAAAATTTGCGTCAAAAAGCAGACTTATGAAATATGCTTTCCAATGGAAATACCATGCTCGTCCTTTGAATGATCTCTGTCTCAACCATTAAACTTCTATTTCTCGACACGTCACATGAAAGGTGCCTACAGAAAACCCTTTTTAGCCCAAAATGCTTATTAAAATATTGTTGGTAGACTTATGAAGAAATTTGTTTAGACTTTTAGTAGGAAGCTCGGCTGTGTAATTTTAGCAGCAATTGACCCCCCCCCCCCCCCATCAAGACTTCTGAGTTTTTTTTTCAGAATCATAATTCCTCTACTAAACCTGGGTCATAATTCACACATAATTAACTGCAGCTGGCAGCAAAAAGAGGATAAGAAGAGTGTAGCTTTATAGCTTCTTCTTTGAAGCAACCAGAATTACAATAGTTAAGAGTACAAAAGAAGAATTATAATAAAATAGATTTTTAATTTGATAATTGTTAATTTTCTTCAATCATTATGCTGTAAAAATGTCATTTACGAACTTTGTTGCACTATATGTCACAATTTTCATCTGCACAGCGGTAT
Organism: Convolutriloba macropyga; assembly: GCF_964194025.1. Lineage (NCBI taxonomy): Eukaryota > Metazoa > Xenacoelomorpha > Acoela > Convolutidae > Convolutriloba > Convolutriloba macropyga. Next base: position 7,049,282 of record NC_134475.1, read on the forward strand.
TTAAATTTCTGATTTCTGTCATGTTTGAGCAAAGCATGGAGACAATGAACTCGTTGGTTATCAGAGAAAATAAATATTTTTTGCTGAATATAGTATTTCATATGATGCAGGCATTGACTTTTTCAATGTCTAATTGGTAATATATGGTTTGTTTCAAATCTGGTTATGTTATGACGTATACTCGGAAAGTCTTGTTTCAGTTTATGAAGAAACTACATTTAGCTACTATCTAAGATTCAAGTTGTTAGTTGCACATTGTTTTGGGTTGAGACAAACTTGCAAGACATGAAAAAGAAAACGAATATGTTGAGCCAGTTTTTTGAAATGCAGAAATTGAATTTTCGTTCAATAATTAATCATCGCTTTCATTGAGTCTGTAATTTCTCTTGTTCAAAACTGTCGCACCTGTACAAATCTTACAAATAAAATAGCAATTAGAATATAGAACACTTTTTCCAAACACACGCACACATGAACATAGACAGACACACACACACACACATACAAACACACATACACATACGGACAAACAAAAACACACACATACAGACAAATTAAAACACTCGATCGCTGTGTATATGTTCACTATATAGAATTACAAGCGATCAGCTACTAGAATACTTTATGGTTAATGCAGCTTAAAACATCTCTGTCGCTCTACACAGAACGCAAAAATAAATAAAAACAACTTCTTCAAAGCGATTCAAACTTGAATAATTTTGAACCGGTAAGACACTTAAATTGCTTTAATAATATTTAAACGGAGCAAAAATATTGTCTAATATAAATTTTGAAATATTTTTTAATAAAAAAAACCTCATCATACGTTATTTTTAAATTATTTTCTCAACCTCAATTTCGTGGTGGACTTCAACTGAAACATTAAGTTTTTGTATTAAATTTTCACAAAATTTCGCGAAACCATTTCAACAGCTGCAGTTTCTGACCTCAAACATTTAATACAGTGACAGGTGAGCCATTACCTAAAATATCCTAATTAGTGACACCCTACTTAAGTGACAGTTTGGTGGGCAATGGCGCACATAATGTTGTCATACCAGTGGGATGTTCAAGAGACGGCTAAGAAGGTCTTTTCCAAATTGACTCAGGATGGATTCCCAGTTTGGATGGACATAGAGGGAGGAGTCCAGACCAATATCAACGACAGGCAACAATTCATTCACTCATTGCTTTCCCCATTTTAAACAGTACTGATATTGTAAGCGATTGAGAAAACAACACCCATTTCAGTGTTTCATCGAGATCCTAAAATTTAAGTTAAGAGAAAAATGGTTCCAAAACCTTACCCTAGTCTAGAGCTGAAATTATTAAAAGACCGTCCTCGACCGATTAAAGGCATGAAGAGACCCTAGTTACCGAAAATTGGGTCGAGCTAGAGTCCAAAAAACAGACGAGCTAAATTATTTGCATACCACTTTTCGCACCGGCATTATCTTTTGAGATGTTGAAGCCTGAACCTAGGTTAGACTCTGGTTAATACTGATTTGGCAGTAACTTATGCAGAAAACACAGAGAACTTCATAATGAAGCAAAAACTGCACTTGAATCAGTTCTTAGAAACTGAAGACAAATCGAGTAGTTAGTTACCGTTAACCTCATAATAAAAAATTAGAACATCTAACTTATCTTTCACTATTATATCATTAAAAAGACCAGAATGATTGGATTTTGATTTTTAGAAAACAAAACAAATACGCAAAGCATATTACAAATTTTTTTGGATAAAATATGTGCAAAATGTTATCCAGGTCGGAAACTTAAAATTTGGAATCTCAACTTAATTGATGAAATTGCTTTGAAACATTAGAGCAAATAAAGCAGCCTAATATTGATGCGCAGCGATGCTGGCTTTTTTGTCTGAAGGCCAAACCAAGAAACTTTTTGGGTATTCTATAAAAATTGAACTGGTACCACATGAGAGTCCTGGAAACGCAGAAACCTCAATTAGTTTGTTTAAAACAATATAGATTTAGTAAACTAGCCAGAAATTTTTAAATGATGACTCAGCAACTGTTATCCATGCTTTTGCATTGATAATTTTTCAATAGTAAACATAGAGGTTATGTAAGCTTTAAAAAAATCAAAAATTGGTACTAATTGTACTAAAACTTATGAAATTAGCTTTTTTAATATTTTTTTTCATGCAAAAAAGGTAACTAATCAACGCTGACGTATATTCTGCCGATAAAGGAACACATTTTTCTGCAGAACGATTGTAGAAAAGAGCGAGCTCTGTCATCAAAACATCAGCGGCAATCAAAAAAATAAAACATATTTCATCAATAATTGATTTTTTCAAGTAATTCATTTTTTTGCAAATTGCCCGTGAAAACTAAATTTTATTTTTTAACTTCAAAGTTAAGTTTCGCTTCGCAATGAGAGATATCCGATTTTTCAGAGAAAGGAAGCCAAATAAAATGTCCTTTTTATTTTGGAAAATCAATTTTTCCCATCAATTTTTCCAATCTGAAATCCGAATCCGAATAGCAGAGCATATAGCAAATTAGTGCTGCTATATCAATTATGTTCCTGTCTCCAGTTTCTTTGTGGTGTTGGGTGCTGCAGTATAAAAAGATTTGAGAAACCGTATTGTTATTAAATTTTTGGTTGACAGTTTTCTTGTACACTTGGAAATTTTAGTGTCAAAAGTGATTGCATCGGCTCCTCCAGTTGCTTGTCTTGTGCCGTCACAGTCATTCACAAAATCTTGTGAACTGTCTATGTACAGTTGATTCTTTTAATTTATAAGATGTGTTTTTTTGATAAAAAGGTACCATCTTTTTTTGAAACCATTAATGCATAGCAGATGCAGGTTTTTTTTCAAAATTTGATTTAAGCTGCTATTGCTTACAGCACCAACGAATATCCAGATATCCCAGAACTAAATTTAAGTTTTTCGTTTTTCAATCCCGAATTCGAAAAGTTTTGATGTCGTGATATGGCGCACAAAATTTAGTCTTCTCAATGTTCCTTGAATTTCTTGAGGTTTTCTTTGACACTGAGGAGCACACAATTGTTTTGATAATCCAAATTGGGTTATTTATCTGTGAAAAAAATCGTTTGAATGACCGCTTAAGTCATCTAGTATCTTAATAGCAAAAAAGCAATTATATAAATTCTTTTACGAGAAAAATACCACATCAAATTTATCAATTTGTTACGTCGCATTGAAGCTCTTTTATTAAATGATTTAGGTTTCTGTGACCTGTGATTTTCTTGGAAAATTTTACAATCCTATTTCAAGATTTAGTTGATTAGGCTTGAAATATAACACCAAATTATGGACAATATGAGGCATAGAAGAAAGTATTGCTTCAAAATGATAAAAAAGTATTTTTAAATATTTTTCTTTACAATTGGGAAATTTCAGATAATAGAAAACAATTAAAAAATATATTCATTTTTATTTTATTTTTACGATGAATTTAAATTCATAGTTTTTTTGTCTACATTATTTGGATAAAATAAAGAATTTTTTGAACAGTTTTGTAACATTTTTCCGCGATTGAAATTGCGAGTTCCTAAAAAGTCAGGCTTTTCGGAGCGTTGCATCAGCTTTGGATAATAGAGATATATTTGATAAAAAAAATTGACTATTGTAAAACAAAAAATTACCCGGAGGCAAATTTAACAAAACCAGCTGCTATTCCCGTGACGCATTTTTAATTGTTGTGTCCGGTCTGGCTACTGTGATTGTATTTCTGTGCCTACTGTGGTAAATAAGTTGTTTTGAACTGCATTTCTGTAAAATTGAGTTGCCTAAATTATTTGAAATTGAGGAGTTTTTTATTAGCTTCATTTTAATAATTTGTAATTGTTTTGAGTCAAAATTTTGGGTCAACCATGTTTCTATAGCATAAGAGCCAACTTTTGCTCAATTACCTTCAGATGAAGTAGTTAAACGGATGAAATCTTTCATTTTCATAATTTCAATGTTATGGATTTTTTCTGCACTGAAAAGTGGTTAGATTTTTTTTCTTTAGTGCGCTGCATTGCTTCCTTCCTTTAGTTTCCTTTCTTTTTTAAATTTTGTTGGGAAGTTTGGGAGCATTAATACAAAATTTTGCACGAAAAAGCGTAAAATACTTTTAGATGTTAAAACACGTTGGAAAAGGAGACAAAAACAGGTTTTATAAGAATTACAAAGATGCAAATTGCAGTAAACGGATTTAACAGAAAATGCAGCTATATGCTGATTTTGATATTACTACAGATCATTGAAAAACGATTTTTTTTAATTTTGATCATTAAAACTCAGAAGCATTGTTGCAAAACTAATGCATTTGAAGTGCTTTCACATTTTTGGTAATGGTGTGCGTGTTGTTTGTGTGCAATTGAACTCAGAATCGAACTAATTTGCTCTTTTGCTATTGAGAGATCATAATTTTAGATTTTTTTTTGGAACCAGTGAAAACGGAACTTTTGACAATTTGATCACAAAATTTTTTTCATGAAATATGAACTAGAGCGTTTTTTTTTCAAATTGACCGAATCATTACTTCCAGCTGTGAACAAAAGTCTAAACAAACGTTCAAGGCTGGCAGTTTTCAGTTTCATCAAATGGTTTTTATTATCTGAAAAATTTTGTCGCGAATTTTAAGGAAAACAAGTGACTAAAAATTTCAGTTGGCGTTTGTTCTGATTAAATTATTGTCTTCAAAGCATTGGGAAATGCATGCGTGTTGTTTCTGAAATTCGGTCGTATTTTTCAATGTTATAGTTATCATCTGATCGAGATAACAGGTCGTCCGTCCAAGGTTGATAATGGAATTTTCTGTGCAACGCACAGTACTAGGCAAGCATTCTTGTTTCTTTTTGAATTTTGGAAGGACCTGCTCTGAACTTAAGTTGAAACTAATAAGGTGTCAGTAGGTCTGATAACCTGGACCTGAACATTGTATAGTGTTATTTCCCGGGTCGGGATCCAAGTGAATCTCATCGATGGAATTTCTATGATCCAGTGAAATTCAAGGCATTCCAATCGATGGAATTTCTATGATCCTGTGAAATTCAAGGCATTCCAATCGATGGAATTTCTATGATCAGAGAAAAAGTGATAATGATCCATCGATGAACCATGGATGTACTTTTCATGAAATTTCTATGATCCATCAATGGGATTCACTGGGAGCCCAACTCGGGTTGGCATCTGGATTTCTTGAAAACTTGAGATAAAAAATAATGGGAAAGCAACGATTGTTAATGTTTCACACCACAGCATGGCTTTTGGCGTGGACAATGCCATAGTTGTGTGTCCATTTATGACTGCCAAATACTTTCAGTCTAAAAACTGCAAAAAGGAACTCAATTACGCGGATACGCAAGACAAGGAGATAGTTCCAATCATGGCACAGGTACCCTCTCTTGGCCATACATTTTCTTAATTAATTTAAAAAATGCAAGTTTTAAAAATGCCAGAATCTGCAGAGCCATACTCTATAATGCCAGATTTTCCTACAAATAGAGCCGGATTCAAAAGTGTGGCATGTTCGTGTTTCAAAAGTTACTTTTGTTAGATTCACTTCGAAATTTTAGCTTGCATCTTAAATTGCTGCGCGGTTCTCAGTTAATGCCAGATTTTCTCAGTAATTTATCAAAGACTCTGTCTTGTTAATGATCAGTCAGTAGGTAGAATTTACTAAAAGGCTAGAGGGCTCGACCATATAACCCCCCTCTCTCCCCATCTCCCCCCCCCCCCCCGCAGCCAGAGAAACAGTTATAATAAATGATCCAAGCACTCATCCAAGCTGTGCCCAATTTGAAAACGCCCTTTTCAAAAAGAATGATACATATTCATTGGTTTTATAGGTGATGCAGTAGAAGATCGTTACAAGATTGATCCTACAATAATCTGTTCTATACAAACGAATGTGACCTTTCAAAGACTGAAAACTTTAGCATCCTTTTCCGGGATCACTTTTTCCGCTCTTTGCTTCTTCCCAGACCATTTCGGTAAACAGCTTTGATTATAGCAAACTCTGTCTACGAAAGTTAACAAGCCTAACACTGGAATGCGAGTTAAGCGCCGGTTCCAAAAAACCAGATTTAGTGTTATGTGTTTCATTTAAAGGTCTGTAAGGAGCGGTTCTGGAAAACGTTTCCAAGAAAAAATACACTGAAGAACAATCAACTTGAAAAATTAAAAACAATGATTTAAAAAAATGGTTCCTCTCAAATTTTTGACCGCAGTTTTCCAGAGGAGAAGCCCGAAATTATTGATACACACTTGTGCTCAGAGAGCTGCGAATTCTAAAACGAAACAATTCTCTCTAATCATGGGTGAAAAAGTACATATTTATCATATTTCACTCTACAGGCAGACTTCAAACCAGAAGGGTGGCTGGGGTTGATTACTGCCGGATTGCTCTGGATAGACTTCAGAAATGCGACAAATGTTGATAAAAGTATCCTGTCTCTGGAGAAGGAACTGCAACATCGGTGCTCTGGGTTGGAACTGGCTAAGCCAATCAGCGCACAACAGAAGCCCAAATTTAAAGGTGGATTAAAAGAACATAATGGAAAATACCCCCAAAATTTTGCCTTTTGAAGCCAAGAACAGTCAATTTTTAGTGAATAATGTAACACGGGTCGAGGTTTGGTCAAAAAATAATGTAAGATTAGCGGTGAATAGCGGTGAAAAAAAAACTTTTTTCATCGCAAAGCTCCCGCATCTTTTAGCGTTGAATGCGTTCATAGCGGTGAATTTTTTTTAAGATTAGCGCTGAATTTAGCGATGAATTTTTGTAAGATTTGCGATTTTAGCGGTGAAAATTTTTTTCACCGTTTCGTGGTAGCGCTGAAAATTTTTTTGCACCGCATTCTGCTCGTAGCGGTGAAAAATTTTTCACCGCACCACTACGAGCAAACCTACAATTTGGAATTATGACAGAAAGCGTAGGTAAGTTTTACAGAAATGATCACACTGAATTATTTAGGTCGAGCCTTCCGAAACGCCAAAACGGGCAAATTCTTGGCAGAATCCGGCGAAATGAAAACCCACCAAGCCAGCGGTACCCGAAGTACCCTCGTGTTGCGGGACGCCGCTGAAGCTACAAGTTTCTGGGTAGAAGAACGCGATACGAATAATAAAGAAATATACTTCTACAAGAACTTCGCAACTAATATGTACCTAGGCTATGACCCGAACGGGGATTATATATACACGAAGGCCCAGCATTACGGGGCTGAACAGTGGAACCTGGTAGCTGATGACGAAAGCACAAATGGCGAAAGGGCAGTCGTGTTGTTCGCATGTTTTGGAAAGAAGTTTTTGGCCGTCAGAAATGGAAAATTGACCGGGGTTAATAAACGAGACGCCGACTGTATCTGGATATTGGACTAGAAAATTTGGAAAAGATAAGAAAAATGATAAGACAAAGAAAACACAGTTGTGACAGACCGAATATAAAGCGCGAACTGCAAAACGCGGAAAAAAATTATGTGCTAAAGTACACATTAAAATGCCAATTCTGTTAATAAATAATGTATTTAATGTTTCTTTTCCAATGTATTATTGGTGCTTTGTTTATTTTTGCTTATAAAACAAACCTTATAGCCAGAAATGTCTCGGAGGAACTTAGATGAGTGTATTTTGTTGAGCATAAAATTTCTAGAACTGGTTTTGTTCAATTTTTCAATCAACTTTGGACCAAATTAAGAAACAAGAACCTAGATACTCTTTGTAGCAAATAAAAAATGTGTAACAAACCAACTGTGGTATTAGCTAGCTTCATATACTGGTAAAGAATTAGAGCTTAGAGGACTCGAACGTACTATCTCCCTTACCGCGGCCAGGCATGCTACCGTTGCACGAAAGCTCTACAGAAGTAGCAAATTTGTCAGGGATATCACTATTCGATAAACGTCGGTATTTTATCCCAACCACACCCAAAATGTACTTAGTTGTTTCGAAGAAATTGTACTCCTGGTTTTGAGAAAAAAAACTTTAGAATAATTAGCTGCATTAATTCATTACACATTTTGATGCCCAAAACGAGCACTTCTAACCACAGTTTCACGTTCTGCAAAAAAACACAAAAAAGGATATGAAGTTTGGTTATGATAGCTGATTTTTAGTCTGAATTTTGTAATCCATATGTGGCTTAGCAGATTTTCAGTGGAAGAAAAAAGAAAAAATTTGAGATATTGGCAAATTTATTAGAACGTTTCAGTCGTAGCATCTCATCGTTCTTTTAAAATTTTGTTGTCAATTCTGTATTTTAACCGTCGTTAATCAATCTATGAAGCAGAAAATTGCGATATGACGAAGAGCTGACAATAACTACATGGAGGGATATAAAGTTTTCAGAAATGGGATTTCAAGATTTGAAAAGATTTCAAGAAGCCTAATATGAACGATAGTCCAAAAATTTGACAGTGTTCACTAATAGACAATAAATGTTGTGAAAAATAAAGAAGGTAGTGTGAAGCTACTAAGAATCATTTGTGATCAGTTGTATGGTTTCTTCTGACGTTAACAAACGAAAACTGTGTAAACTGATTTGACTAAAAGCAACTAAAAGCAAAAAAGTGAAAACTTGAGCAGCAAATCTTCAAAAATAAATTTCAAAGACACCATAAACAAAAATATAAGCACTTCCTTTATTGATATCCACTAAATCTCGAGTAACTTTTGATTAAAATCCGTATCATTTCCTCAAATGCGAGTTTAAGTTATTAAACGTTGCCGTTAGATAGCAACGGCATATTTGGAACCAAAAATAAAATGAAAAGCTGAACCGTTCCTCAAAAAATTCAGTACTTCTTCTTCGCTAAAACAAATTCTTTAAGCATACAGAATAGAGCTGACTCTCTCAACATTCGGTGAGAATTTCACTTTAGTTGTAGTTATTATTATCTTTGGAATTCAACATCCAAATTTAAATTTTAGTAAATACAATATGGAAGAAGAAAAAACTTATATAAAAAACCCTTATATTTATTTTGACCAGGTATAAACAAAAAAAAAGTGATCCGTACAAACTCAATGAAAATCAAACAGTCGAGTCATTATTTTTGCTGGCAGCTAAACAAAGCCTTAGGATTTTTTTTGTGACAAAATGGCGTTTTGTGGCAGCACAATTTTTGTAAAAACATATCTTCTTTTAAAGTTCGCTGTATCTATTTTTGTTTTTTTAATGAGATAAGTACTGGATAAGAAAAAAAGTAATAAATTTCAAATCACTCAATTTTTACTTGGCTGCTGCAATTTCACGCCAAGCCTGTTTTCACAACGATTTTAAAACAGCTGTTGACCAAAATGTTTCGAAAAACCTATTTTTCAGCAACAAAAAATTAAGCGATTGCCGTATTCGTTTAGCAGGAATAAAAAGGAAAGTAAGGAAAATGGACACGTTTTCAAGAACTCGCTTAGAACACAGTATATTTTTGAGAGGCTAAAAGAGAAAACTCTGTCCAGTACGCTAATAAAGAAATTGAAACAAAAGCACTGTTACTTTTACACAGAAACCGTTTTTTACAGATAATCGGTGTTTATCACATTGGACTACTCCTTTTCCAATTTCAGTAATCTACTCTTTGTTGTAACAATATTATTTGCGTAATATACCGATTGAATAATATAATATCGCTGCATACTGCTGTTTAATCGATGAACAACATGAAACCAGAAACAAATGCGAAATTATCGCTGAATACTACTATGTTATCGATTATTACTGCAGAGATAAAAAACAGTGGAAAAGCTTATTGGGATTAGATTAGTTTTATGAATAAGTCGCTTAGCAGTAACAACAGTTGCAGAAACTGCGTATGAGATAACATTTTAGCCAACAAAAAATACTACACGAATTTGAAGTGAAGGGAAAACTCCGCTTTGGTGATAGATTTCATTCAGCTTTTTGTCTCGTCACTGTTTTTATATGACGGTTAGCAAAACAAAATTGCGGAAAATGACAATCTAATGAATTGCAATATGGCTCAAAATGTTAGAATTGCGGCGAGCGTTGATTGTAAGTTTACCAGACTGTTGTTAATGCCATCCTGAAGGTATTCAACAACCCGGCTTCGCCTCTTAGTGTGATAACTTCTCAATGTAATTTGACAGCCCGTCAATTTAAAAAAATTGAGGGTTGGATTCGGAAGATTTATTGAATGCCTCATAAAGGTTGAAGATATTCATATGGCAACAGTTGCAATAAAGAAGCGGTAGAATCAAAATTATCACCCAGTTGCCATCGCCATTGCGAAATTAGGAAACTCTGAGGCAAAGTGGAGATGCTTAAAAACTTCGATAGGGCAAAAACACCCGTTTGGAAATGTTTCCGATTGACTTAACTCAACTATTGTTACGATAACAACTTTTGCATAACTTCTTCAACCAAACTACAACCGATTGAATCATATTTCTTTACCGCTCTTTTCTCGACGTTCTTCATGTCAAAAAAAATGGCGAAAAAAGAATGGCAGAAAAATTTACTGTAAAACGTCAATGTTTCAGATTTTGAGAGTTTTCATCAGTTGATAACATTTAGTTTCGTCGTTAAGTTTTTCATTAATTGTTATCGCAACCAGAGCTCGTTAAAAACATTACAACACGATATTTACCGACCTCTTTAAGTCACTTACCATTTCAACCTTGCCCTGGACTTTGTTATTTTCTCGGTGGAAATGACAACCGCGTGGTACTATTCATTAGAGAATCAAGGATGAAAAATAAAAAAAATAGGCAGGATCTAAAACCATGAGGCAGCTCAAGGTTGTCAATTAGTTTGCAATTAAACCTTAGAAACACACGTGGAAAACAAGCATACACTATTCCAACCTAGTTTTACCCACTTAGAGAACCCTGGATACAACTTCTTTGGTCACGCAAATTTCGAGGCAGAGAGTTTAAAGTGGAAGAGTTAAGGGATCATTTCTGTTTCGGATCCCCAGTGTTTTTTACGCCCCCAGTTACAAATTATATGTTGCTATATAACGCGTTAGTATGTATAAATTAGCACGTGCGCCTGGGGGCGTAAAAAATAAAAGTCCACTAAGCTGGAGGGAAAAACAATAGATCCAAATTGACTTACACTTAAAGAAGTCCAGTTTTAGACTTAATCATAAATCTAAGTTTCGATACTTGAATCAAACCGCTATAAATCATCGGCTGCTTTGATATCGGAAACGGAGCCGTTTGTTTTTTTCAACTCCTGTATATTATTAAGAAGAAAACTTTTCTATCGAAAATCGGCAAGATTGTACTCTTAACTTCACTTTCAAAAGAAATTCAACAATTTTTGATGAAATTTGGATCTCTAAATATCTTTGAACAAAATGCTAATCCCCCGGGCCTCGCGCCCAGCACTCGAGCGCAAGCGCCCTCGTGTCAGGGCACTAAGTCCCTCAGGCGAATTAAGTTTTGTTCTAACATATACTTATTTACCCTCCTATTTCTCATTTTGCTTGTCCTACTTGGTCGCCCTCTCACACCAGAAAATTTTCAGATTTGACTTTGACAAATTTGATTGTTGATGAAAAGCGCCAATTTTTTTAAAACCCATTTATTCTCTAAATACGTCAGAACAGAAATCCTAGTCCCTTCGTGCCCTATGCCCAATACTCAAGCACAAGCGTTCTCGTTTCAGGCACTAGGTCTCTCCGAGGACTATGATTTATGCTTTGTGCCCCCCCCCCCCCAAGCTTAGTGGGTGCATAATATTTGCACCTGCACGTGCCATATTTCTACATAATGATTTACATAGTGTGATGATTTACATAGTTTACATACTGGGGGGGGGGGGGGGGGCACAAACGGAAAAGATCCGAGTAATGCAATAGCATATTCTTAGTTGTTACAATCAGTGGCCTGGCTAGCCTCGTTTAATTAATCAATAACTGGATAGGTCAAAAGGCAGTATTCTAATTACTTCATTTTAAACTTCATTTAGCTGCAACGAAGAGTACTGACTAGAATAAAATCAAGTTCAGATTTTGACTCAAGGCGATATGTATAGCCAAGTGCTTCCTTCAAACCCAATAGTACCCAAAACGAGTGCACCTACAACCATAAATGTCGAATACTGGTAACTGATAATTTCTCCTATTTATTTTACTGTTTAACGACACAGACTCATTATTTGGGCGTCCACCCGTATTCCACCGTTATTAAGCGAGAATAAGGGTATAAAGCCAATTCCACACTTAATTAGCAAGGAAAAGAGTGTAAGAGTGTAATTTTAAGAAAATTACACCTTTTCGTACACTCTTTATTCCACTCTTAATACACTATGTAAGAAAATAGCAATAGCACGTGCCCCCTCCCCCCGGGGGGGAGGAGGAGGTGCGTAAAAGATATAAGCTCACTAAGCTGGGGGGGGGGGGGGGGGTGGGGGAAAACAGAATAGATCCATATTTTTTTTTTACAATTTTAAGCCTCTTACCATTGATCTTAGTTTCAACTCTACAACTTTTGTCTCTGAGACTCAAATCACTGATATTTCGCCTACTTGCCCCTCTTCAAACTCTGTACTACCATAACCTAATATACCACGCAACTGTAATCATTGTAAATTAGATTGTTACAAGACAAATCTTAAATGGCGTTGAACGAGTTGAAGGTGTTGAGAGCTTTGATTTTTGTTATAGTCCAAAATTCGGGTCTTTCCCATTATAGTCCCTTCCCCCAGCTTAGTGGTCAGATAACCTATAGCCCCCTTTCAAGTATAACTTTAAAGTAAAAAGAGCGCATTCTAATGATGAACTGTGTCTTAAACGCTGATCGAAAGACTTATATACTTCAATTTTTTTTAAAAAAAAATCGCTTTGACTGACAAAACTAACCGCCAAATCAGTACATCTGCAACCTCCAATTTACTCAACAATTGGCTATAAGAAGTAAAAATTGGCTATGAAACCACTAGAAATAAGCTGGAATTAATTGTCTAATTTAGTGCTAGAAATTTGGGCCGAAAGGAAATTTAACCGAAAGGAAGATTAGCCGAAAAGGAGACTTTAAACAATCAGATTTGAAAAAGATCATGATGATTTGTTCGGTTGTGATAGATTCATATCGAGTACCTCAGGCAGCTGAGGCATGGCCGTGTCCCGCGCGGCATGGCAAAATGAGTTAATTTCATGTATAAGCGATTTAGATAACTGCTTGTCCCACTTACGTTTGCATACTGCAATTATCTCAAGCATTTAATTCCGCTACTATGACAAACTTTCTGAATTTCTCGGCTAAAATTAACGTCGGCTAATTTTCCGGATCCTGTTGAATTTGATTGAATAACCGTAAAAACTTAGCAAACAATTTATCTAAAACTACGCTATATTAAACGCTAGATTGTGTACAAGAAACGCTTAAAATTAGGATTGATGTGCAATTCGCAAAAAATAATCGCTAAGTTCTCTAACATTGATTATATAAACGCTGTTTAGTTTCAAAGCTTTTAGTCCTTCTGATCATGAGTCAGTTCAATGCAATAAAAGACCACTTTTTCAAGTTTTTGCGATTTTGATGCGGCTCGGGACGTACAGGTCCTGAAATGCCACATCATCGTAGGATCTAGTTTGTTTCTCCCCCAGTTTTCTTATGCCCAATACAACATGTGTCTTGTTTTTCATCACGTTGCTATGTAGAAATCAGCAATCGCGCCTGAAGGCGTAAAAGTTACATGTTGGGGGGGGGGGGGGGATAGAATAGATCCTCTCTGTATGGCCTGATTCCAAAATACAAAATGTTTCTATATATTGTCAGATGGCTGGAGTTACGTGACGTTGACAATAAACAAAACTACGTGAAACTGTTATATTTTTTTATTTTGAAAGGCTTCGTGTTTCTCGATTATTGTCTGGTTGTCACATAATCTATATGTCTGATTCAACAAAATTTCTTTTTTAAGAAAATAATATTCTTTTATTAAATTCTGAGCACGTGTAGCATGCAAAATAAGACTATATGGCCTGCTTTATTGTCACAAGTTGAGATGTTCTCTTTTCGACGATAAATTTTACATTTATATACGAGAATTTATATATAGAAACACCAATTATTCATTCATTAAGAAATCGAAAAACTTGAATTCCTACAGCAATAAATTTGAGAAAACATCAGAGTCTATAAAAATTGTCTCTCAAAATATACAAAAACTATTGATTTTAAAGTCAAATGAATCAATATCTCTTAAATGTTCATTTATTTTTTATCTAGTTTAATAAATCCATTCTACATTCTTTGGATTCTTATAATGAATTATTTTCTTTTGTTTCTTGTAAGTTTGATTGTCAATGCGACTTCTTTCAGTCTTCACTCACCTGAAAATGATTTTTTCGATTCTTTTTTAAACCCAAATTAGAAAATTTTTATTAAGACGCTGTTCAAGTTCTCGCGTTAAGAAACGGTATCTTCAGTTCCCATTTTGTATTCTCTTTGTCTAAAATTTTTTTGGTTTCCTTGATCCATTTCTTTTTTATACAAATCTGCTTCTATTAAAGACTTTAGAATTGACATTTATTTCTAAAACGTTAGTATTATCGGCAAATAGCAAAGCTTGAACTTTAACAGACACCTAAAACAGATTGATGATATAGATGATGAAAAACAGTGATCCTAAAAGTTAATCTGTGTTAATTTTAAACAGTTTATTTTGGCATTCTGTCGCGTTAGTTACTTTTTTTAGCAAGCGGAAGGTTTTTTATTCTCGAACTTCGTATTACTTTCATTTCAATTGCCACTTTTTGATTCAAAAAGTTTCAAAATTTTTTAACGGTTCTAATAGTGAGCAAATTTAAATTTCTGTAGTCCATGATTAAAAGATTCTCCATAGTTTCAAATTTTGCATCCAATAAGGGTCTTTTCCTGAGACCACCAATCTATTTCGGATACAATCTTACATTTTGATAAGTAGCCTGACAAACTTCTATGTATAATCCCATCAATTTTTTCCCAGTAGAGGTAATACTGATATTGGTTTATGTTTTGTTAGCTCATCATTTGATCCAGAAGGAAGTTTGAAGTAATTATTGTAAAAAGTGTATATCGTTTTTAATCAAAATTTTTGCTTGACGAAACTGAATTTTTGGGTGATTTTTGGGCCCTGACTTTTTTGTTTTCAATTTTGAATTTTCTCTCTCATGCACCTTAACCCAAGTGAGGTTACTTCATTATCAAAAGTCAATTGAAAGGTGAGCAAAAATTGGTTCCTTTTCTCACTTGAATTTTATTTGTGGTTACCATGGCATATAATATCCTCTACTGACGTCAGTTCAAGCCGCCGTAGTAATATTATTTACCCCATTCACCCTGCACCCGACTGAAGCAGGCTGCAAAAGGTTAAAGCTCCCACTAGTCATTCATTCCAGCGCAATTCTTCCCGCGACCTAGGAAATGAACAAACTTGAATTCCTACAAAATTTTTCGATAAAACATCTAAAAAAAAGTCTAAAAAATTACTGTCTCTGAAATTACGCAAAACGCTATTCATATTAAGTTCGGAAGTATCAATCTCTATCAAATTTTCAATTAATTTCTTCTAATTTAATAAATATGATCTACATTCTTTGGATCCTTACAGAGATTCTTCTTATGCTGTTTCGTGTATAAATAAATGTTTTCACCTGAAAGTGACTTTTCCAGTTCTTTTTCAGGTAATAAAACACTTTAGTATATTACTATGATGATACTGTTCAAGCACTCGCGTTCATTGATCTGAAAGTTTAAGTAAAACTTTTCAAAGTGTAGTTCAAATTTGATTCTTTTTTGAGCTTTCAAAATTCTAACTCCATCATTTTCTTTTAGGAAGAATAAATCTCAGAAGAGTATTTTACTTCATTTTTAATGGATCCCTTTTTCATTTACCTGCTACTTCCCAGATCAAAAAACCATATCTATATAGTAGTTGTATGCGCTGTTCACAAAATTTAAGTAATAGTTTTAAGTTGACGTCTAGTTCTACATGGTTAAAAGTCCATTACAATTAATTTTTATAGAAGACCTACACCTAAACAATGCATATTTTGAACTCCATAAAATTGCAATTTCGAAAGAAACGGTATCTTCTCTGCCTAACTTGTAATCTTTTTATCTAAAGTTTATTTGGTTTTCTCGATCCATTTCTATTTTTATTCTCATCTGCTTTAATTTCAGATTTCAGAATTAGCATATTTTAAAATAATTTAGTATCATAGGCAAATATCCAAGCTTAATTTTTGCATTCAGCACGCAGAAGATTTATTCTCGATCTCCTTTTTGTTCTCATTTCAGTTGCAAGCTTTTGATTCTAAGGTATCAATGTATGCAAACGTGTTGGTCCTTTTTACGCAAATCTTTGTTTGACGATTTTCACTATTCGAGTGAGTGTTGCGCCCTTCAATGTTTCGTTTTGCGTGATTTAATTTTCTCTCTCATTCAGAAGTTTAAGCAGCTGAAATCAAATGGCGTCAGTTCACTATTAATAGAATGATGACAAATGAAAAGGAAAAGTGAGCCAACTTTGATGTGATTTTTTTACTTTAAATTTTTTAGCGGTTATAATGGTATATAACCTCTAAAGACGCCAGTTGAAGCCCCTTAGCAATTTTTTAACCCCGCCCCTCCCTTTTGAAGCAAGCTGAAAAAGATTAGAGCTCCCACTAGTCATTCGAGAGCAATTCTTCCGATGTTAGTCGGTTGCCTTTCTTATCCTCAGTTGTGTGTGAGGGTATCATAAAAACATTTGCGGATAAAAATTTTCGCAATGCAACTGATAAAAAGTAAAACAAAGGAATTACACATCACACGATTGTTGATTTTTCAAAAAATCTATCTGAGAGCCCTTTTTTTATCAAAAGATTTTTTTTGTTTTTCAGACTTTTTTTTATTTCGTATTTTTCTCTAGAATTTGTTCTAAGAAAAACAATCAATTTGATTTTTGATTGATTATTAGAATGAAAACCGCATGATCTTAGTTTTTGACAGAATCAGTTCTATTCGGACAAAGAATTTCGTTCAGTTCGTTTATTTGAACTTTTCATTTTGACTTTTTGTGAGATTTTCTTTTCTCTGTTTTAACCTTTTGATAGAACCATAAAGATTTTCGTTGAGTTTTTCTAACTGAAAAATTGATTCGATTTTTTTTTGGTTTGAAATCCTTTTCTACGCGTCTCAATTTATTCGTTCGAATAATTTTCCAAAAGCTTTGAAATTTTTGCGCTGTCAATTTTTATTGTATCCTTTATCAGTGTTCTATCAGTTTTTCTTCTTCCCGCCGTTTTTACGGTGCCAAAAAATACCGAGGAACAAAAACTGAAACTAACTGAATCATAAAATAGAGAGAACGAGATCACTTAAAAGGTGAAAAAAACCTTAAAGCTGATTTGAAATAAAAGTGACATCATTAAATTAATTAAATTGCAGTTCTAAAATTGGAACAGTTCTAAAGTTCATCCCAGGAAGACATGAGGAATATACCAGGCCTACCTCCAGTCTAAAGCTTGTCTGTTTGATGAAGGTATGTTTACATGGAAAAGAGAAAATTTGATTGAGTCGGTGCCAATTGCACGTAATAAAACAACCGTAATGAAACATGGTGAACCTTAAAATCGAATGAAGAATATCCGTGTTTAACGCACGTTTTTGTACTCTGAACAGAAAAACCATTAAATGTGACAGAAAAACTTACAATACTTGTCTAAGAAAATAGTTTTTTCCAGACAAAATGCAATGAAACAAAAACTTGAGATAATGAAAAGGTAATGCAACAATTATTTTTGAGATTTCAAAATACATTTTGAAATTTTTTTTAAGTAAAAAAAATAAAGCAAGCGTACATTGCAACGAGAAGTTTTTTGTACAAGCCAAATTGAGAAAAATGGAGATAAAAACATATTTCACATACTACAGGCATAAAATTTACCACCGAGACACAATGAGGCACTAATTAACCTACAATTTATGCTTGGAACATGATTAAGCAGTTCTGATTTCGGGTAAAACAATAGAACCTTTTTCTGCCGTACACTTAGGAGCTAGCGTGGTATAATAATAAAACGATATTATGGATCTCTATCAACACTTTGAATCAAAAATGATTATTTCATTTAACAATTTTTATTAATACTCTGAAAATTGTTGTCTAAAAGTACTCATTTATTCGGAGCCATGCGGTCAAACCCAACATCATTGTATGATCGCTTAGCCAAAAACTTCAACCGGGTACTTCTGGTTTACATCAAGATCGAGTAACGGGTTTTGTTTTTGAAAAATTGAATTCAAAATTGCCTAGATTTAAAAATGCAAGATATCTATAGTCAGTGTCAGTGTGCAACTCAAGGTCAATTTAGAAGTATAGTATTTGATATGGATTAATTTACACCTTGGGGATGAACAAATTTCCCTTGCTTTTTTTCTCATCGTTTTCTTGTTTTTTTCTCCTTTTAGGCTATATATTTTTAAATATTTTAACAAAAAAATACATTACGCGTACGATTTAGCTTTTTTTTTTCGAAAAAACAGGTTTTTACTCTGGTAACCAGAGTTGTTTTAACTCTAACGTCATATCCGCTAACACTTTAAACTTTGCTGCTACAATCCATTGAAGACAATGGTCGTCCCGCTTTTCTTCCACTTGTACATATCATTTTAGTACAACAAAATGCAAAAGCTCTTCATGCTTCAAAATATAAGATCTATATACAAAAATTTAGATCAGCTTCAAATTCTAGTCAACAATTTAGATAGTCTACCCTTAGCCGTCTGCTTAACAGAAACATGGATAAATGAAGAGTATGACACTGCTTGTTTGCAACTAGATGGTTATCAAAAAATCGTCACAGTCAGTAGGGGTGTAAAGCGAAATCGAGGTGGAGGAGTTGTTATTTTTCTGAAAAATAAAATAAAGTTCGAAACAGTAAGCAAGTACACCAGCAATGAGTGCCAAATTTTGACTCTGAAATTTTGCTATAATAATATAAAAGATTTTTTAACTACAATATACGTCAAACCAAACACGTCCAACGAAAAACTAAGCACAAGCTTAGGAAACCATTTTGAGAAAGTTGTTATTCCGGAAGACTGTATGTCAGTTATATGTGGTGATTTCAATATAAATCATCACACCGTTTCTTCAAAGTTGAAAATATTGCAAGAAGCCTTGCTGTCTTTTGACCTGCATTATGCAGAAAATGCGAACTGCACTAGAGAAACAAAGACTAGTAATTCTTGTATTGATGCCGTGTATTCCAACGTAAAAATTGATCTGAAAGTGTCACAAACTACGCTAACAGATCATTATACGCTCTTTTTTGGATTCTCGGGACACAAATTGAATCATTCAGAAAAAGAAAATGATGATGATCGTATGATTAAAATGTGGACAAAACTTAATGATTCAAACGCAATTATTAATCTTCAGTTTTATATGCAACATGAATTACAGAAGTTTGAACTAACACTTGATCAATTAAGTTCTGAAGAAGCCATGAAAAATTTTCAGTTTCTCTTGAATAAATGTGTTGAAAAATTTGTTCCTACAAAAATTTGTAAAGGTACAAAAAATAAAAAATTGTGGACTGACAACGAAATAAAACATCTAGCTACCAAGAAACGACAACAATACCAAAATTTTATGAGAACGAAAGACAAAAGCGACCAACTCAATTTCAATGCACTACGTAACAAGCTGCAAAAACTGATCAGAAGAAAAAAGGAAATGTATTATCAGCGGTTAATGAATGCAGATGGTCAGAAAAACTCTAAATCTTTTTTTGACTGCATTAGCAGATTAAAAGGCAAAGTTGCATCGCAAGATAGGCTCAATAAAGAGACAGCTGATAAATTCATAGACTATTTCTCTACATTTGGTAAAACCTTAGCATCAAATTTTGAGTCTAAAAGTGAGAATATTTCTAAAAGCAGTAGTATTAGTGTACAATCAATGCGACTAACCAGGGCCACGTCGCTGGAAGTACGGGAAATAATAAATAAAACGCGAACCAAATATAGCACAGATTGCTTTGAACTGAACAACTTTTTTTGAAGAAACTCGAATGGGTAATTGTGCCAATACAAACAAAATTAATTAACAAATGTATCGATGAAAGAAGTTTTCCACCTTGCCTGAAAGAAGCTATCATAGTAGCAGTACATAAAAGTGGTGATGTCCAGGAACCATCTAATTTCAGACCAATTTCTCTACTTCCAACTGTTGCAAAAGTCTTTGAAACATTTCTGTACAACAAAATATCTAATTTTTTGGAAGTTTTGATCTCCTGGATGCTAATCAATATGGTTTCCGACGACAAAGAGGAACAATTGATGCATTAGCGCATTTTGTTGAAAACGCTAGGGACACTTTAGAAAACCAGCCAAAGTGCTCGATAGGTTTGTTTCTAGATTTGAACAAGGCATTTGACACGGTTGATCATAACTTACTACTTAAAAAAATTTCTAACATAGGTTTGAGAGGCTCAATGCTTGAAATTATGAAATTTTATTTATCTGACAGAAAACAAATTCTTAGATATGGTGCTGCAAGAACGAGTCCAAGAACTGTTACGTTTGGCGTGCCGCAAGGTTCAGTTTTAGGACCACTACTTTTCATCATATACGTCAATGACATCAGAAAACAATGCAGCTGCTCTACAATAACGCTCTATGCCAACGATACTGCTCTGCAGCCAAAAAAAACTGCAAATGAAGTTCTTTTTCAAAGTGATATCGACAACATCGGCCTCTACTTAAGCGATAACAAACTGACGCTCAATGTTGAAAAAACGATTAATCTAAACTTAGGTTTTAAAACTATGAAGAATGTTCTAAGACTGAACAATGCAACTCTTAAAAAGAGCAACGAAGTAAAGTATCTAGGCTTTATGCTGGACAACAAATTGGATTTCAAAAAACACATAAATAGTGTCGCTGCAAGATTGACCAAATTTACGGGATTGTTCTACAAACTGAGGTTTATATTGAGCATTAAACAATTAGTTTTAGTATATAAGTCTTTTGTTCAACCGGTTATACAATATGGAGTGCTTATTTACGGAACTGCAAGCAAAACAAGCTTGAAGTTTATCAAAGTGAAAATTAAACAAATTTCGCGAATTATTTTCAGGAAACAACGTCATCAATCAACAGCGAACGAACGGGAAAAATATGGAATCTTCCTGGTGAAAGAGCTACATATTTATGAGCTTTTAAAATTTTTAACCAAAACAATTAGGCGGGAACATAAAAATGAAGTTTTTAACAGGTTTATTGAGGATTCAGAGCTTGTGAGGGTAGATGAGAAAAGAACAACAAGTAAGAAACTAAAACCTAGCAATCAATTTACTGGTATCCACCCAAAGAGAATTGGAATACGAATAAGGAAACTGCTAAATTATATACTTAATTTCGACTCAAAATATGTTCACTTTATAAAGAGTTGCTACAAATCTGGAATTAATACACACCACCATACTTTTCTTGAAAATTTTATACAAGGAAATGATATCATAGAACTTTTTTATTAGTTTTTTTTGAGCAATTGTCTAAAACATTATTTTTTTATTTTTATCCTTTTTACAAAAACTCAACTGTTTCCCCACGTGTACTTGCTGTCACTCAATCTATTTAATTATTAAAAACAAACCAATATCAACACCCTACCCCTACCCCTATTTGCTAACAAACTGCTTCCCAAAGGCATCACACGACTAGGCTTTTTTGCCTTTTGATGACCTTTTGAGTATGTATATGTAAACCTCATTGAACAATGTTGTTTGTTTGTACATACTTGAGAACAATTTATTATTATTATTATTGTATATCAAGAACTAGTGCAGTTTTGGGATTTAGAGTAATCGCTGATGATGGGTAAGTCGAATTTGTCACAAAAATGAGGGTTGCATACACTGAATTGTTTGTGGTACGAACAAAAAAACGATGATTTTGTTTATCATAGAAACCACTTTCATCATAACTTCACCAGCATCGCTAAAAAATATTATCTTTTGATGATGTCGTGAAATATTCGATTCAATTCTACCTCAATTTTTGATGTTTAACGGTGTCTTCATGTCAGATTCGACAATGTAAACATAGTTGGAGTTTGAAAGGAAAAAGGTTCCACTGTTGGAATTTGAAAGGAAAGGAAAATCTAAAATTCTCTCTCAATCACAATTTCAAGCAGCTGAACTCAATTGGCGGCAATTTAATACTAAAAATCAAATGAAAAGTGCGCCGAAACTGATGCCATTTTTCACTTTAAACCTTAGTAGTGGTATATGTTAACCTCTAATTTGTTTATTTGAAGCCTAACTAATGAACTTCTTAGTTACATTTAGGCTCCCCCATCCCCACCCCACTGAAGCAGGCTCCAATTGATTAGAGCTCCCACTAGTCGTTCGAGAGCAATTCTTCCGAAGTTTAGTCGGTTATGTTTACTCTTGTAGACAAGAGTGTTGTCGTTTCAGTCCTTCGTGAGGCTACCTTCTGAAATTGAGGGAATTCAAGTACGTGCTGAACAGAATGGTTCCCTCAAACTCATTCACACTCATCGGACAAGTCGGCAGGAAAAGTAAGTGGAACAAAAAGCCCACAAATTTTTGCTCAGATCAAGATAAATCTTCTGCTTGACTCAAAAATATTTAATCCTCAACCCATGAAAAATCTATGGCCCATCCACCTTTTGTGGTCCTAGAAAAGTATTTTTTCTCGATCTGTAAAATTATTTTGCTTGATCCAGACAAAGTTTTTGGCTCAGCCCTTGAACCTTGAGAAGTCTTTTACTGGATCCAAGAAGTCTTTTGCTCGACTAATGATGTTTTTGGCTCAGAATATGAAAAGTTTTTTGCCCGACACGAGAAGTGTTTAGCTCGACTCGAACCCTGTTTTGTGTTGCTTGAATTCTAACTGATTTTTCAATCGGCCTAAGACAAATTTTTGCGCGAGCTAAAAAAAAAAGTCAGTAGTAATAGGGCGAGCAAGTCTCCCCGGGGGGGGGGGGGGGGGGGGGGGGTGTAGACCCCATGTATTAAGATAGGGTATAGGAGTAATTTTTGAGAGAGGGTCTACACTAATGTATTAAGATAGGGTATAGGCGGCGTACATGTTTTAAGATTAGTAATAGCGGCCGCCAGGTATTAAGATTAGTAATAGCGGCCGCCACGTATTAACATTAGTTATAGCGGCCGCCACGTATTAAGATTAGGAATATCCTCCGCAATGTATTAAGATTGGGGATAAATCTAGGGGTGTTCCAGGGGGTGAGTAGTAAGGTGGGAGCAGATCAGGGTGATTTTTCGGAGCCACTTGTCACGTGATTTTAGAGGTCATTTAGGGATTAGCAGGGAATTATACATGCAGCGCGCAGGGAATTGCACAGTCAGCGCGTAC
The DNA here is from genome assembly GCF_964194025.1 of Convolutriloba macropyga. NCBI lineage: Eukaryota > Metazoa > Xenacoelomorpha > Acoela > Convolutidae > Convolutriloba > Convolutriloba macropyga. The sequence goes on from NC_134475.1 coordinate 7,072,605, forward strand.
GTACAGGCGGGGAATCATACATGCAGTGCGCAGGGAATTGTACAGTCAGCGCGTACGTATAGGCGGGGAATTGTACAGGCAGCGCGCATTAACGGATAACTTCCCTCGCAGTAAACTTCAACATTTTTTGGTTTAACCACAGCAATGTATTAAGATTAGGTATAGCCGCCGCAATGTATTAAGATTAGGTATAGCCGCCGCAATGTATTAAGATTAGGTATAGCCGCCGCAATGTACTAAGATTAGGTATAGCCGCCGCAATGTATTAAGATTAGGTATAGCCGCCGCAATGTATTAAGATTAGGTATAGCCGCCGCAATGTATTAAGATTAGTTATAGCCGCCGCAATGTATTAAGATTAGGTATAGCCGCCGCAATGTATTAACATTAGGTATAGCCGCCGCAATGTATTAAGATTAGGTATAGCCGCCGCAATGTCTTAAGATTAGGTATAGCCGCCGCAATGTATTAAGATTAGGTATAGCCGCCGCAATGTATTAAGATTAGGTATAGCCGCCGCAATGTATTAAGATTAGGTATAGCCGCCGCAATGTATTAAGATTAGGTATAGCCGCCGCAATGTATTAAGATTAGGTATAGCCGCCGCAATGTATTAAGATTAGGTATAGCCGCCGCAATGTATTAAGATTAGGTATAGTCGACCCTAAATAGCAAGATGGCGCAGCGGAAGCGTGCGGGGCTCATAACCCAGAGGTCGGTAAATCGAAACTACCTCTTGCTGATCTGGCATTGTCACAGTAATAGTGGACTTTTACGCGCTCATAACATGGAAAAAAGTTAAATAAAAGAAAAAAAATTGAATTAATAAGTACAAAATAACAGACACAGTACAAATTAAGCACATGCAAATACAAATTTAATCAAACGTTTACATGATGATAGTACAAAAGAAAAGAGTATTAAAGTACATTTAGCCGAGTAGTTAATAAAGTCGACAACAAAAATTTGAGTAACTAACGAAGAATTAAGGAATTTAGAAAAAAATTACTGTCGACTTTATTACACTTCGACTTATTTTACATTAAATTTATCTAATTCACATATAATTACATATAAAGTTTAAAATATGAACGTCATGAACCTTGTTCAGTTTTGTTTGAAAAAATTTAAATAGTTGAAATGCTGCAAATATTGTGTAAAATCCACACAAATTATCAGTTTTCTGAACTGGTTGTTGTATCATTTTCTGATAATTTTTATTCAAAAATTTGTATTTTGTGATTGGACGAGCCAAAGAATCAGCATAGTAATAAGTTCGATTGAGTCGAGCAATCATTATCCAATGCTCTCCAGCTTCACTGCTCGGAGAAGTGTTGATGATAGCAAAACTGAATGTGGGTAGCCTTGGAACACAATCTGCTGGAAACGATCCAATATAGCGGTATTTGAGTTCTGGGATTTGTTCAATAATCTGTATCAGGGAAGTGTTATCTATGACAAACCATTTTTCTCTGCTTTATTTTGCAAGTACCATTAACACACGGATTTTTAACTGTACAGTCAAGCTGAAAAGACTCATTCTCTTCATAAAAGCAACAATCATTGGACTTTTTTTTCTTGCTCTAATAAAAGGTTGCTTGACTTTCTAATTTTGTCAACAGAATTGTTATGGGATTTGGGGTAGAATAAAATAATTATAAAAAGAAGTACCAGAAAAATTAGGAGAGGAACGTAAACAAAAAAGTTCGAATTAGTTCGCCCCCAGTTAACGTCCATTTTAAGAAATTATTTGGTGAAGAGAATGGCAACTGGGTGACGATAATATATAACCCAAAAATGTTCCAATGCAGAAAGCAATGATGTAAAACCCATAAAAAACTGAAAAAAATATGAAAAAATTTTCGTTAACGCAAAAATCTTCAGACATTTTTAGCAACCGTTCCGAACTGATCAATTTTAACAGTGGACATCCTTTCTCCTAGAACAATTAATTCTGTCACGCTTCTTAGCGGGCGGTCGAAAAACATTTCTAATCGGATACTTTCACCGCTGAGCTCAGGATAATGAATACTTTCTCCAGCATCTTGAAGTGAAGTGAGATCAAATACAAGCACGTAATGGTTCTGAAATAGATTATGTGGTAACGCGGGAATCTCTTCGTTAAAATTCATTGCTTTCATTGTTGTTACATATGCCCTACAGTCATTGGTTGTATCAACTGATACTATAGCTCTACCTCCTCGAACAATTCTTAGTTCTCGTAAACCAAATTTCTGATAATGGAAAGGATTTTCTTGAAAATGTCCTGTGAATGCTGAATTTGTGTTCATCGCAATAGCTACTCTTCTGATTGGAGCATTGTTAAAAACATTTTCCTGAATAAACTGGTTCTGGCCTGAAGGAATAATAAATGTGCGTGCAATTGTTTCCATAAAGTTGTAACAAGCAGGTTGATGAGTTAATTGATATTTGATAGTCTGGTGATACACTTCGTTAACAACAACACGTCTTGTAAACAGGGAACAGTCAAGAACTTTAAGGGAGACGTGAGGATTGTAGGAGATCATGTAAAAATTGGGTCTTGCACGAATCAATTTCAGTCTAACTTTTGTATTTGGAAGCAGTAACTTTTCACATTGGAACAAATCAATTGCTAATTTACCGTAATAAGTAGTTCCATTTTTCAGCAAAAGTTCTTCCTCTCGATCTATAAAAGGGGTTTTCTCAAAATCGCAGAGTTCTTTTTCAAATTCATATCCATGACAAGCCAAAATACCTTCATTATTTCTTGTGGAAGCGTTAAATTCATTGGAAATTATAGCTTTGTGTCCATAGAGACCATTTGAGTTGTAAACCTGTTGATTGTTCAGATACACCTCACAGTTGGAAAAGAGCGAGTGCAATAAATTGTTGACGTGAGTTAGATAATGTAAATCATCATCTGTGAAAGACATTCCCATATCTGCTTTTCCATGCTCGTCTTTTTTCATAAAGTCATCAAACAATCTTCCCTTTTGTAATCCAACTTTGATTTGAAGGTGGATATCTCTCATATCAAGATATATGCTTCTATCTGTTTCAAACTCGAACTCAATGCTGCTTTCATCCAATGAAGTACTGGGATAAACTTCTTGAACGTGAGAAGATTCAATTGGTTCCAAAACAGGATTTTTGTCAAAAATCTCCAAGCAAGAGTTCGTAAAGTGACCATAACGAAAGTTGCTATCGTTTGTTGATCTCGTATTCATTTTAGCTTAGAAAAAATATCTCTTCTAGTTCGACGACGTCGACTGGTTTTTGGGGTAATTCTTCAAATTATGCGCCGTTTCCTAATTTTTCCACCACCTAGCTGTTTACGTAATGTTTTCTTTCCAACATCTGCAGCCACAGATTTGAATTTTTTCTTTCCAGTTAGAACATTTCCAATTTCTGGTGCAGCTATATCAAGCAAACCAGCACCAACTCTTTTTGCTGCTGGGACAACATATCTCCTCAAGAATGGAATAGCTGTCCTCCCAATTGTTTGTGCTAACGCTCCGAATCCTCTTCCCCTCTGTCTTGAATAACCACGAAAATACGGTAAATCACTATCAGCAACCATTTTCTACAACATTAAATCTAAAAATGATTGTCAGAAGTTTTTCTAAACATTAGTACCGCTCTTGTCACACCAACAGAGTTGAAAGGAACTTTTTCACCATAAGAGTCCCGGTGCTCGAGTTTTATGCTGTGGAATGAGTTTTTTAGAATTTTTTTAAATTGTAAGTTTGGAAAATTTTGATAATTCATGTATTGTCCCGTTGAGATGATATCTCCATTCTTATTTTTTGATATAAACGGAATGCATCGTAAAAGAGCAGCTTTTGTATCACCCACAATATTGTATTCAACAATATCACTATATATCATTAAGGTGTGTATTCGTACAATGTCATAAGGAAACTTGGGAAAATGTGGACCACCACCACTCATGAAAACACCCATACCATAAACAGCTTCTTCGCATCCAAAGACATGACAAAGATCGGCACTAAAAATGACAAGTAAAGAGTTCTGATTTGGAAGACTCAAAGAAATTCGCTGTGTAATTTTGTTAACGTGTAACTTGATGGGCGTTTTTTCATATTTTTCACGTTCCTGAATTTTTCTATTCATTTCATTGACAATATCAGAGATCGAGGGGTATAGACCTGGATCAAGTGTGTAATAATCCGATGGTTTTGTATCTGGTGTTGCTTCATCTAGATAGAAGAATTTACCCTCTGTTATGTTTTGGTACAAGGAAGGATACGACAGTTCTGTTATCGCTACCTCCCATTCTCCATCAAGATTAATTTGTTCAGGTAGAAAATTCGTGAAAGAACTTAGTGTATTGTTTGGGTAACAATCAAACGACGCATTGGAAACCAACTCAACAGTGAAAGAACTCATCTTTAAATGATACACTTTGAAAGCTCTTGTTCATAAAATTTACCTAGAATTTCATCACCTTGTTCTCCACAAAGGTTATAGGTTGGCGGTTTAAAAGTAGCAACTTTAACAATTTTGAATATTTCATTTGTGAACTGTGATTTATAACCTTTTCTGAATGGAATATCTTTTTTTGATATCTGAACATTTTCACTAACTTTAAAACGTGGTCGTTTATATTGGTTAATTGGGTTTCTGTGAAAAATTGACAAAAAGTCTTTGTTTGTTACATTTTTTGGAGCTTTACCTGTTGAGCGATTAACTCTTGTGTTCATAGTTTTGACAAAGGAATCCATTTTTCTCATGTATTTGTCACCATTTTCTTCCATATAGCGATAAATAATGTTTTTCAGGGATTTAATGGCTCGTTCTGCTACAGCAGCTTTCGTTTCACTTCTAGTAGAGTAAATTTTAATTTTCTTGTCCATACAAAACTTTCGAAACTCACCACTAAACTCTGTTCCCTGGTCAACCCATACTTTCGCGGGCATACTTTTTTTACGCAACATTTTTTTGAAAGCTACAACTGCATCGGTAGAGTACTTTGACTTCATTGGTTGCACACGAACAAAGCGAGAAAAGACGTCAACACATACTATTAAATAGTTCACTCCATTATTAGTATCCGATAATTTATCCATAAAAGCTAGATCGAGACACCAGATCTCATTGATTCGCTTAGCAAATGCTGGTAATCTTTTGAAATGTCGTGTTGCATGACGATACTTTGTGTAGGAATCTTTACTGTGTAGAAAGTAGGCAACTTTCTTTTTGGATAACCCACTTGCCTTTTGTAGATTTTTAATTGATCCATATGCGGCTTTTCCATCTCTATACAGCCTTTGTAGATTGGCTTTTTCAGATTTTGAAAGGAATCCAGCTCCCTCTGTCTTTGCTTTTGGCATCTTTGTTTATTACTTTTTGCGGATTTATTCCGGTAGCATCAAGTATTGTGTAATATATGTCGGGAAAATCAACGTTCTTTCTTTTTAATGCAAAAATAAAATCTGCAAAAGCTACTTCTGTATCTCTTCCATCTAATAAAATTGTGTCGTTGAGAGATAGCTTGACTCGCGGTGAATTCAAAATTTGATCTACAATTGATTCGTTCTTTAAAGATCTGGTTTTGTTGCTGATTTCCTTGTAATTAGGGTTCAAAGGTGTTGGGACAGAAACTGGTTTCTGCTCAAAAGTGTCCAACTTTTTAACTTCTAATTTGAATTTTTGTTCGTAAAGGTGTTGAGGGATCAAAACAAACTGTTCCATTTCAAGACAATCGATTAATGATAGATGGTGTCAAAATTGATATGAGCTCTATTCTTTTTCGTGAACTTAAAATTGCTCTTTTTTATTTATTCCGGTTCTTTTTAGCACGAGTTGATGAATTTCGTCTCTGTACTTTATTACGTCTTGTTTTTGTATTTCCTGTAGTTGTCCCCCGAGAAGGTTTACTATGCATTCGTTTAGAAAATGAATGAAATCTTTTGGACAATTTCTTAGGAACAATTTCTTGAAGTTCTGGGAATACGTTTGGAACGTTATCAGCGTAGAGAGATGTTGTGTGTTCATCGCTCAAAAAAGTAATCTCTTGTTTCGTTTTAGGGAGAAAAAAAATAGTGGGAATAGAACCACTGTTTCTGCAAAATCTAAGAGAGTCGACTGTTTTCGGAGTTAGATCAATGAGTAAGTGACCATACGGGATTGAAGTAGCTTTTGTATACCAATCTTTTAATTGTGATCCTAACCCGAGCTGTTGACTAAGAGTGTTAATCTGGAGAACATCTCTAGGAGACTTGAATAAAACTATATGAGTATTTTGTAACTCAATATCTCTTCCCAACCTACTCTGATGAAAAAGATTATGCTTTATATATATTGTACTAAGACCTTTGTGTCTTCCAGCTGTCGCGATTTTAACAAATTCTTTCGAGCTTGAGATTTCTTCACAAGAATCATCAAAAATCAGCAAATACTTTGTTCCATTATTGGGTAGACTCTGAATGAACTCAAAGTCAACTCCTTGAATAAATTGAATGTTTTTAATGTTTTTGGACATTAGACCGTAAAGTGATTGATAATGTTGATAAAAATAGTAAACTTTATCAAAATCGGGTTGAAAAGTTCCAATAATTAGCCAATCATGGATAAAAATGAGATTTTCCAGACCCGCTTGGTCCCACCAATGAAATAAAAATGCGTTCCTTAGTAGAGATTATTTTGTTCATAGTTTAGGTGAAGGTAAAATATAACCGACTGTACTAGATAAGATAGCAATCCAAACTGTTGTTTCTTCACAGGTTTCCGCAAGAGTTATTCTTACTATACAGCACGCTAATATTAACAGAATAACAAAAATTGGGACAAAAAAACCACCAGAGATCTATTACAAGTCTGTCCAAAACATTTCCACGATTGTCGTTCCTGGTTATTATCATCAAAGACAAAATTACCAAAATTTAAACCGTTATCTGTATGCTCGGTCATTTATACCTTATTTTTAAGGGAAAATCAATTTTTTGAACTGGGAATGCAACTTCTATCTGATTTCAAAAGTAGTGAAATAAAAATAATAAATTACAAAACGATCACAAATACAAATAGAAATTACAAATAGAAATTACAAATATTATACGTTATCAAAAAAATCCAGAGTCCAAGTTCCGTAAGCATAAGCTTTCTTCTCTGCACAGTGAAATGTCTTTTTGTGTCGATACGGATAATTGCTACAATCCCAGTCAGGATCCGAGTTATTGAGAAGTTTGGAAACTTTTGGACAACCAAGATCATCTAGATTCTCCACATCTTTACACAAGTAATTTGAGAGAAGATTACACTTCTCTAACCCTTTTGCAAAGTATTCTGTTGTAGGTGAACAATGTTGGTGAATGATTGATGACAACTCAGTGTATTCCAGTTTTCCATTGTTCCAATTAATCCCATGTAAATTTTTAGTGTTCCATTTTGCTTGAAAAGTAGGTTTATAGTCTTTGGGTGGGAGGAAACTGTATCCCAATACAATTCCATCCTTGAAAACACCCAACTCCTTGACAATTTTCCCTTCCAAGCACTCAATATCAAACACAACGAGAGACATTCTTTTTTCTAGGTTGAATTATTACAAAAATGATTAGCAGTCTAGCATTTTGAAAATTTGAGGATGATAAAATTTAATAAAGACACAAAAGATTAACCCAGATAAATGTCCCAAGAAACATGAGCTTGGAAAATTTGGTAACATGTAACAGTATCCTGGTCCCCTGTTTGTAGTTGCTTTAACCGCTCCAGCAGAATCGTGTAGTATAGCAAGTAATCGAAAAACTTTCAATCTAGCAAAGAAAAAACCTAAAAAGGAATTTCCATAACCAATAAGTCCTCCATGAGGAAATTTTTGGTTAATTTCCTCTAAATTTATATTCTCGTCCCAAATTTTACAGGCCGCTAAAAAACAGTTTTTGCGTTTTTCATTTTCGGGAAACATTGAAAGGATGCTTCCGTAGCAATTGAATATGTTGACAAGAATGACAATATCCATCAACTTTGCGTTCCTTCATCCATGTCAATGCAAGTTTTCTTAAACTTTTCAATATAAGATAAAAGTGTAGGGAGATGCTCCAGTAAGTTCTCGTACTCTTCTTTTTTTAATTCAATATTTGTCAGAAAACTCCACTGATATCCGTTCCAACGATGTTGTGAAATGGTAACTTGTTGTTTATCTGAACGATATATAAGACTTGTTCTGCGTAATCCGTTGTGAATAACCCACTTAAATTCTGAAATTTGGGACTCTATGTCCAAATTTTCTAATTTGGGAAAATTTTGAGCTTCAAGAACAGTATAGGAATATCTTTTAAGTTCGTAATGAAGTCTAACGTGAAAAACCTTTGACTTGTCTCTGAGACTCAAAAAAATGTTTCTTGAGCAGCCAATATCCCAACTCATTCTCAGATCAAAGATTTTTAAAATGAAAAATTTATTGTAGAGAAGACAAAGACATATTACAAAATCACACAACAATTATTATTGAAATGTACATTGTACAATGTTAGAAAAGTCATTCAAATTTTGAATCAGTTCCTTGAACTTGTCCAAAGTGTAGCTGACATAAGTCACCTGCTTGAACTCATTGTTTTCCTTGCGACAAAAGAGCCGGATCTGCACGTAAATGGAGGCTGGATTCTCCTGAACGTATTGAATGAAAGTCACATATATTCGTCGATTTCGTCCTATGCTGACCTCTCTGATTTTGTGACATCGTTGCAGCACATCCTCCATACATGGGTTCTTATCAAATTGAGTCGGGTGCTCACTCAGTTCCAACTCCCCATCCAGGATATTGTTCTTGAGGAAACAGAATTTCTTGAATTCGTAATCTCCTATTCGAAGTTGTTGGTACTTCTCAAATGTTCCAGAATTATCTTTTTTGAAGACTTGGAAAGTGGTTCGGAATAATTTTGTCCGTTTCTAAAAATCTGGGACACAGTAAATCTCCCAAATCTTTTTGGGTTAGAACCAAAGTCTATATAAAATGGAACCGAATCAGTTCCAGTTTTAGGTTGAGAATCGGTAAACATAGAGGGAGCACTCGAGTAAAACGGAGAGACTTGAGAGAGAGACATTTTATCAACTTAATGTGACAGAGAGAAATTAATTGAATGATTTGACTTGCAATTTTACTTCCTCTATTGTTTCCGATCACCTTTATTTGGTAATGATGTCATTATCTTTCTTTCATTTCCAAATACGGAAAGTTCAATTGCGTCATTTTGCAAAAATTCCTTATAAGGAAACTTAGTCAGAAATTTTAAGTTGAGCAAACATTTGAACTAGAGCAGCATATTTATCTTGATGTTTAGCACGTCTGTGTTGCATTAGCGAGTAATAGTGTTTGAAATATTTAGAACAAGTAAAACAACGGATTTTTCTGAGTTGCTGTCTCTTGAACTGTGTCATTTTTCAAATGAAATTTTCGCTGCGTTTGAACTGAATTGCGTTATTTCCTTATACGGTAGTTTAAAAGAATCACTCCAAAATCACTTTGGTTACAGAATGGCAGCAGTTATGTGTCAAGTTTTACCTGACTTTTATAAAAAATTTTGTGAGAAATCCTTGTTCATTTGCGTATCAGTTAAAGATTATAAACCTTGCTTGCTTACTAGTGAATACTCTGTTGCGTCTCACAATTACACTTTTTGTCCTCTGAAAAATTGTTCTTATCACATAATTCTCATTTCATCTTCCATTAATGAATTACTCCAAAAATTGGATGATTTATCTTTTCAATATCAGACAGTGGACTGCTTATACACCTTATATAACCATCAGTTTTTTGGTCACACGAACGAAGAAGCAGGACTTGTTTTCACCCAATTGAAGAGAGCGGTACAACATAATTCGGAAAACAAATTCGTTGAAAAACTACCCAGCGTGTCTAAGAAGAGGTTGAGTAGAAAAAAGTTCAAGAGACATCTACTGAGAGCTGAGCAAAGAAATGCAAGCACACAAACATTGAGATCATCCTTCTTCGACCGAATTCAGTCTCTTAAAAACTCAAAATATGAGAGTGAATTAATAAAAATTGTTGATTGTTTACTAGATGGTCATGGAATAATTGATAACCCCATGTTGTACTTTGAAGTTAGAAAGTAATAAAGTGTTTGTACTAAAATGTTTTATTATAAGTGTATATTCTAAAAGTCGAAATTTGAAGTCGATTTGTTTGCTAAATGTCGAATTTTCACACAACATTTTTTGTTAAAAGTCAAAAATAGAACCTCAGATTTTTCATTAAAAATCAAAAATGTTACCAAACTGTGCGTGCAAAATGTGCACTTTTTTCTCATTTTTCTTAGTTTTACGGTATGATTTTAAGCAAAAAACATAAATTTTAATAATTTTTAAAATGACAAGTTTTGAATCTGTTCTTGCAGCTTAAAAATCGGATTTGTAACAGTAATTTTTTCTTAAAAATCGAAATTTTTCTCGACATTTTTTGTTAAATATCGAAAATAAATTCGACAATTTTCTTAAATATCAAAATTAAATTCGGTATTTTTCTTAATTGTCGAAAAACAAATTTTCAATAATAACCAAGTACCTAAATTATCAAGTAACCTTGCGTGTTAATCTTTTATTCTGGAAAACTATAAAAAAAATTATAAAATTGAAAATGTAAATTTAATACGAAACACCCAGAAGGTAAACAAAAACTTTATTATTTTTACGAACAAATACAAAATAGTTTACAAAATTGAACATAGAAATCATTCAAAAAGAGTTTCAATAACATATTCTGGTAAGTTCTGAATTTCATTACCGAAACCTCTTTGTCGCTCAATTCTACCAGGTAGTTGAGTTGGTTGAACAGTGACTGGGGTATTAGGTACATCACTCAAAAAGATAGGGTTGTGAGCTGTTCCTTCCTCAATCGATGGGGTTGTCATCGAGGGTGTAGTTGACATGTCAGTAGATCCATAGTACTGCGCTGGATCAAAGTTTTCCAGATCGTTAAATGACGTGGTGGTACTAGTATCAATACTCAACTCGCTATGTTCTCTTCTATGAGCTCTTGAAGCTATTTGGAGAAGATCATTTTCCACCTCCGGGCCTGATACCTCACCTACATCCGGTGTAGTGAACCAACTGTTTGGAATTTGCCCTTCCTCCCAAGGAAATGTGTACTGAATATTTCCAGCTACGTAGTTGGCAGGAAAATCAGATCCATTAACGTGAGGATAGTGGTGTCCACTGACAACAGCAACTTCGTGTCCCATCGCGTGAGTTCCGAGTTGATTCTTTGTGATTGGGACCTGTCCCTGATGATATGTATCAAACTGTTGTCGCTGGTGCTCAATAATGTGCCACACAGTAATGGGTAAAGTGATCAGAGACTCATACAGTCCGTTTGATAAATCTCGAACTCCTATCCGAGCAATATCCTCAGTAAAAGAAAATGAGTACAGAAGGTTATTATTTTGAACGGTGAACTCCATTTTGGAATAAATGATAGAAGAGGTTTTTGTTAGAAAGTGATGAGAATAGATGAAAAGATTCTTGTCGAGAACGTGATAAAAGCAATCAGTGGAGAGAAAGTTATAAAGCAGCAAATTTCCTTTTTAGGAAGGGAACAGGGAATATAAATTAGATTTAAACAAATTTAGAACTAAAGTAAGTATTTTTAAACAAAAAGAAAGTGAATGTTGGAGCTCGATAGCAGGATAAAATGTTGAGGAGTAGTTAGTATATTGTGAGAAAGTAGTGATGATGTTTTCAGAGAAGTTGGATCAAATGATAATGTCAAAATCAACAACCTCTATATATAGTGTGCTCTGTCCAATCAGACAACAGTAACCAAAGATGGAAGATTTTATGAGAAAAAGTGACGTTTAGCTTGAAATTTCTGGACGAACTAAAATTCAAATCCAAATTTGGGTAAAATTTTCTAACAAGGTAGGAAGTGAAGGATACATACAGGTTTCCGACTATGCTTTTACCTAAAATGGTCTATTTAAGTTGAAATGAAAAGGACATAATTTACCAAAAAAGTCGAGCTTTGATAAATTTTTTCCAATTCGTCAAATTTCAGATCAATCTCGGAAAATTTTCCATTTTTGGAATCAAATTTCTGTATATATACGTTAGGTAAACGAATTCCGAACCTGATCAGTACTCCCACTGCATTGTAGTCGTTGTAATAATGGAAGTACAAAGCACTCTGTAGTGAAGAAGTTATTGTTATTGGTTCTGGGAGAGGAACAAAGTTTGTTTGTGAAATATTTCTGTACTGTTCCAATATATCGGGGACGGAGTTCAAAATGAACAACAATTCGTATTTGCTTACATGCAATTCTGAGGATAAATCGAAAGACTGTTTCGCAATAAACTCCTCATATTCAAATTTTTTAATAGAGAACGTTGCATACTCAAGTCCTTTACTAAATCGGATTATTCTGTTGGATTTTGGGAAAATGTCCAAAAAATTGTAAAAAAAAGTATGAATCTACATCAATTTCGTCAATTTTGTTTGAATCAGGTATACCTTCTTTTCTCTTGTAAATCTTCTCCAATATTTGTAAGTGGTTTTTGATCAACATGTTTCACAAATGAGTAAAATTTCACGTATTAATCTATTAAAATAAAAAAAGGTTAAAAGAGAGAATGAGATAAGCAAAACGATATCATTAACTTTTACAACAAGTTTCTTAATACTAAAATTTGATTGATTTGTAGTTTGTAATATAATCACGTTAACGTCAATTGTATATAAGTTATCTTCAATTAAAGTAGGAGTTTTCTTCTCTAATGTTTTAATATTATTGTAAAAACACATTTAGTGTTTTATCGATGAAATTAGTTTGTTTACAATAATATTTGTATTCTCTAAGTGAGCAAGCATCTGACAGATAGATTTTGTTAAGAAGTCTGTTTTGGGATGAATAGTTTTGTTTTGTAAAAAAGTAACACAAATCAGCAATATGACAAATAAATATAACTTAAGATTTCCGATTTTCCTCCAAGGAATAAGGTTACACATTTTTGATGTTTTCTGGATTTAAATACAATGTATAATGTAACACTGAGACTGCTTCGTAGGAAGTTCTTGAACTTTCGTATTGCGTAATGTTACTAAAAATAGAAATTACGTCATTTCCTTATATGGAAATAATTAGTCATAAAAGTTATTGTAACTAAAAAACCAAAAATTGTATTCATTCTCACTTTGTTATCAGATACAGTTGCTCGGCAATTTACTTAAAATTTATTCAATTTATTTTAGATCACAACAATACAATGCCTTCTCTTGATAGAAATCTACCTGTCAAATGCTCAAAGTGCGAGAAAATGGTTGTCAAGCAGCAAATGGCTCGACACAAAAAATCGTGTGATAGACTTTAAAATGTCCCAAGTGTCCACATTTCTACACAAAGAGGAAAGAGGACTTGAACTTCCACCTTGCTAAGCATCACGCTCCTCAAGAAAAGAAGCTTAGTACAGTGTGCACTATATGCTTGGAGGAATTTCCAAGTTTTTATTCTCTTCAACAACATAAGAGACGGAAACACGTAACATCGACCAAAGTTGGAACCAAATCCAGCGAAAACTTGAAAGAAGTACTAGAATCGGAAGAATTGGATAGGAACAACGAACAGTTACAGCAGGAACTTAGTGCCTGTCAACACTTCTTTGACAATACTGAGATGGAGAATGGGAGACATAGAGTATTCAATTTTAAATTGTCGAGACTTGATCCCAGCGAAATTAATGAAAAACTAAAGAAGTGTTTGAAAAGCTTAACTGTGCTGCAAAAATAAATTTATCTCTGGGATTTATTTTACGAAATGTTGACACAGACGAATACCGATACTTTTATGCTCATGAGAACAACACCTTCTTTGAGACGTCTCATTTACTTTGTTCTAAGGGAGACTTAGTTTCACTTCAGGATAGAGTAGAGAAATTGGATTTGATTGAGACTTGTGCTCAAGAAAGGGCAAACACAAAATGGCGGTATGCACTAACTACGAATGTAACAGTTTTCTGTGCTCTTCTCAACAATATCCCAATGGGATGTTTAGATGCTGTTATACCTGAACAGTTGTTGAGGAGAAACGATGTAAATTGTCTTGTTACGAATGGATACGTAGAAACCTACAAGGAATACCTTTGCTTGTTTAGAGCTGTGGCTGTTCACTTGTATGGATCAACTGAGCTGGAAACAAACGCAGCTAAGTTGTTCAGTGACTTTCTCCACGAGTCTGGTCATGACGCAATTAACTTTAGAGGAGTGTCAATGGATCACCTTGTGTTTGTTGAAAATGCTATAAAACACAATATTTTCATTTATGACATTGACATTGAGGACGGGGATTTTGTAGGTGAACTTGCCAGAAGAAGTATTGAGATGTACGAGAACAACATTAATCTACTGCGCTACAACAACCACATTTGCTATGTTGATGATATCAACACGTTTTTCAAACGATTCCGCTGTCCCAATTGTGATACCTTTATTAAGCGTGCTGGTAATTTCCACCGTCACGTGAAATCTTGTAAAGATAGGATACAGCACATTTATCCGAAGAGTGTTTACACTTTGAGAGAAACTTTGTTCGATAAACTTGACGGTTTTGGAATTGGATATGAAGAAGAACGAAAACTGTTCAAAAACTTGGCTGTATTTGACTTCGAATCAATCTGCGTTCCATCTAATGAACTAAAAGATACCAATACAACTACTTGGATAGGAAAACTTGAACCAATATCTGTGTCAATTTCCTCTAATTTATTACAAGAACCTATTTTCCTTTGCAACAGAGACCCCAAGACACTGATTGTATCTTTTGTTGAAGCATTAGAAGAACTAGCTAGCAGAAGTAAAGCAGAAATGTTGCAAAAATTTTCCTCAATTGAAAATGCAATTAAAAACAGAGTAAGTTCTATTTTCGAGAAGCTAAATGTAAGGAAAGATGAGAGTACTCCAATGTTTGAATTTCAATATATCGAAGAAGAAGAAATTGATATGTCGACTCAATTCCTCCAAATTCAGAAAAATCAACTTCTCGAACTACAACAACATTTTGAACGTTATGTCAGCATTTTACCTGTATTTGGATTCAACAGCGGGAAATATGATCTGAATCCTATCAAGTCTTATTTACTACCCTACCTCATTCACGAGCGCGATATTCAACCAACGGTTATTAAAAAAGCTAATCATTTTGTATCCTTTAAATTTGGCGATGTTCAGTTTCTCGATATTCTAAACTTTCTTGGTGGGGCAACATCACTAGATTCGTTCCTCAAAGCTTACAAGACAAATGAGACCAAAGGGTTTTTCCCTTATGAATGGTTCGAATCACCAAACAAATTGGATGTAACTTCCCTACCCCCTTACGAATGTTTCTTTAGTAAGTTGAGAGATCACAATCCCTTGGAAAAAGAATTTACGGATTTCACAAAATTGTTGAATAGTGGACTTTCCCAACAGGAAGCTCTGAAAAAACTTAGGTTGAAGGTAGTGCCCCCCTCGGGATTCGACAACTACAATTACCTGGAAAGTGTGTGGGAGCACGAACAAATGACAACTTTTCAAGACTTTGTCAGGTGGTATAATAACAAAGATGTTGTCCCGACACTAGAAGCGATGCAGAAAATGATGGAATTCTATCATAACAAAGGGATTGATATGTTAAAACTGGGTTGCACACTACCTAATTTAGCAAATATTTGTCTACACAAATCAACTAATAGTAAATTCTATCCTTTCGTTGAAGCAGACAAAGATTTACATGATAAAATACGCGAAGATATGACCGGTGGTCCCTCTATTGTGTTTACTAGAAAAGCAATTGTGGATCAAACCTACATTCGAAACACAGAAAACATTTGCAAATCAATTGTGGGTATAGACGCCAGTCAACTTTACCCCTTCTCAATGTGTCAAGAAATGCCCACTGGGCTTTACACTAGATGGGAGTTTGATTCAGACTCTCAGAAGTTTAAAGCTAGACAAAATAAATCGAGGAAATTTGAGAACATGGTTTTGTCGTACCTACAATCTCAACGTCCTAACTGCACTATTGAAAGCTACTACACAACTGGAACTCAGAAAAAGATTGATTGTTTTAATGTAGACGGATTTTGTGCTCACTGTAAAACTATTTTTGAAGCAATGGGTTGTTACTTTCACTTTTGCGCATGTCAGGAAGCAAGAGCAAGCATGTCAGAGGAAGAGACTCAGAAAGGATTAAAGAAACGGGAATACGATGAACTAAGACGAGACTATTTGCGAAACAAAGGATATAAAGTTGTTGAGATATGGGAATGTAACTGGTGGGAAACTGTCAAAGGTGATGAATCTGTAAAAATTCACGTGAGAAACAATTTCCCATTCAAGCTACCTCTGACTCAAGAATCTCTACTTACAAAGATAAGAGAAGATAAACTATTTGGTTACGTTCAGTGTGATCTCGAAGTTCCAGATGGGTTGAAATACAAATTCTCGAACTTTCCACCAATCTTTAAAAATTATAATGTTAGTCGAGCAGATATTGGTGATTATATGAGGGATTATGCAATTGATAACGATTTACTCAAGCAACCGCAACGCATGTTAATTTCAAGCTTCAAGTTGGAGAATGGAACAGTCATAACACCATTACTCAACTTTTACCTTAGTCTTGGGCTAAAATGCACCAAAATTTATCGCTTCGTTCAGTACACACCCAAAAAATGCTTCAACAATTTTGTCCAATCGGTTGTTGATGCTAGAAGAGTTGGAGATGAAAATCCTGAATCAAGCGTTGTAGCAGAAACAGTGAAATTGTTAGGGAATAGTTCCTATGGTTACCAAATCATGGACAGAAGCAGACATACAGAGACAAAATACTTGAACGATGAAAAGACACACAAAGCTATCAACGGGAAATTGTTTAAGAGACTTAACAGTGTGTCAAAAGAAGTATACGAAGTTGAACTTGTAAAATCAAAAATTGAGCACCGTGAACCGATAATAGTCGGCTTTTTTATACTTCAGTACGCAAAATTACGTATGTTGAAGCTTTATTACAATTTTTTTGATAAATTTTGCGATGTCGACACGTTCGAAGAGTTAGAAATGGACACTGACTCCTTATACTTAGCTCTAGCGCACGATAATTTGTACGATTGCATTCGTCCATCTAAAAAAGCAGATTGGGAAACTCTGAGGGAACACGATTGTGATGATTCTTTCAAAGCTGATGCTGTACGAAATTTCTTCCCTAGAACTTGTTGTGATAAACATAAAAAGTACGATAAGCGTGAACCAGGTCTGTTCAAGGAAGAATTTAGATGTACTGAAATGATTTGTCTCTGTAGCAAAACATATTGTTGCTACGATGCCAAATCGGATAACTACAAATTCAGCAGCAAAGGACTGAACAAACGAACATTGGAAGAGACCGGAGATGGACCATTGGAAAAATATCGGCGAGTGATGGAAGAAATCATCAATTTAACATCTACAAATAGAGGATTTCGGACAATCAACCACTGCGTCGCTACCTATGAACAAACAAAAAAAGGACTCTCATATTTTTATCCTAAACGAAAAGTGTTATCTGATGGAATTCATACTGTACCCCTGAACTTGTAATTTATTGAATCAATTTTTGTATTGTGAGCGCTCTCTGTTGTGTTTAAAATTACTTATAATGTACTTGATTAATACTGTGTCTGTCTTTTTGTACCTTCATAATTCATTCTTTTAAAAATTTTCAATTTTCTCATTTTTAGTGGATATAACTGACCTTAATACATTGCGGCGGCTATACCTAATCCTAATACATTGCGGCGGCTATACCTAATCTTAATACATTGCGGCGGCTATACCTAATCTTAATACATTGCGGCGGCTATACCTAATCTTAATACATTGCGGCGGCTATACCTAATCTTAATACATTGCGGCGGCTATACCTAATCTTAATACATTGCGGCGGCTATACCTAATCTTAATACATTGCTGTGGTTAAACCAAAAAATGTTGAAGTTTACTGCGAGAGAAATTATCCGTTAATGCGCGCTGCCTGTACAATTCCCCGCCTGTACGTACGCGCTGACTGTACAATTCCCTGCGCGCTGCATGTATAATTCCCCGCCTGTACGTACGCGCTGACTGTGCAATTCCCTGCGCGCTGCATGTATAATTCCCTGCTAATCCCTAAATGACCTCTAAAATTACGTAACAAGTGGCTCCGAAAAATCACCCTGATCTGCTCCCACCTTACTACTCACCCCCTGGAACACCCCTAGATTTATCCCCAATCTTAATACATTGCGGAGGATATTCCTAATCTTAATACGTGGCGGCCGCTATAACTAATCTTAATACGTGGCGGCCGCTATTACTAGTCTTAATACCTGGCGGCCGCTATTACTAATCTTAAAACATGTACGCCGCCTATAGCCTATCTTAATACATTAGTGTAGACCCTCTCTCAAAAATTACTTCTATACCCTATCTTAATACATGGGGTCTACACCCCCCCCCCCCCGAGGAGACTTGCTCACCCTATTACTACTAAAGTCGTTCGCTTGACTGACAGAACTGCCTCATAAAATAAGAAATGAACTTGGACGCCAAATTAACCTTCATTAGCACATAAGCACATAAGATCATGGCCATTTGACGCTCTTTTTTACCTGTTCCAAAATGTGATATAAAATCCTCTATGATTATACTGTTCTATTGGAAACGGTTTTCTAAAACATGTAAAACAACAAACAGCCAGCTGTCACAATTTTTGGGCGACGAAATTCAGAGAGTAACAAGGATGCTCGTTAATGTGCGTTCGCACATGATGTTCCGACCCGAGATCATGTACAATTTTGACTTAATTGTCCATCTAATGATGAGATAAATAAAAATAGATGTTTCAGTTTAAAAAAATCGTTACATAACCGAACTACTAAATGAATTGCATAATACCATGCCTCATTACAGCGCTCACAAGATCTTCCATTAGAAAGACTACAAGAATACGCTAAAAGAAGAGAAAGAAACACAAATATTGACCACTCACAAAACTTTTATGAAAAGGCATAATGTCCAACAAACAAAACATCAGTTACGACTTTATATCAATGAAAAAATAATTATGAATTACAAGGAATTGGATGGAGCCTCTCAATAGTAAGAATAAATTACAAGTTTAAGGAAAAAACAAAAACTGAAAAGTCTAAAAATCTTTGAGAAAGAAAAATATCGTAAACTTTAATGGTATTCGCTATAAACTGAGTGCATTGAGCAACATCATTCATTCAATCTTCATTTAGAAGCTAATGAGACCAGTCAGCTACATGAAGAGTTTAAAAAAGAGGCAAAAGCAGCAAATTCAAAATTGAGCGAGAAAAATGTCGAAGCCATTAAAGAAAAATTTGGTAAAAGTTCTATAATATCATATAATTTCTTAACAGTAATGGAGTTCTTCTTTTTTAACAATATGAATTCAGAAAATCAATAAGTATGAACAAATATAATTAAACTACGAATTTTTTTAGGACAGCCTTTATATCAACGCTTCTAAATTCAATAGCTTTCAACAGAAGACAAAAAATACGCTAAATTATGCCTCAATGAGAAAGCAGGCATGTTTGTTAATCATAAGTCATCAATAGGACATCACAATAAATGTCATGATTTTGAAAACAACAACAAACACATACAAAAAGCAAAAACTCAGTTTAAAGATTTTTTAAGAAGTTTGAGAAAACCAAAAGTTTGAGAAGAAAGTGTCGAAGCCATTTCAACCATACACTTTTCTCTGAAAACTTTATCTATGATCCATTGGAGGTCTTCTATAAGCCAAGTAGAACTATTAATATTAGGATAATTAAGAGAAGATTTCAAAAGGAACCAAAATTACAAAAAAAATCCAAAATTCCAAAGAAAAAATATCGAAAACTCGTTGCATCCAAGTAAAAAAAACCAATAGTTAGCTGATAAAACCGCTCACCAGATTATATTTGGTTGCGATAAAAAAGAAGAGGGTCCTGTTATTACTCGGACTGACTTACAGTTCATGAAAACAATGGTTAGTGTCCAAAAAAATTTTCTTAAAAGTCTTAACAGCCACTTAATTCAATAGCTTTCTCGTGAGTGAATAAATATGCAAATTTATGCCTAAATAAGAAGATAAGGAAGTTTGTCATCTTGAAGTTATCAATAGGACATCACAACAAGTCTTATGATTATCAAAACAACAATAAACACATGCAAAAACCGAAAAATCAGTTTGAAGAAATTTGAAGAAGTTTGAGAAAACCAAAATTTTGAGAAGAAAGTGTCGAAGCCATTTCAACCATAAACTTTTCTCTGAAAACTTTATCTATGATCCATTGGAGGTCTTTTTTAAGCCAAGTAGAACTATCTATATTAGGATAATTAAGAGAAGATTTCAAAAAGAACCAAAATTACAAAAAAAAATCCAAAATTCCAAAGAAAAAATATCGAAAACTCGTTGCATCCAAGTAAAAAAAAACCAATAGTTAGCAGATAAAACACTTCACCACATTGATTTTGGTCAAGATAAAAAAGAAGAGGGTCCAGTCAATACTGGGACTGACTTACAGTTCATGAAAACAATGGTTAGTGTCCAAATAAATTTTCTTGAAAGTCTTAACAGACACTTCATTCAATAGCTCTCTCGGGAGTGAATAAATATGCAAATTTTTGCCTAAAAAAGAAGAGAAGAAAGTCTATCATCTTAAAGTTATCAATAGGATATCACAATAAGTCTTATGATTATGAAGACAACAATTAACACATGCAAAAACCGAAAAATCAGTTTGAAGAGGTTTGAAGAAGTTTGAGAAAACCAAAGTTTGAGAAGACAGTGTCGAAGCCAATTTAACCATAAACTTTTCTCTGAGAATTTTATCTATGATCCATTGGAGGTCTTCTATAAGCCAAGTAGAACAATCAATATTAGGATAATGAGATAAGATTTCAAAAGGAACCAAAATTACAAAAAAAATCCAAAATTCCAAAGAAAAAAAATTGAAAAATCGTTTCATCCAATTCAAAAAACCAATAGTTAGCAGATAAAACACTTCACCACATTGATTTTGGTCACGATAAAAAGGAAGAGGGTCCAGTCATTACTGGGACCGACTTACAGTTCATGAAAACAATGGTTAGTGTCCAAAAAAATTTTCTTAAAAGCCTTAACAGCCACTTAATTCAATAGCTCTCTCGGGAATGAATAAATATGCAAATCTATGCCTAAAAAAGAATAGAAGAAAGTTTGTCCTCTTAAAGTTATCAATAGGACATCACAATAAGTCTTATGATTATGAAAACAACAATAAACACATGCAAAAACCGAACAATCAGTTTGAAGAGGTTTGAAGAAGTTTGAGAAAACCAAAGTTTGAGAAGAAAGTGTCGAAGCCATTTCAACCATAAACATTTCTCTGAGAACTTTATCTATGATCCATTGGAGGTCTTCTATAAGCCAAGTAGAACTATCAATATTAGGATAATTAAGAGAAGATTTCAAAAGGAACCAAAATTACAAAAAAAATCCAAAATTCCAAAGAAAAAATAATGAAAACTCGTTGCATCCAAGTCAAAAAACCAATAGTTAGCAGATAAAACACTTCACCACAGTGATTTTGGTTACGTTAAAAAGTAAGAGGGTCCAGTCATTACTGGGACTGACTTACAGTTCATGAAAATAATGGTTAGTGTCCAAAAAAATTTCTTAAAAGCCTTAAATGCAACTAAATTAAATAGCTCTCAACGAAAGTCGATAAATATGAAAACTATGATTCGATAAGGAGATAAAGAAGGTGGTCATCTCATAGTTATCAAAAAGACATCATAATAAGTCTAATGATTAGGAAAACAACAACAAGAGCAGGCAAAAACCAAAACATTTAGTAGAAAAGTGCAAGAAAATGTCGAAGCCATTTCAACCAAAAGCTTATCTCTGAAAACTTTAATATTATTCATTGAATGTCTTCAATAAATTTCTAAGCAATTGAGAGCTATCAACATTAGGATAATGTGACAAAATTTCAAAGGGAACCAAAAATACTAAAAAAAATCCAAAAATTAAAAAAGAATTGTGAAAACTCGTGGCATCGAAGTCTTAAAGCCAATAGTTAGATGATCAAACTGCGAGCCGGATTCATTTTGGTTGCAGTAGAAAAAAAGGTCATGTCAATTTTGAGACTGATTTACTTTTCACGAAAATCGGTTTAAGGTTGGCTAATGTCCAAAAAAAATTTTAAAAAAAATTCTTAAAGTTTTAACAACCATTAAGTTCAAGATCTTCAAACGGTAGTTAGAACTTACACTATGTTACGCCTCAATGGGAAAAAAGAATGATTTTCATCACAATGTCATCAATAAGACAATACAATAAGTCCTATGATTATGAAAACAACGACAAATACATGCAAAAACCAAAAATTCAGAAGAAAAGTGCGAGACGAAAGCGTTGAAGCCACTTGAATCATCAGCGTTTCTCTGAAAACTTTGTCTATGTGCCATTAAATTTCTTCTGTTAGCCAATCAGAAATATCATTATTAGGATAAAGAGATAAGATTTCAAAAGGAACCAAATTTACAAAAAAAAAACAAAAATCATTAAAATTATAATGAAAACTCGTGGCATAGAAGTCATGAAACCAATAGTTAGAAGATAAAACCTCTTACCAGATTAGTTTTGGTTGAAGTAAAAAGAAAGGGGTCATATCTTTACTGAGAGTAACTTAATCTTAATCAAAATAAGTTTAATATCGTTTAATGACAAAAAAACCGAAAAATTATTTTTTAAAGTCTTGACAGCCATTAGCTGTCCACTCAAAGTACTAGATAGAATTGCCTATTGCACATTGGCAAGCCAACTGCACTTTTAATAGACAAGTTTATGCCATAGGACTGAGAAAATTTTCTTAAACCTCAAAAAGAATATCAAAAATTCATTAAAAATTTGAGTCGAAGACAAAAAAAACATGAGCGATTCCTTGAAAACGAATATTTTGTTGATTGAGTATCATTAGACATTAAACCAGATTTTTGGTTAACGGAATCTCGATATGAAATTAACTAGTCTCTAAGTGACTAGAAAACATTAGTGAATAAAAAAAGTTTTCTAAAAAACCAGCTCTCAAAATGAATTCGAGTTTTTTTTTGTAGTAAATTTCCTCACGAGACCAGAACTAGCGTTTTTACCGATCTATTGGTAACACAAAATTATTTCATTTTGTAGCGTGAAATGTAATTGATTTAAAATTTTTATAGAAAAGCCTTAATTTGAACAAAAATTGCGATAAAAGTGAACAAATTCATGTAATTATCACTTGTTTTCTGAAAACTTTAAACATCGATAATTCCTCGAAAAATACGAAAATCAAAAAGAACGAAAAATACGAAAAAACGAAAATCAACTTTTTGAATTCTACGCTGGACGAGCTTTTGATGATACCACTCTCTTTTCTCTACAATGAATATATCGATCGGCCAAAATTTTCTGAACAAAAAAAACCCATTTGAGTATATAGTTCCTCCCCCCACAAGTGGGGTTGCAACAAAAATTGAAAGCTGTTGAGACATTTTCTGTGCATTTTCTGTACAAAACAATTATATTTATGTTTAGAGTCTTTTGAGGTGACGGTTAATGGATCCTTAATTTACTCTAAATTGACCAACGGAATGTTTCCTGACGTGAAAAAGGTAAGTTTTTATACAGCATTCTAACAATCTTTTACTTTTGTCATTCAATATCTCGCTGATTCCTGTAAAATTTCGAGTTAATAGAAATAACTTAGTCGATACTAAGTTAAGAAAGGTTTTGCTCATTTGAAAAAACCGGGGGATTAAAGATTTCATTATCACATCACTTTTACAAATAGTTTTAACATAAAACTTTTATTGGTTAAAGAGAATAAAGTTGATCTAATTGAGTTTACGTGAGCTAACGTGAGCTCAGTCTATGTAACAATGTAATTCGCAACCCGAATAGAAACTCGATACGCACATGATTTTTCTCTTGGTTTAACAATTATGTGTTTGTTCTGGTGACTTCTAAGAGAGCCGAAGTGAAAAGAGCCGATTGAAAGAGAGCCGAAAATTTATTTAAATTATCAGTCGATAAATTACAATAAATTTTGTAGCCAATTAAATTGCCTTCTGAAATGAGACTACCAAACTCTCAACCAATCATAACCGAGTATTTGAGAAAGAGATTTTAATATTTTCCAGTGAAAGAAACAGAAAACGAATTAATAAACAATTATATTCAAATTATCGCAGGCCATGGCCATGCCTCAGCGGCCTATGGGGCTTGATATGAAACTATCACAACCGAACATGAGACCAATTAACCCACTTAGGTACTTTTCTTGGTAATCAACCAACAATTTCGGTTAATTAAAGGCAACTTTTGCTTTCGGCTCTTTATAAATCAAGTCAGGTTTAGGCGCTTTCTAACGTCGGCTTTTTATAACGTCGGCTCTCTTGCACCTATCCGTTTGTTCCATTGATTGTTGAGAATAATTCAGAGTGCACTGTTTACTCAAGTATGCACCTAAAAGTTTATTAAAAAGGGATAATTTTGCGCTTCAGATGATTATGTATTTTTCTAAACAGAAATAGTTGCAGCTCATATATCAATAAAACAAATAAAACCGATAATTATTAGGCTTACTAGACACCTTGAACCGTCAATCATATAATTTTAAGTTATAAACTGATGGCAATGAAATGAACAGCAGGTATTAAGCAACATAATACTTCATTCATCTGCAATAATGCCGTATATATTTAATACTTTATGAACTCAACGAAAGTAGCTATTTTTCTACGTCAATTTTTTCGTGTTTTAATAGTAGCATGCCAAAAATCCATCCAGAACTTTTAAGAGCTAAGTCACAGCTATTACTGAAACCAGTGATTAGCATTTGCAGAGCCGTATGATGAGAGACTCAAGAGGGTTACATGACATTTTACTATTTCCCATTTACCCAACGCGATTTTATCCTACGCCATTTCACTCAGCCTGCCATTTTACCCAATGCCATTTTACCCATGCCAACTTAGCCAATGCTGTTTGATTTTTTCGTTCAATTATCCGATTGCAAATTAGCAGTCGCTATGACAAGGATGATTTAAAATATTTATGTGGACAATATAATCCCATGTTCAGTTGTGATACTTTCATATCAAGTTCCACGGGCCATTTATTTTATAGTCGGCTAAATGGTCGTTCTGGTAAATTTAGCAATAGGGTAAATTGGGTAAGTTGGCATTGGGTAAAATGGCAGTTTGGGTAAAGTGGCCTTGGGTATAACAGCATTGGGGAAAATGGAATTGGGTAAATTGTCCTGACACCCCCCAAGAGCTAGTCTTACACTCGGTAGGATTATAGATTTAGCTGTTGGAATCTAGTTCAGCTTAAAACTTGCGAGAACAGTGCCTTTAAACTTTTTCCGCATAATAACAGTTACTACTTAACAGAAACTTTGTCCCGTAATAGTTTTGAGCTCATCGCAATACCGTGTCATCAAAAAGCATGATGGAACAAATTTATACTTAAGTTTAAGCCCCTTAATGACTTGATAATAGGAAAACAACCTATGTTTCTGTTCTATCAAGTTTTTTTTATTAATTCTAACTTAGTCTTGATTTTCATATTTCAAAATAATAGCATATAAACCTGGTAATGAAATCGTAATCTGTGAGTGATATTTGCAACAATCTGAGTTTTCGAAATTGTTCGCGACTTGAATTTATTTATTTGTAAATATATGTCCTGAAATAAATTCAACAAACAAATAAAAATATATGGTGAATAATTTTCTGAGTGACATTTACCCCTACAAAATTACCCAATCAAAATCATCCCCCCCCCCCAAAGAGAGAGAGAAAACTACGACTTTTGATGCTGTAATCACAACTCTCTTCGAAATTACTACATTTTTAATTTTAAAATATTCAGTTGTATTGAAATTTTTTGATAGCAGCTTAATGCAAGTAATTTCATAAACTATTATTCAGGCAAAATTTTTTTGCAACCCGTTCGAATTATTTGCCCCAGTTGAGGGTCTGTGAAATTCAGCACTAAAATCTAAAGGAAGTTATTTATTATATCAGTAATTTTGCGGCTTTGATTCTGATCACGTGCGTTACATGAAATTGCAACTTCGTTTTTTTCTGTTCACCAAGTTGTTTTTCATATTTTAGTTTGTTCTAAATCTGTGCAGTTGAAAGTGTGTTGGAAGAACAAAGAATTATAAACCGCTGAAACTTGTTTTTCTTTGAGCTTTTCAAATCAAACATAATAGAACAAAGCAAGGAAAACGCCTCCCATTATTTCATTTCTATTAACACGCTAGGGGCGTTTCTATGCATAACATAGCTTAGAATAATACAAAAATAAATTTCAATTTCAACTTTAGTCAACGCTGCAAATGTTCAGCTTTCTGAACAGAAAGATTTTTATTCTAGGCTATAATATAGGGAAAAGCTTTCTTCCCGCTATAATAAAAGGAGATGAATTTTCACGAATTGTTTATAACAAAAAAGAAATTTAAACAAAACAATTGATGTTTTTACAAAACAGATTACTTAAGCTGATTATTTACCTGTTGTTTTGACAGCTGTTCATGTTGAGGATCTAGAAACATTTCAAATGTTAGATTCCTATTTGAACTGTCAAATTAAAAGAATAAAAAGACTTTAAAGTTTTTTCTTGCTTGTTTAAAATTATGAGCTTAAGATACATTTTTCATTTGTTTGTCACTTGACAACGCAAGAACAATGTTATGAGTACGTTGCAAGTTGCCATCTTTTTTAAATGCAAAAGCTTGATTAGTCAAAAACTCAAAAAAGTTAAAACGATTTTTTGCGCCTACGATAGAAAAGTTTTACTTTATCGGACGATCAAAAATTAAGACCGTTGAAGACACCAAAATATCGGCCACATTACCCTAAGAAGCAGTGGAGGGTTAATTTTATTTTTGTATGCCCGCAAAAAAACATAAAAAAAGAAAAAATTTCAAATAGAAAAATCGTCGCAATTTATGTCACAAAAAACTCCGAACTGCGGATGCTGAATAGCTAATTTGATATCTCTTATACAAAATAGTAATAATATTTGATAAGATTTGCGACTAAATTATATTTCAAATGCTTTTTCAAAAATTTTGGATACCATATTTCGAAAGCGATTTAAACTTTTTTCTTAAGATTAAGGAAAATTGTATTTCACAAGCCATAACACAAATAGGATTTTCGACCAGTTTTGGTTTAATTTTGGTGAAACTGATATTTAAAAGGTATTGTGTGAGAAAAGTGTTGCATAGTGTGGTTTTAATATCTCAACATATAAAAAATAAAGTAAAATGGTGGATACTATTAATATCAGAATTCTCTTCGAATCTGATGAGAGACCACATATATATATTTTAATTTCTAAATTTTTCGAGTATTTCCGAAAAAAATTTGATAGCAAGTTTTTTCGCAAAATTTGTAAACATATAGTCCGCCAAACATTTTTCCAACCCTATTCGAACTTTTTGGCCCCGTTTAAACTCAGAAATTCATCAGTAGAATTCATCATAGAACTCATCCGCTAGTATTCTGAATGCAGACTGGCTAGCCTTAAACTATATCAAAAATCCAATAAACTCTTTCTTCGCGGTTTGTTGAAATTATGATTAAGATGTGCTTGGTCCCCAGGGTAAAAAAAACGCTCTCAAAAGAAGTTTGTATTGGTCCTACAATCTTATTTAGTGCAATTTTTGGCTTGACCGATTTTTTGTCTGATTTTTTTGACTTTTTGTCCTCAAAAGCGGGATACATAGGTAACAACAGGGGGCACTAAATTCTCGTAAAGCGTTTTTGCTTACTAAAAGTATGTGATTCACCGAAACTGTTTTGGAGACATAAATTCTTAGAGTTGGACCCTTCCCCTTCACTGCCTCCCCTAAATCACCCCCCCCCCACTCACCCACACACAATTCAATTTCAGCCCCCAATACCGTGTAAGCTCAATCCGTAATTCTGACAGCTCGAACACCACCCAAGTGCATTTTATAAAATAGGAAATCAGTAATTGCAAAAGCTAATATTGACAAGTTTTTGACTGAGAAATTGAGAAAGAAAGGAAGAAGAGCTAGATAGATAGATAGATAGATAGATAGATAGATAGATAGATAGATAGATAGATAGATAGAGAGAGAGAGAGAGAGAGAGAAAGATAAAAAAGCAAAGTCAGCAATCAGAGGCTTTATTTATACAAACAATTATTACTTAAATCAATACAAAAGTTGATAAAAATGTTTAGATTTTGTCAAAAATAGAAATTAATTGATTTTTAAATCAAAGAACTTAATGCTTCACACCAGCATTCTTCATTCTCAAGCCTGAAAATTACCTGAATCTTACTGGTTTTCAATGGACATTTTTTCCTGCTGACTTGGAATATTCAGCATCTAAAATATCTATTAAGCTTCAAGAGTGCATAACTTTGCTGCAAACATTGTTCTACCGATTGCATGTAATCAATTTTTGCTGGTTTGCATGTAACATATATACTAAAGGGTTGTCAGCTAATTTCAGTTCTATAAAACTAAAAAGAAATTTTTGGGGAATTGTTTTATCGACTTACACTAAACAATGACCATAAAATACATCAGAAGCCTTGGAGGATATATTAGATAAGATTACCAAAAAAATACTCCTGAGCGTTAAGGCTATAAAAACATTATCTCTTATTTTCCTTCAATAACCAAACTGTTTACATGCCAGAACCAGAAGTGTCTATATTGATAATTTTTTGATAGGACTGTGAGATTTATATTAGGTGTCAAGATTAGGAGTAAGATTAATCGGCCTAAGAGATTAAAAAAAGAAAGGGTCTTTTTAAGACCAATTTTTCGCAGATTCTAAACGACAGTTTTCTTCTGCTATAAAAGATTGAAGTTTTTCCGAATTTTTTAGATTGAAGGTTTGGCTTGAAATTCATTTTTTTGATAATTACATTTTTGGTACTGCTGATCACAATGCTGCTTTTGATACTAAAATTGTAATTTTTGATTGAATTGTGGAACTTTTATACGGAATTTTTTTGCCCCAATTTTTTTAATACAAAATGCAATCTTTTAAGGAAAGAATTCTCTGCAGAAATTAATGTGCTAGCATTTTAATATTTCTTATTGAAAACAATCATATAGCTAGTTTGTTGCCAAGAAATAATATGAGATCGTTCAAAAAGTCACAATCACTAAAATGAATCATTTTTAACAAGACATTTGCCCTAACTGAAAATTTATACCGTTACTAAACGCAATTTCCGGTTTATTGCCACTAATTTCCACACATTCCCTTTTCGTTTAAAAAAATCATCTGTGTCAATCAAATACTAAATTTAACCTGGTCAAACTTGAAAATTAGAGTTTATATTCAGTTGATCCATTGACCTTGACAAAATTAGCTGAAACTTTAATGGTAACTTTTCTGTTGATTGTTTTGATATGAAGGACAGTTTTTTATAACTATCTTGCCTCATTTAGGTCATTATAGGCTGAACTCGTTGTTCTTGTGTTATATTTTATGACCTTTAGCCTTTTCTTTAGCTCATGCAAAATCAAATAGCGCAAGATTAAGCTTCTAATTGCGCAGCTTCAAAAACACTCAGAAAAAGGTTTGACTGGCAGACGGTAGGGGCAGGGTGGTCGACTGTTCACATATTACGGTCGACTGTCCAGAATCTAGGAGCTGCCCGAGTCGGGGTTTTGTCGAAAAAATAATGTAAGAATTGTAGTGAATAGCGGTGAAACAAAAAATTTTTCACCGCAAAGCGCCCGCATCTTTTAGCGATGAATACGGCGAATTTTTGTAAGAATTGCGGTGAATTTAGCGGTGAATTTTGTACGATTTGCGATATTTTGCGGTGAATTTTTTTTTCACCGCATTCAACGCTAAAAATCGCAATTCTTACATCTTTTCACTGCATTCACCGCAAATCTTACATTTTTTTAGCGATTTTTAGCGTTGACAACTCGACCCGAGATTGTTAGAGCCGAGTTCAACTCTTGAAAAAATCTCCACAAATTGCCTAAATTCGAGTATGAAATAGAGCCCGGAATAAGAGTCCATCTATAATCGCTATTTTTAATCTTGTAGCAATAGCCCAAATGAAGACGCGTGTAACCATTATGAGGTAATTTTTAGAGTCCCCTGTGGAAGGGGTGCAATTAATGGACCCGTTAAATTTTGATTGGGGCAACGGAAAAGATCCGGAGAAAGCTACTGCTAACTCAATGTGACTATTCAAATTATTTCAGCTGGCCGAGACAATTTTTGGAAAACAGAGCTTATGAGGATCAAAGAAACGTGCAATCATTTAAGAAAACATTTTGACAACATTGATACCCAAACAAACTATCACTTGCAAATGGTCACTTTCTCGCCAATGACTGTTGTGCCTGAAACCCTGATGAAAACACGTGGGTCGGTGCATCATGAACAAATGAGCGGGTGACTTTTAGCTACCAACAAAAACGAGCCCAGAAACACCAAAGAACAGTAATCGGTCCCATAATATTTCAAAGGAAGCAAACACTTGAAACCCAAGATATGATGGCGAGAAAGAATACGTCCAGTTATATTGCTCAGTTTTCTTCCAGTTAGCTCAAAACCATCTCTTCTTATCTTTAGGGGAGTTTAAATTTTAAAATTTAAATTTGAACTTGGCTAATTAGGTTTGAAAGGTTCAGGATGTAGAATTATGGGGCAGATAAATGTACGAAACAAAGTGACATGAAATCAAAAATAATTTAAGACTTTGAGCAAATATGACAAGTTTGATATTTCTGCCGTACGTTTTTAATAGCCGCCAAGCGATAGCGGCTATTAATGGGGACATCGTAGTATGTTTACGACTCGAAGAGGAGTATTGGTTTTCTTAAGGTTTTTTTTTTACCGGAAGTAATATTTGTTCAGGCGGCATTTTGACCTAATAGTGAAAGAGAGTAAAATCACCGTGTGAATTAACTTTTTCTGAGCGAGAGAAGTTTATTGTTCATGCGCTTCTTTTAGTGAATAACTTTTTGACCTGTTTTGAAAAATTGTTTTTGAGAGATTGGCGCCATATAGATGACAATTTTTATTAGTTTTTTTCGTCAATTCGGCACAATTTCCTTTATTGTAATTTGGTCTTTTGTAGCAATAAATTTTGATCGATGACGCATGAATATGCAACCATCTGAAATCAACATCCCAATGATTCCCAATGATTCAACATCCCAATGAATCAACATCCCAGAGAGCTTAATAATGCATTTCAAGTACAATATTGACCCATATTTCGCATTTTTTTGTCAATTTTTATGTTTTTAATTGCTCTTGAACGTAGTTCATAGCAATTATTGTAAACGTGTCTATCTTTTTATGCAAAATTTTCGCTTGACAATTTTGACTTTTTGAGTGACTTTTATGCCCTTGACTTTTTGCATTTGGCGTGATCTAAAATTCCCTCTCAATCACAATTTCAAGCTGTTGAACTCAATTGGCGGCAATTTAATACTAAAAATCAAATGAAAAGTGCGCCAAAACTAGTGTCATTTTTTACTTTAAATCCTAATAGTGGTATATGTTAACCTCTAATGTGGTTATTTGAAGCCCACTATAGAACTTCTTAGTCCCATTTAGGCTCCCCCCCGACTGAAGCAGGCTGCAATTGATTAGAGCTCCCACTAGTCGTTCAAGAGCAATTCTTCCGACGTTTAGTTGGTTATGTTTTAAAATTGTACACATACTAATCAAGTTTTGGCGGTTTTTGTCAAGTTTTCTAATTTTTTTTGTTTTTATTTTGCATCTATTTATCATAAAGGTATTTTGTCACACCATCGCTATTTTTGGTTTCTTTTGTTGCAAATTGAATTGTTTTCGCAATAACTCTTTAAAATTCAGTGAAAATTTTTTACAATTTGAACAATATTTCTGAATTATTTTTCTGTTTCACAATTGAGCTGTTTTCTTTTCTAGTGAGACAGAATTATGGCCATGTATTGTTCTTAAACCCAGATAGCTAGAGAACAAAAATCCATGTTTATTATCTCAATTTACATTTTTGTTTTTAATTAGAGTTTCCAACTTAGTTTTTGCTTTTCAGAGGTTGCGAATTAGTTTTTATCTTTTTCACAGTGTAATTTTTTTCCAGATTCCAGCATGTTTCTTTTTAACATTCTAGTAAGACTTGCAGTTTTATTCGCCCTTCCTCTATTAAATTGTAAACCTTCGATTTGAGATAATAATCATTGTCTTCCTCTGAATTTTTTAGTTTTTTTGTTTGCGTTTGCTTTTTTTAACATAATATGACACTACAATTTTGCTAGCTTCACTTTGCAAAATTGGAACATCTTTTTTCTGCGAATCTTCATATGGCTTGGTTTTGGTAATATCCGAATTTTTGCGTTTGAATAATGTTCTATCTCTTAAGTCTTTTTCATGATTAAAATCGATTTGATTAATTTTTTGTTCGTAGCTTAGTTTTGTTGCGTTCTTTGTGATTTAATGCGACAACTAATGGTTATAGTTAAAGCGACAAAATTTATTTACTTACCAACTGGTTACTGTTTTTATGTTGTAAAGTAGTGTTTTGACTGAGAGAACTTACGGAAATTTGATTTTTGCTGCTCGCGTACTTTGATGTTTTTAATTGCGTACAAAAATTTTTGCTTGTGTTATATTTAGTAGTTTTATAATTTTTTTAGTTCAGTTGGTTTTATGGGCTATCTTCATTTTTTGACTGTTGCTTTTATGTTTTTATTAGTCACTTTAATAGGAATCCAGTTGGTCTCCATCAATGATTCTTACTAGCTGACTTCTTGGAATTGACTTTTTCAATGATTTCAGTAACTTCTACTGCTCCACAGTTAAAATTTGCGTGCGTGCTGTCATTTCTGATTTTAGGTCAATTGCGTGATTTAACTCACTTAAAAAATTTAAATTTGGTTTAACATTTACTTGAGTTTTAGTCTTGAGTTTTTGATTTTAAATATAAATTTTGAACAAATACTTTTAGGGCTTTTTCCTTATAGACTGTATGTGTCGTCAAACTTACAGTCCGAATCTGACCTAAAAAGTTTAGTGGTCTATTAAAGGAGTGTCGTTGATCTGTCTATCTTATTTCATTAGTTGTTTCAATTAATGGAAGGCTGCAAGCGTCTACCGCGGCTATTTTCCGGCAATCTGCCGAGTATGTTCATGCTTTTAAGGGCTCAAATTTAAATTTTGGAGCTGCAGATGTTCATTCGATTAAATTGATTACGCAAGAGGTGTGAATATCATCTCAGATTAGGCAGATTTCTATTTCTTTATAACATAATTTATTAAAAAGAAGAAAACAGTAAACTTTTTATCATAATTTTTCTTCGGTTTTTCAATTAGAAAGCGAATTAAATCTGAAATGTTTGAGAAGCATTCCAATCGATTCCAAGTAACAAAAATTTGTTCACGTCTTCTGTTTGCATCTTCTTTTTTCACTATCCTTCTGTCACTCTCCCTCACTCCCCACCCCCCCCCCCCCCCTCTCTGACTCCAAAATCAATTTGTGCGTTTTCTTAACTCAAAAATGATTCAGCTGTTGTGAGAAAAAAAAACAAATAATTGTCAAAAATTGGTAGAAACCTAGTGGGATGTGATAACCAAGAACTTAGTGAGTACACTGAAGATAGTGTTGCTGGAGTTACTAACAAATTTGAATACAAACCTGTTGATGTGTGCCAGTAAAACACATTCACCAGAGGTCTTAGCTCTACTCTATTATCATAAATGACTGCTTGAAGTGTCCTGACAACGGAATGAACTGGTAACAACTATCCCCTGTCCAAGTATATTAATTAGGTCCCAGAACGGCGAACGACGTCAGCACAAATGTAATCTTGATCACCAACTGTCTGACTATTTGGATCGCTGGACTTGTGATGTTTTTTCAGGTCTTGAGAGAATTCTTCAAAAAAAATGAAAACAGAAATGTTGGGGAACTCACGGAGATAGATAAAATTTAGTCTGTATTTAGTAGCTTTTCGAAGAGACTGAAAGTGTGTTGCCGAATTTACTGACAATTTTGAACACAAACGTGAAAATTTGTTGATTTGTGCCAGTAACATTTGGACAAATTGTTGGCGCTCCACCCTATTGTTATAAGTGACTGTGTGACGAGTCCCCAACAATCGGATTCACCGGCAACAATTACCTGCTGTTGCTCAGTATTTTATGAGGTCCCACAAGCGCAGAGGATGTAACCACAAATATCTTCTTGATCAGAAACTATTTGAGCGCTTGGTGAACCTGTGGAAACCCACGGAGATATTTGAAATTAATGAACCTCTTTGTTTACGTGATCAAAATGATGGAAAGATCCAAGTTTCAGACTCTGCTTATGCTTTTCCGGATTACAACTCACTTAGCTCGCTGAAAGCTTTGCATCTAAAAAAGCCACAACGAACTGTTTCTCTCGATAGATTTTGCGTAAACTGCTGTTCAGTTCAGCGAATACAGGGTATTTAAGCAGCTGAATAATTCTAGCAGCTACAATGCAGCAGCTCCTTGAAAATATATCCTATTTATCTGTTACACGCCGTAAAACGAATTACTCCAGATCAATAAAAATTTGCACCGAAAACCTTTATTAGGTTTAAAATTAATGCCTGCACGATTTTTTTCCCTGGTTTTGTCGCAAGCTTTGTTTGGAGTTTTCTTCCTTGAAAAGAAAAGCGGCGTTCGACTGATAGGAATCAATGAATTGCTGAAGCGGCTCCTAGCTAAATTGTTTGCTATGACAACCAAAGCTGAAGCAACACATATGTTCGAAAAATTTGTTTGAGTTCTTGCCATTTGTGAAAAGAAGAAGTATTCACAAACTCCTCTAGTAACAACGTATGAAAACATCGTTTGCACTGAAACACTTCATAAAATATTTCAAATTATTTTTAAGAAAACGCCTAATTCAGTCAAAGGACCGAGCATGTAGGAAACTTCCGGTTAGTTTGTTGCGTTAATTGCCGTTTTCATAAGTTTTTGTTACTCACAAAAAATCCCTCATTTCTACAAAATAATTCGTTGCAATAAATTCAGGCGCTCAACAATGGTTGTCTTCAGAGCTCTATTGTTTTCCGTGACATTAAAGCCGTTAATAGTGAAAACAAAAAATCTCCACTGTATATTGTTCAACACAGTTGGTATTTGAATCATGATTTTGTTTCCTTTGTCACAAATCGAGATAGCGTCTGGGATATTGATCAAAAATGTCCCATAAGAAAGGCCCTCATAAGAAATCCTCACCATCGATCCAGAAGTCACGCGTAATTTGAAAAGCCGCTTTTAAATTAAGTTTCAACCTGCTTACGGAAACGTGTTCAAAAGACTTCATCATTACCCGAAAACTTGAGCGACTAAAGCTCCCGAAACAAATAGTCCTCAGGCATGTATAAAAACATTCAAAAAAATTTTAAATAAGCAGAAATTTGTCACAGTTACAGGAACTTAAATGTCTACGGGAGAAAAAGCAAAGTATTGGACCTTATTAATTGCTCTCAAACGAAGTTTGTAGCAAATATTTTAGTCCTGTCGGTCTTTTTTATGAGATTTTTCGCTTGACCGATTTTTTGTCTGACCCATTTGACTTTTCGCCCTCAAAAAAGGGATAAACAGGCAGCGCCCAGCGTGCATTAAGTGCTCTTAGAGCCTTTCACCTCACTAGTCTTAAAGTGTGCGATTCACAGAATCTGTTTTGGAGATTTATACTCATGGTGAGAAGGACGGTCCTTAGAGATTGACTCCCGGCCACTGTCCCCCCCCCCACAGTTGCCACCTCATCAGCCACCGGTGCAACCCCCACCCCGCTGCGCTCGCTTGCGCCCCTTCAATCAAGCTAAGCTAGCTTCATTAAACCTTGGCTAGCTACTGACGAAGCCAACCACTCGCCGGTCGTTTGAGAGCAATTCACCCGACGTTAGTCGTTTATGTTACTTGCTATATGGACGCCCAGTCAACAGCAACACCAATCCCAGCCTCGGGTCTCTTCATTTCTTGTTGGTCGAAGTTTAATTCAGACTGAAAAACATTGTTCTGCAATTATCAGTTTTTAATAAGGCGGGTGAGAAGTCAGCATACACTTGCTTTCGATAGGATAGCTCAGCCAATTTTTCTAGTCAACATTCTTGGCTCAGCAACAATGCTGCTCGCGCGATTATCTTTAAAATCAACGTCTGAAACCATAGATAAAATAATTTGTGCCGAATACAACTAAAAGTCAATCAAAGAGGTGCCGCAGTACCACCAATAACTTGAAAACAAACCGATTGTTAGTGCTTATAGGGCAAAAAAGAAAACCCGATATTGTGTGGATCCAAATGCAGCTATAGTCATATCGCAATAATTGAATAGTTTTTCAAGATGTAGTGCTAACTTAGTTATCAACTTAAAGCAAGAATTTCAAAACGTGGTAGTTTGTTCATTTGAAATCCTCAAAAATCATTTAAAAATTGGAACTAAGACATTACTTTGTTTGATTTACTAATGATATAGCTGAAAACTTGTTTTAAATTTAAACAGAGCTGAAATAGTCTTTCATTTGTTTTCGAAAAATCTCTTGGTTGATTGAAAGGACAACAGAACACATGTCAAAACAGTCGTGATTTGACCAAAAATAATTTTGTTTTCATTGAACTTTTTTGTAGAAAACTACAAGAATTTTGGTTTTAAAGTATTTTCCTGCAAATAACAATTAAAATAACCAAGCAAGACAGAGCTTTTTAATTTCTCTTGACACAAGATGTTTTTACTCAGGTTTTTAGTTTTCTTGCCCTACTTCGTCGAAGAAAATGTTATGGGAGAAAGTTGTATTGAAGACTGTTTTGTTTTTTATTTCTCATGTACGTTGTCAGCAAATTTTGTTTCCAAGAAGAACAGATTTTCGATAAGTTTGACTTTTGTACCTGAAGAGAAATTTTATTAGAACACTTCCTTGCTTAGATTTAGAAAGAAGTATTTTTGCATGAAGTAGTGATTTCAGATTTAGAATTTTGGCCGTCCAAAGAAGACAGCGT
The DNA here is from genome assembly GCF_964194025.1 of Convolutriloba macropyga. Lineage (NCBI taxonomy): Eukaryota > Metazoa > Xenacoelomorpha > Acoela > Convolutidae > Convolutriloba > Convolutriloba macropyga. Next base: position 7,109,640 of record NC_134475.1, read on the forward strand.
ATTAACGTAGTGAACTGAAAGTAATATTATTCCATCTTCTCTAGATAATCATATGCATAACAAGTTAAAAAAAAAGTTTTGAAAAGTGCCAGTGTATGTAAAGAGGAGAGACTTTATTAAAATTATGCTTCAAAAAATTAAAACCACTTTCATCCTTTTCTCAGGATTTAACAAAGGGCATTCAAAATATCAACTTTAAAGTTTGTTTGTAAAACCGAACTTTTCAGTTTGTGTATGTCTGAAGTATTGAGAAAGCAACAAAAAATCAGAATGAACAGAAAAAAAATCTAAGAATTTTTAAGTCTTGAATTATTTGCAATTAATTTCAATTACTTTTCGAGGAATAGAATTATTATTATTTTTTCTCGATCCTAAAAGATGTAAATACAAATTGGTTCATAAATGGCGAAATCACAAAAATGGTTTTTTCGAAAAACAGAAAAAAGAAGGTAAATATATTAAACTTACTGTTCATTCAATTATATGTTTTCTCAACAAGCAAAAAACTAAAATATGCTTTTATTTATTGCTTGTTGGAATTAATTACATCTGCCACGCGATCTAAAACAACAGCAATGTTTGATACCTGGAAATTATATTTGCGTAATATCTGCGTATCTAATTAAGAGTTTTAGTTCTCAATTTTGATTTTTGACTTTACGTCAATGTTCTATAATGTAAACTTTTGGATAAGATTTTTTACTAGACTGGCATTTTTAAATAGGCAAGGAATTTTCCAACAAGCTTGTTGATTTTATGCCAAACCGCATCAGATTTGTATCCAAGGTGATTTTAAAAATATTTTTACTATTTTTCTGTCAAGTGCCCAGTTTATAGATTAGATCCCTTTCAATTATGGGTGCTTGTCTGTCTGCTTAATCATTATTTCAGTATCAACTGAGTGCCGAGATTTTCGATAGGTACATTCGTGCATATTTTCAGTCTTGTATTTCTCCAATTCAGTGTTTTATCCTACCTTTTTTACTTACTTCAAAAGCTAGCAAAACTCCTCGGCAATGTGGATTTTGCCAGTAACCAAACAAAAGAAATTTGATATGTTTTAATCACTTTGAGAATTTAATAACAATCGTAATAATTTAGATAAAAAATTGGGCGTTGCAATTCTGCATCGGTGAAACAAAACTTACAGCCACATATAAAACCGTTCGGGGAAGATTTCACGAAGTACAAATAGATTTGAATAGCTTGGCATTTCAACTAGAAAACCTAGAATACCTATATCGAATATCTTCAAATTGCATAAAATTTTTTTCAATTTTTTTCCATGTGACTTTAAAAAAGCACACAATCAATTTCTAGTAATGTCCTATATTATGATATTATTTTATTATCAAGCAATATATAATATCACAACACTAGCAAAAATTACGCCAAAGCAACAAGAATTCTTGCAAAAATCTGTTTTTCCTAACTTTCAAAGTAGGATTTCACGCTTTCAGACTGGTTATTTCCGATACATATTTTACTGCTGCAGCCTGATCAAAATCACAATTCAAAATGGCTGCAAAAACTCGCCAAAGTTATTAAAATTGAGTAAGCAGGTCTTTAAAAGGACGACGCTTAATTTTAAAAAGATCCACATTTTGTGAATGGCAAAGTTAGGAATTTAAAAATGCCATACTGCGTAGCTGCTAAAACCGACTGTCACTTAAATTGATGCTTTTTCGTTGTTTAAACGCTCACTAAATTTGAAGAAAACGCAAACCCAAGGCTGCAGAAAATATGATCAAACAGAAAATTGCGCTTTTAACTTTTTATTTTAAATTACTAAGTTGGCCAAGTTCTTATTGCAAAACCGATACTATTTTGTCCAGCACAACCAGTCTTATTTGCTAGATATTCTGTCAATTTTGCCCCCAAAAACATGATTTTTCTTAGTTTTTTTGGTATGAGTTCATATATTTCAAAAATTAATTACGATTAGTCAATTTCGACACAAATCAGCTGATTTTCAGCTTTTCTCAAGATCATGAAAACGTTTTAAACCAACGTGGTTTTCTTTATTCTCAGAACGCATGTCTCTTATAAAACAAAAACTCTTTAACTTTAGTAGACCAAACTAGAAAAAATTGTGCCTCAAAATTCTTTCACTTTTTCTTAAATATCACGCTTTTGCATTTAAAAACTGGAAAAAATTGAAGTGCCATTGTAGTAGTTAACACAAAAATAATAGGCCGAAAAATCGAATGAGACCACAGGTTTTTAAAAGTAGTCAGAGTAAAATTAATAATGTTTCTAAATTAGAAAACTAAATGAATTCAATTGATAGAGTGATATTCTCTTCCCGGTAAAAACAGCGATTAGGTTGATTACAGCGTAGAGCAAAAATTAATGGTGTATTTGTTTGGCAAACGCCATTTAAATGGACGGATAATTTTACCTGCTTGACATTTTTGATACTTTTTGTTCCGACCCCTCTCTAGGGGGGAGGAACTATATACTCAATTGGTTTTTTTTTGTTCAGACAATTTTGGCCGATCGGTATAATAATCGTAGAGAGTTGTGAGTGGTATCCTTAGAAGGCCCGTCCAGCGTAGAATATGGAAATAAAAAGATTTTTTTAATTTTCGCTTTTCATAAGGAGTTATCGAGGTTTAACGTTTTGTGAATATTAGACGGATTCAGCTGTTTTAATTCACTTTTTGATCAATTTTTCGTCAATTTTGATTAAATTTTCGTCAATTTTGCTAAAATATGTTAAAATTGTTAACTGAAGTGTTATAGATGTTATCTCTAAAGATAGAAGAGTGTTATTGAATTGTTCGATCCAAGTTTTTTGGCTAGAATTTGTTCTAAAATTTTACAAAATTCAGACTTTTTTCGTCAAAAATGGGACCAAATTTGTTTTTTTAGCCCACTTGCTTAAATTTGCTGGAAGGAGACACCTTAAAACTGCAGCAAGATTCTTCCTAAGCTCAAAAAAAGCTGGTTGTACTCTAGCTGCCTTTAGGATCTCTGGAGTTATAATATTGCCAATTTTTTGCCAATTCAAACTCGATAATTATACAAAAAGCATTAAATATTTTTGACAAACTGGAAAAATTTTTAAATAATTGATTTATTTGGCAACCAATTCAACATTTGAGTGTTGTGTTAGACGCGCAGCAGCATATGGGCTGATCTTGTTCTCACTATGGACCCTACAAAATTTTTTTTGCTAATATATTTTTTGAGAAAATATTGGTGAATTTTTGAACTTTGCCTTAATTTTATCGTATTTCTCTCAACTTCGGGTGTAGTCTTAGTAAACAATTTCCCATGAGATCTAAAACAATGTCGGTAAGGGTTTTATATTCAACCAATGGTTTATTTATTTTGGTACTGCGCATTTTCAGTTTTTCTTATATTTTTGGTCACAATTGCATATTTTATGAGTTCTTTTTGTTTCCTTGTCGAATTGTCACATTATTGACAAGTCCAATTAAAAGAAGGCAGTGTAGGCAAAATACAGAACATTGGAAAAAGGCGTATCTGGATATGTTAATTGTTTTTCTTGAATTACTTATGCTTTTTGTGCTGCGACACATTTATCTCGCAAAACTTTTTCATTTTTATTTTGCCTGTTTGTCTTTCTTTTCCAGGAGGTATAACTCAACCTAGTCAAAAGTTTCAGTTGATAGCTGTTTGTTTTAATGACTCGAATTAATTTTTAAAAAATTTTTCTTTTTCTTCTCTTTTTTGCTTTTGTTTTCGTCACCATGTAACTCAATCTCACTCATTAGAAGTCCCAATTACTTTTATTGATTCAAACTTTTTTCTCCCTTGGTTATACGTTGGGACTGACTGCTTCGACCATTCAGTTTCATAAAAATTTTCTAAACTGAGATTTCTATACTATCCAAATTTTGGGTTTCTTTGTTGTCATGTCTAAGTATTCCTTTTATAAGGAAGGCTCATTGATGTTAAAATGAAGGTAAAATGATTATTTACAGTTGTTTCAGCATCTTATAATTAAAGTGCCTTGAAAAGTGTCATGTCGTAAAATTGTTTGAAGTTTTAACTTCTTTTTTTGTGGGCTCGTGACTTAATCTCATTATTAACAGACTCAGTTGGCTCACTGAGGTGTTGATACTTAATCCAACGCTTTTTTTCTAGTTCTAAGTCTGCTGACTTTTGAAAATATTTGTTTTCAAAAATTAATTTGAGTTTTCGAGCTTCGTCTGTTTTAAAGTTTTGCGGTCGATTTGTAGCTCAGTCCCTGTAAAAATAGACAATCCCTTTCCAGTGAGCTATAATTTAATCTTTATATTGGTTTTACCTTCAAACATTTGTTTCCCGGCTTTGTAACTACAGTTACTACGAGATAATTTCATTGGCTTTGAAATTTTGCGCAATCGAATATTGGATAATGACATTGTCTCAATTGCTTCCTGCGTAGATATAAATGAACATTTTAGTGGTTTTAGTTGATATCTAATGAAATTAATGATTGTGAAAGTAAGTGTTTTCAAAAATGGAAAAGTATTTTCGAACTTCGCATCTATTTGCTCTTTTTTTGACCTGTTAATCAGTAGCATTGGGGACAAGTCCCATATCTTTTCTAAAGAATTATAGGTTAAATTGTTTTGTTTTGGTTTTTATCTGAAGCCAGTTTGATTTTATGATTTTTTCTATTATAGAAATCGGGTTTTGGTAGGAAAAATTTGTTGTTTGATTTCAATTATTGGCCTTTCTAATAGTCCTATTATCAACAAATTTCATTGGCCCTCTAGCGTGGAATTATTGTATTTCATTAGTTGTTTGTTGAACGATGTGTTTTTGAAAGTTTCTCTCTTCATCATTTGGTAGCCAATTAAGTTAAGAATGTGGATGAGCGGGGTCGGAACATTATGTGCGTACGCACATTAACGAGCCTCCTTGTCTATATTTATGAACAATGGAATTAAATTATGCAATTTTTGAATCATAAAATTCTCGATTGGGCGTGCTTCAAGACAAAGCAGCAATAATCTTGAGTTTAGAAAAAGAGCCACATACAAACAAAAGCTGAAAATCAAACAAACAGCCATTGAACTTATTGTGAAATAGATAAAAGTTCATAATCAGATTATTGTGCAAATGATATCTGCAGAAAACTTTTGATTGCAGTAATGGTTTACATAAATGGTCAAATTTAGCAAAAACTTAGAGCTAAATTGGCCAAAATAGAAGGGTGGTATCAAAGTTCTTTAAAACTGCGTTATCACCACGAGAGCCAATAATGCAATAGACCAACTTAATAATGTCAGCCAAATTTAAATAAAGCATCTGAAGGGATCAAAAGAAAAAAAATTCTTCAATTAAATCTTCTACAGTGGATGAAATTTCTAATACTTTGACAAATCTGTCATGATTGGCAAAATTTGGCTGAAGGAAGAAAAATTAGTCGGCCATATAATGCCTGCCGGAGAATAAATTTCTTGTTTGAAGCTTCACTAAATTTGGCAAGAAACTCTCTAATAATCACAATTAAGTCAGATGTTGCAAATAATTTGAGTCCTCTCTATAGATTACTATTGATCACTCTCAAATTTTGTGATAGAAATGCATATTTGTTCCTGTGCCATTCGTCAATGCCTTATCATTTCAGCTCCAATTTAACCATATGCGAAAATTTAATCTGTTCGACATAAAAGCCAATTTTGCGATGCAATTAGGAAAAAGCAATTGAAAAGTATGAAAATGGCATTTAAAAAGGCTGATATTTAATTGCAGTTTTCTCCAGTATATATAACAAAGACTTCACTCTCTTCATGCTGAGAATTAAAAACCAGGCCTCCATTTTTTGTTTTCCTCTCATTGATGCTTCCTCACAAGCAGAAAATTTAATATCGTTTCAGAGCCATTCCTTCCAAATTAACTAAGCAACACTGTTTAAATAGGATGGCTCATTTTGCCTTATTGTGGTGGAGCTAATACAATACAAAACCTACGTCAGCTTATAATGAAATTTACTTAGACACATATGTTGCTCCTCGTTTTAATTTAAAAACAGCTAAACTTGCTCTTAAACTAACTCTCCTTCGTTCAGCAGAAAAGATTAAGGCATAAAAAGAGTTTTTTGCTCTAATTATGAATACAAAATTAAGGCACTAATTATCATAACATCCGCACAAAAATAGTGTCTTTAGAATATTAAGTTTAGGACAAATTAGGAGGAAAATATGATATTAATCATCAAGTTGCAATGGAAAGATTTAGAATGAAACTAAGTGCCTCGATTTAAAATACACAGCATAATCTCGCTCTTGTCAGAGTTTTCTCGGAAGTAAAGTTTGTTTATTAGAACGATTGATTGCATTTCAATAAGGTCTGATTGTAAAATAAGCTTTCTAATCTGTAGTTACTCGGTAGCAATTAAACCCGATCCATGATTTGAACAGTTGTGCAACTTCTAACTACTTTGAACGACATTTCAACTTCAATCACTGAGGAGTCGCAATTGTTGGTTTCTGACCAAGACGAAAAACGTCACACCTCACATTGAGGGGAACGGGAAGTCGGTAAATGTATTGTTCGGATCGAATACAGGGCCGGTTGATGCCGCCGGTTGCTGGCCAGGAACTGGCATCATCATGGACTGTTGTTGATTTAGGTTAGGCTGACCTTCGGATCCCATTAATAGACTTTGACCAGCACCTTGAGGCATCATGTCGGCAGGCATGTGGATGTTTTGAGGTATAGTTGGACCATTGGAGGCATTTGAACTGGGGAAATCGTTGTTGTCTTTTGACTTTTCTCGCGTTTTACCGTCTGGTAGGTACTCAACTGTCCCTTTCGGAGTGTCTGATATAGGTTTAAACTCGCTTAGATTTGAATACATTTCGAAATTCGGGGCACGTTGCAGTTGAGCCGGGGGAGGGGCTGTTTGGATATTGACAGGGTGTTCCATTTGAGGCCACATTTGTGGGTTATGGATTGAAGACGGAGGCAAGCCCTGACCAGCAGGGTCGAAGCCAGGTCCGTATTTATAAGGATTGCCCATTTGAGGGGGGAGAGGACCAGGGTTGGCCATGCCATTCGGAGGGTATCTATTGCTCTGCACTTGCATGTTAACAGCAACATTCGTCCTAAGATTGGGACCCTGGGGTAAAGCTGAGCCCTGTACATTAAACTGGGCCCCGTTCAGGTTGCTCTGTACCATAAACATATTTTTGTCCACATTTACGGATATTTGGCGCTGGTCGCCGCCACTGTTCATCATATTCTGTGAGTTGATATCGTCCATTTCAAATGAGTTGTAAGGCTGTGACATCATGTTGGGGTCCATTGGCTGCTGAGGCTGGCCTGGACCAGACGGATCTCCTTGATGTACTTGATTGACCGGATAAAAGTCGGGATTCCCGGCATTCACTGCATCGTTTGAGAAGCTTTGTTGATATGGTGGCATTTGGTTATTCATTTGCACGTTAGGTCCTTGCATCTGAGGCATGTCTTGGGGAGGAGGCGGTGGCCCGGATCCATTGAACATTCCAGGATTTCCGTTTCCAGGGAAAGGTGGTTGCTGTGATCCTTGAGGGTTTATATGCTGCTGTGTGGGCTCCTGCTTCATGGGCATTGAGCTGTTCATCATCATTGGGTTGGTACTTGGAGGCGGTTGCATTTGATAATTGTTGCCCATTGAGGCAACTTGAGACGTTGAAGGCATTTGACCAGGAGGCTGTTGATTTGACATGCTTCCCATTGCAGGTGAATTACCACCATTTCCACTTCCAATAGTCATAATGACATTGATCATCGAGTTGTTACCTCCCGATGGGGGTGGCGGCGGAGGGGCGTTTTGGGGTTGCGGAGGTGCCGGCATCCTTGGCTGTGAAAATGATGCCATAGATGTTGGAGCATTACTCGGGTATTGGGGTCCCGGTGGACCTTGCACTGGGCTGGTACCTTCTGGATTGCTTGGAGTCGCACCCGGCACCATGTTTCCAGGTACGTACGGCATCATCGGTCTAACTCCCGACGGCCCAGAATTTGAGTTCATTGGCATATTGCTTCCATTAGGAATTCCGGTAAAGCCTGGAGCTGGTCCAGCCATGGGCTGCGCTGGCATCATACCTGGGGGCGGTTCCATACCACCCGGCCCCATCATCATAGGTGCGCCAGTTCGCGGGTTTTGTGCATACATAGGTGCCATTCCTGGCGGAATGAACATTGCTCCCCCAGGACCGCCCGGAGTACCAGGAGGAGGTCCTCCACCAGGCATTACGTTGTGCACGTGATTAATATTGCAACCTGGTCTGCACTTTGGCATCATGTGTGCATTGTGAGGATGCATACCAGCGTTCATTCTAAGAGCCGGGTTTCCGGGGTGCATTTGGGCTAAATGTGGCGGTGCTCCTGGAGGCAGATAGGGCGGTGGTGCACCGGCCATTGCAGAGGGATGCTGACTCAATGCCATGATTTGTCTGGCAGCAGCTGGGTGCAACTCTCTAGGGGCATTCATCTGGTGCATACACATTCCTTGCACACAATTTGCGTGATTATGTTGCTGTTGTTGCTGCTGGCGAAGATAATCTTGCTGGCGCAAAGCAGCAGCTCTATTAGCGGCAGCCTGTGCGACGGCATTTGCAGTTTGGTTTCCTCCTGCGATGTGCGCCATCATGCCCAGAGGCGCCCCAGGAGGGTGTGCCATCATAGGGTGAATCATCCTTTGATGCGCATGCATGGCAGCGGCCGGGTTCATAGGGTGCATATGACCCTGCTGTGCCTGCTTGACGTCATTCATGTGCATTTCGTCGTCAAGTAGAGACTTCTTCAGGGTTTTAAGGTACTCGGTTTTGATAGCTCGCTTGGACAGGAGGTCTTGTGATAAATTGGAACTGTTTTGTGAAGAGTTTGAGCTGCCGTTGCTTTGGGATGACGAGGTCGCAGTTTGGCTGTTGGACCCTGAAGTTCCAGTGGTGCTGGTGCTTCCACTGCTCCGACACATTTCACCCTCCTAAACATACAATCATTTAGCTGACTCAATGCATTTCTGACTCATTTCTCCTTTACCCAAAAAGAAACTTTGGTAGGTTCCTTCGTTCCAAAACTCACCAGTTTCACGCTTCAATTTAAGTTTTAACTAATTTTAACTAACTAATCGTTCTAACTAATTGACTTTAACAAAAAAAAACAAAAAACTTGATAACATATTGCAGCGTTCGCTCTATTTCTCTGTTATGATTGCTTGCTTTAGTCTTTTTCTGGGGTCAAATTAGGTAAAATTTTCAAATAAAATAAGGGAGAGAGAGTTTTACGTTTCCCCATCTTTCGATCGTAGTAATTCAGATTTTTACCCGCACAACATTTTAGAGAACCACAATACCAATTGTTCCAAATGTTTGCAAAATTTGTTCATGGTGATTCAAAAGCAAAATAAATATCAAATTGTTGGCCGGTGAGGATAAGGAACAATTAAATTTCTGCCATCCTTTCTACCGTTTTTACCTCAGAGAAAAGGCCCTCCTATTCAAACTCCCTGTTTATGCTCCAATTAATAAGCAAACCACCAAAAAGTCAGTCAATGGAAAGGCAAAAGCGTTAAATTCGCTTTTCAAATTGTGACAACCTCAAATCTTGGCCCAAATTAAACTGTCCAGGACCTTTTTCCTTTTCCTCAACCCAATTCATTCATTCCTACTAATTATTGCCATAAAACCAAAACAGTTTTTGTTCATTTTGTAATAAATTTTCCCATTTTTCATTCATGTGCATTCAATGTTTTCACGCTTTTATTTATGCGGTGAGGAAATTACGCTCATATTTTTATTGTAGTGAGCTGCATTTTTTCCACAAAAACGCACGTAAATTAATGACATGCACCTGGTGGCCTAAATAGGCCGAGTTTTTGAAAAAATAAAACCATAAAAAGCCTCTCAAAGCAGCTTAATAATAAATACATGATATACATTTTACACGAGGAGCTATACACAGATTTCCAATTTGAAAACAGGGGATTGAGCAGAAATTCATTTATTCAATAATGAAATGCAAACAAAAACAACAACAAGCAATAATGTAAGACTAGAGAAGGGGATATCTTAAGGCTGCTTTTGCGTCACTGCAGAGAGAGGGAAAGAGCTTTGCTGTTCTTGGGAAATATGAAACAGAAATTCGATTAATATTAATCAAGTTTTCCTTAAGGATGTAGCAATTTAAAAAGCATTTTAATTCTTCGTAAAGTAGGTCGGTCGACTAAAAACTGAACGTGTTAATTTGAAAAATTTAGCCGAAGCCACAAAACACAGATGAAAGGGACGTTTAAGAGTGACGTTTTCCTTGAAGTTTGGGGAAAATTGGTGGGAATTGTTCATCATGTTAAAATTAAATTTGCTGAAACAAAACAACAAAAACCAACACAACACACGTCACAGCCACTCGTGCCTTCTTTTCAATCGCGCCTGCAGCAAACACCGCCGCTTTCATTGTGAGAAAGACTTCTGAAGGACACATACATTCACAAAGCCTGTCAAATGTTGCCTCGAAAGTCGGCAAATGTTACACATCTACATTAAAAAGTATTTTGAGCGATATCAAAAAGATTTAACAAAAAAACTATACCGCTATCTTTTTTTAACACTTTACCTTGATCAACTTTAATTTTCATTGTTAATAAATTCTTTTAAAAAACACTTAAAAATATGACAACTTACAACAGAAAAAGGCATGTGTATCTTTGTATGATAAAGAGCAAATTTAATACAAAAAGTGTTGACAAAATGATAATTGATAATGTGTGTTCTCATATCAACTTTAGAGCCACTCAAAAAAGAGTGACTTACTAGTGAGCAATCAATAAAAGAAAAAAAACGAAAAAATGCAAGGAATACTCACAGACTTCTGCCATACAGACACTATCCTCCAATTAAAAAATATGAGAAATAATCTACCACGTTGCAACAACAGGCAAGTGCTCAATTCTATCTGCTTCAGCCGTGGGGGGGGGGGGCAATATCTGTGTTAAGGTGTATAAAATGACGTAATTAGAGCCTATTTATGCCTCTAAACTGATTAAATTGAAAAATTTTGGCCCACTGAAACCAATTTTGGCCCACTTTTCATTTTGCTTTTGTAGTAATCTCCCTCCAATTGAGTTCAGCTCCATGAAACTGCGAATTCGAGGACAATTTAGATCACGCAAAACATGGTCTAGTCAAGGACAAAAAATTCTTTTATGAAGTCAAAAACGGTCCAGCGATATAAATTTTTATTTTACAGACCTAAATTCTCTGTTGTTTCAGCTGTCCATTTGATCTCATATTAATTTGCAGCCCCATATAAATCAAATTCTATATCTACTATAAATTTTATTTTTCGTTAAATTTTTAAGAAAAATCCCGATCTAGACCCAATCCGATTGCTAACCTCATCAGTAGCTGAAAATGGAGGAAAAATGAAATCTATTGGGAAACGTGATCTCCACTTTTGAAATTCTCTTTTTGAGTTCCTAAGCTAATCATTAAAATCATGCCAGTTCGCTAATTTATTTGCTATATTGAGCATCTAAACTTGACCCAGTAATTTGTTTTGCAAATGACTGTGTTTCTTGAAGTGATGGTTTTGATGCCACTGATCGATATATTTAAGCTCTACGATTCTGTGAAAAGCTGTTTTATATAACAAAATTATTGACAACGCAAAATTGTTGACAACGCACATGGTTTTGTATTTACAACGCATTTTTTTTTAAAATTATAAAGGGGTTATAAATTACTGATTGCTTCGGAAAACTGATACAAAAAAGAACTTTTTGTCTCAAAACAAAGACAAGCTTTAGACAAATTTGAGATGCATGTCGTTCTGTGCTACACACCCTCTCACACGACTCGTGTTGTTCGAAATAAGTTAGTGGTCAGAACTTTAGAAAATCAATTGCAGTTTTTCACAGTTGCAGTTTTTCGATTGGAATTGGTGAAACTTAACGAAGTCTGAAAGATCAGCACGAAATTATCAAGTTAACTAGATAAAGATTCTAAACCATAATTGCCTTTTATAAACTTTTTAACCACATCAATTATTACCATTTTTGTTCAATTGAGCATATATCAATCAAATATAAAACTGAATCTAACAGAAGCAACAATCAATGATGCAACATTTTTCAGGGTTTGTTATTTACAGCCAGACTTTTTAGTTATCGTTGCAAAAGAGTCAAACTCAGATTTCGGTTAAAATGAAGCCAATAGTTTCACTTTCTGAGCATTGAAAAAAAAAACACAAATTATTAGGTAAAATTGACTTCTATAAAAATGTGATCAAATAAAACTACAGCAGAAAAAAAATCCATACTATTGAGTCAAGGTTCAATGATTAAACTAGAACTTTCGTGTTAACTTCAAAACCACAAAAAGATAAAAACTAATATTTAAGGAAAATTTATTCCACGAAAAGTTGAAAATATTGGACGGCACGATTTTTTCGCTAAAGTCCGATAGCGTTAGGATACTATGAAAATTCTGAATTCCAGTTAAAACAGAGCAGACGACAAGGAATCTACATCAAAATTTGTCAAAACCAAACCTCCATAGTTCAAACAGGAGCTGATAAATTGCTTGGTAGAGCTGTACCAATTGCAGCTATGTAATAACATACCCGGCAGCTTGCCAAAAAATAGACACCAATGATTCCGACTAGGACTGAAAGAAAAAAATTTTTCCAAAAAAATTGTTTGTCAAAAAATATTGATCGGGCTATTTTGTAGTTTAACTATTACTTAAGTCGATTATTATTGACTATAATTATAATTCAATGCTGTATTCATAGAAAATTGTAAAAATCAACATTCATGAAAATGCCAAATAAAAGGATATTTTTTGGCATTTCACGATCACAAAGCACAGCAAACGTCAAATACAACAAATGGCAGACAAATGGTATTATCTAGATACTCGAATGTCAACGTCAAAAATACGAAGTTGAAATACATCATTGACATTTAAATTCTACTTAAAATGATACGGAAAAGTCTGAAAATTAAATTTCACATTCAATTTAAAACCACTTGAAGTTAAATAAAACGTAGACACACGAGCCTGGACAAAAATTTAATTAAAATCGCAAAATCTTTTCCTATCAATTAAAATCGAAAAGAAAGTTATAGAATGAACAACGCTTCAAAGCTGTTGAATAACGCTGAAGAGTAATGACAGAAAACTCCAGACGAAATAGAACAATTTTGCAGCAGACCACAACTGAAAATAAAATGAATTAGTACAGCTTTTTCAGACATGATCTGACCAGACAGGCTAAAAGGTAAAACTTCCGTCTCAATTTCTACTTAAATATAAAATTGAAAAAGAATGCTTAAAATCAAGTTCATTCAACTATGACAGAGTAATTATCGCTTTCGAACAATAGATACTGGGGGTGGACATCATTGTCTTTCTTAATACTGACGTTACTGTTGACTCGAACGTCACTAAGAGCTTCAAAGAAAGTAATACGGCCAAATAATGCCATTTAAATGATGAAACCACATTGATGGTGCTAATAGTATTTTGCCGACAACACCCTCAAGTACATAAATTATTAATGAGATACTTAGATAACGCAAAATAAGAAACCAAGATTATAAAGCAAGTTGATCACAGTCAAATTGGTCCCACGATAAGTTTCATAAAGACAAATTATTGAGAATTGAAAAAAAAACGCCTTAGAATGATAAACATAGGCTTATATTTCAGAGAATTTTTATTGACTAAACAAAAAAGTAGACATAAAATGGCCTATAAATGGATTGGGAAAACCATTTAGAAAATCAGATGAAAAATCGAAAAAGGTAAAAAAGTTGAAACAATTTTGACGCCACAAAACCGCTCGCTTTTTCGCTCAACGTCTGTTTCGGCGTGACCATAATCACTAATCCAATTTAACTTTAAAAATCATGAAAATGTGTGAACAGATCTTTAAAAAAGACAGCGCCCCAATACAATTCAAATTCTTTGAATAGTAAAAATGAATTGGGGGCTCAGAAATCATAAGAGCAGTAAAAATTAGTCAACATTAGCAAGATCAGCTGCAGAAAAAACTGCATCACACAAACATAGTCGGCAGATTGCCGGAAAATAGCCGCCGCTGCTGGCCTCGTGTGTCGAGATTGAAACAGTAAGCAAAAATGAAGAGAAAAATTGACGACAACCTATTTTTTAGCTAAAAAGTCAATAAAAGGTTAAGCAAATTTTTGCAAAAAAAAATATAACCAATTGACGTCAGAAGAATGGCTATCGAACGACTAGTGGGAGCTTTAATCTATTGCAGCTGAGAAGTTCTCGAAGGGGCTTTAAATGATATCATGAGATTATTACGAACAACTTTCCAGATTTAAACTGAAAAAATAGCACCAAATTCAACACACCTTTCAGTTGAATTTTAGTAGAATTTGACGAAAATTGAGGTCAGCTGTGTATGCGAGAGAGAGATTTAGATCACGCAAAAAGTCGGTTGTTAAATTTACTCAAGTCAAAACCGTCAAGCAAAAAATTTCAGTAAAAAAGACACTTTTACAATAATTGCCCCAAATTTGAGTCGAGAGCAGGTGACAACTGCGCTCTTGAGCATTTAATGATTTGTAAACATCCTCCTTGTAATGAAAAAAGTTTCATGTGCACGAGAAAAAATCGAAAACAATGCTGGAAAAACCACAGAGAAATCAATGTTTTCAAAAATCAAACGGTGAAATGAACATTTCGATACCTCACTACAATTTAGCCAAAAAATCAGTATTTTATCTCGATTTAGGTACATCGCTGTGTAAACTTCTTTTCATTTTGTTTTGAATATGGTTTATTCTGCCATGAGCATTTATCAAAATTTACCCGCATATAATTGATCTCAAGTTATTTGATTACGTTTAGTTCTGTCCCCCAAGGTTCGCATCAAATCATTTTTGTATATGTAAGCAAGATTCATTCCAGTTCTTGAATCTCCTGTCTTTCTTAGCTAGTTGATGATGGCATGCCCAAGGCTTTCAAATCTTTGCTTGCTAATTGCTCAAATCTAGACACAACGGACTAACGTCCGGCGAATTACTCTCAAACAACCAGCGAGCGGTTGGCTTCGCAAGTAACTGGCAACTATTGAGAGAGGCTATCGTTAGCTTAATTAAAGTCGCATGAAGTGCAGGAGGAGTCGAGCTGTGTGATTGTTGGAACGATATGTAGGAATTGTAGGGGGTTTGATGGGGTGTCAAAATCTAATAACCTCCCTTTACACCATTAATTTATATCACCAAAACAGTTTTGGCGAAAGAATACTTAGCATCTAGTAAGTCGGAAGGCTCTAGGAGAACGTAATGCTCTCAAGGCGTTACCTGTTTATCCGGTTTTTGAGGAAGAAAAGTCAATCAGACGAAAAATTGGTCAATCAAAAATCGTATAAGAAGACCGCAGGAGTAATATAAAAGTTACAAAATTCATTTGAGAGCAATTAAAAACGCGTGTAAAATATGTTTGCTGTTCCACCCAGAAACATCACTTATTGCTGTTAACTAAAATTACGGTCTCATAGTCTCTGCCAAAATAAACTGTACATACATATACTTTACATCATTTTACTTAGGAAGTGGATGTTACAATATTCAGTTACCAAGATGAACTTGTTGAACTTAGATGGTTCCCTCTTTGTCTATCTTCGCAAATGTTAGATCTCGCAAGTTTTACCAGTTCAAAAGTAGCTGAATATGATAACATAACCGACTGAAGTCGGGCGAAAAATTTTGTTTGCAAAGCTGGGAAAAATCAAATGCTCGTAATTACTATTCATTTTTTACCAAATCTCAATCACAAAAAAATCTCAGTAATGAAATAATATAGCTAGTCAATTGAGGTCAATAAGAAAACTTTTAGTTTCTGCTCTGTAATAGATTCTAATTTTCCCTTCATTGACGATACCAACCTGTTTGATATTTCCTGATGGCAGGTTAACATTTGAAATCCCGGATCCAGCCGGCCCATTTGCGCTATCTACACCACCAGTCATCACAGGGGGTCCTCCCACCACCGATGTTTGAGGAGCACCAGCAACTGTAGGAGGAGGCGGCTGCATGTGCCCCATTGTGGGTGGAGCCACTGGCATTCCAGAAGCAGCAGGACTGACCATGCCTCCGGGTCCAGGAGCTGAGCCTGTTGATGAAGGAGAGTGCCAGGATCTTGGTGTTGGGATTGAGTCTGTTAAAGCCTTCATGTTTGCTATTGCAGTGTTTGCTTTGTTTGTGCAATATCTCTGTTGGGCTTCAAGTTTGATGTCAATTTTAATTTTGTCGTCCTTAAACATACATTATTATAAACATACACTAGAATTGAATTTGGTACAAAAAACATTTTGGTCACCATTTTTAGTTTTATTCATGAGATGAAATACAGCATTTGCCTGTAAGCAGTACACGCGATAAGGACCAAAGCATACAAAAGAGCATACTTAGTTTGCTCAAGACCATTTCAAAAATTCTCAATTCTAGTCAAATTTCGGTTAAAAACACAGCGACTGGGGATGAAGCTTGACACTGCCACCAGTGGGTACAGAATGCCATTAATTACAAGCCTTCTCAGTCCGGCCACTAATTCCTAGTGCAGTAGTCGTGGGTCGCGCTTTTTCCCTAATTAAATATCTCACTCATTGGCACTGGAACTCAGGGAGAGGGACAGTCCCCCCCCCCCACACACACCTGAGTTTTTTTTGGAAGGGGGAGGAGGAGGGGTCTTTGACAACCTAGAATCGTGAATTTTTGCATAGTTAGAAGGGGAGTCCAGAAATAGTTCAAACCTCAAAAGGGCTGATGGATTTAACATTGCACACTTCGTTAGCGTGGAAGGCTGAGAGTCCTCCTGGACAGATTCCGCGTGATATGAAAGATTCGGCTCTGTTCAGCATGGACGTCGAGAACAGCCTCACTGTTGTAGTTGACGATGAAGATGGCGATGATGTCACCGTTTGGCCCTGCTGAGCCGGAGGTTGTTGCTGTGCTGTTGTTGTTATTGTTGAAGAGGGTTGGGAAGATGTTGAGTTGGAATTTGTTGTGCCAGATGATGGTTGTGCAGTGTTTCCACCGTTTGGGTTGTTGTTAATACCAGGCCCACAATTGGGCATTGGGGCTAGAATGAACATCGGGGTTGATCATAATCTCCTTTTGAAAGTTTTCAATGTTGACTTTATCAATTAACTTGAATTCTCTAATGGTCAATTAAAATCAAGCAGACAGTCTTAAATTTATTTCACTTTTTTTTAATCTGTTCAATTAACGTTTAAAATCACATTTTTAAAAATAATAGACACGCGATATCACCTCACCTGTAGTAATAAGTAATATACAGCAGCTTTATTTCGACAACTCTGCAATAAATCACCCCCCCCCCCCCCCCCTCGTAATAGCAACCCCTTAGTGGTCCAGGAAACTATACACCTCCACCAATTATCACAGCTATGCAACTATACCATAACGGGGTCGACGTGTACCATTTTTTATGAGCAGGGGGAGGCTTATAATGAGAAAATGACAATTTAATACCTTGACCTGAAGGCGCTTGCTGCTGAGGCGGCATGAACTGTCTTTGTGCATTTAATGACGTCATATCCGAGGACGACGGTGTTCTAGAAAGTTCTAGATTGTTACTGCTGTTCTTCCCATTGACTGAGCTATTATTATTACAACTGTTATTGAGGGTGTTGGTTGTCGTTGGGCCGGCGTTTGTGACATGGGTCTGGTGCTGATAGTGGGGTGAAGCAAAGCTATTATTGTGCATTGTTGCAATATCTGTTGAACCTAAACAACATGCTCATGTAGACTACTATAAATACCCTCTCTTTCATCGACCTTGCGAATGTGACAAATTCTTCACTTCTCGTGAACACATCAATTTATGATTGAATCCTTGGTGAACAATGTTTGCTCCAAACATACAGTTTCTTGTAATAATACATACGTTCAAGTTCATCTCAGTTTGCCTAACACTAACTTTCTTTTAATACAATCATTCTTAAGACGTCAAATTTCATAATGTAAGAGTTCAGTCAAAGTACGATTAAATACCACAGGAAACATTTCATGTACAAAGTTTCAGTTTAATCATCTACGATAGCTAATCTCTCCAAATTAACCCTACAACAGTCACCAAATGAACTAATTGTCC
Source organism: Convolutriloba macropyga (assembly GCF_964194025.1). Taxonomy (NCBI): domain Eukaryota; kingdom Metazoa; phylum Xenacoelomorpha; order Acoela; family Convolutidae; genus Convolutriloba; species Convolutriloba macropyga. The sequence continues at coordinate 7,127,744 of NC_134475.1, forward strand.
GAGTTTCCAAAAATGAACTTAAGGGAAGAATATCGTTTGTTCACACAGGCTAGAAAACTTAATGTTATTTACTGGAAAATTAACTAGTGATGTGTGGGTGACAATTTCTCAGACAGCTTTACTTTTCCAGGAATTTCTTTACAGGGAAAACAAATAAGGGAGTTTACCGTTATTCATAGGTAATCCAGCAAATGACGAATGAGATGTAGAGCTTCCAAAAGTTGCTTTACTCAGAGGAGGTCCAAAACCATTGCCACCTTGCCCACTTTCGATCCCCAGACCTGGACCAGAGGCTGGATTGGTGGGTTGGGGCGTCAGGCTCGTTTTCCGTTTAACCCCGCGAGGCGACGATGCCAGTGCTTTCGCTAATGAAGGGCTCTTTTTGTTCTGGCTATTAGCACTGGCACTGTTGGTACTACTCGAGTTATTATTAATATTACTGCTGCTGTTAGACTGCATAAGCTGGTTGTTGAGAATATGGTTGTTGTTACTGTTGTTATACGGGTTTGGGTTCGAAGAGGGGTGGGGGTTGAAGTTGGGGTGATGAGATGATGGGGTGGGGGTGTTGTTGGGCACAGCAGGTGGAGTCTTTGATTGTATAGTGGAGTCGTCAGCTGATGTCATGAGGTTGGAATTGGCCATGAGGGAATTTCGGGGAGGGGTCGAGGCACCAAAAGCAGCCGGGACTGAACGGGGCTGCTGCTCCAAGTCCATTCTAACCTGTAACCATCACCACAGTCCACAACAATAAAGCCAAAATCAATAACGCAAAATCGAATTGTGAAAAAAATCCAAGTAGTCGATGTAGTCACTTATTCAATCAAAATATGAGAAGAGAGATATAGAAAGAGAGAAAAAAGAGAGGACAAAGCGGTTCGCTTCATTTGCAGCACAAATATTAAAGGGTAACATATAGTGATTCTGAATCGCAAACTGAAAAATATGAAAAAAGTAGTTGTAAACGGAGCTGGGAATATGAAATATGCTTTAAGGGAATTAAGCCTCAAAAATTGCCGCTCAAAATTTTTTGTCACTACTAGGCTCAAGAATTCGGAATAAAAGCGCGTTAAACGACACAATAAAAATTTCAAGTAGTTCTCAGCACGGTTGTTTCAGTTAAAATAATTGAATAGAGAAGAAAAATGCGGAAAATCGATATTTGTGTGTATTATATGAAGAATGTATAATTTAGTAGGGAATAAAAACAAGGAAAGCAATAGGCAAAAGAATAGGAAAAGCGCTGGTGGCACTTTTCGAATGAAATAACGCAAGATTAGATACGATGCAGACCACCAACTACTACTACACTTACTACCACTACTACTATTACACTACCGTTACCACCACTATTAATACTACTACTCTATTAAACACTAATATAGCTACTACAAATAGCAAGCTAGCTAAAAAGATAGATAGATAGATAGACGCATAGGATAGATAGATAAAGATAGGAACAGCGGCTGCGAGCAGGTAGGCAGTAAGAAATGTAGAAGGGAGGGAGAGAGTGAGGAGAAAAATAGGAGGAGGAGGTGGAAAGGTAGCTTAAAATTATACACCACTTCTATTTCCTAGCAGGAGCTATTACAACTATCACCACTACCCACCCGCCCAACTAGTTTGTATTTTACTTCTCTCGACCGCTAGAATCACCACTACCCTTGCCGGGCAAAATACCCACCAGGGCAGCAACCACCCTTAAAGCATCGAAAGTGTAACTTTTAGCTTTACCAACTTGGTCGCCTGCCACTGCAATTGTCGACCTTGTAGGTGAAGGCGATGAAATGAAACAAGTCTCCAAATTGGAGAGAACACCTCCTTTATTGCTCCTTCGGTCCACAGCGTTTCCAATTCGAGCCAGCAAATAAAAATCAACCCAGGCCAGCTAAGCCAAGCGAGTGCTACTCTGTTTTAATATAACAGACTGTTGAGGCTTTTCACGGGAAAAATAACACCTAACAAACAGAATGGGGGAGATAAGAGGCAATCGGAAGCGAAGGATAAAAAATGGATTGAACTTGACTAAACACTCTATGCAAATTTGTCAATATAAACAAGACTAGTCAGTTAGAAAATGTTCCCCATTTTAGCACATCTCAATTAAGGGATTACAGGCAGGCGGGCAGAAACGAATGCAAAGCAATTTCATTATTGCACAACTCATTTATAATCAAAAGCGAAACAGGAACAAAGTTCAATTTTCTACTCAAACGTGAAGGCAGCACTTACTTCAATTGTCCCCAAGAAATTTTCCCCAAATGAAACGACGCTTGTTAATTGCACGCAGCGTTCACAAACAGCAGAGTAAATTTTATGGAAAATAAAGTTGTTCTGGTGAAAATTTCAAGTCACAACCTTGTGTGAAATGAGGTAATAAAACCGAAAACTCGGGATTTGGCTTCGATTTACAAATTGTTCTTTAAATATAGGCGGATAATTAAGAATAAATATTGAGAAAGTAAAAGCTAAAATGCATAAGTAATAGCTTTGCAGTTGTTAAAAAGCAATAAAAGAATACATTTAATTATTTTCTTAGTGCACAGGTAAAACGTGTAAAAAATGATGTGAACTAATGTCAAACATTTGCCAATCTGAATCGTAATTCTTGAGTCAATAGAAACAAAAAAGCAAAGCGCATAATTTGCATTTTTGTCAGCAAAAGATTGAACGGGCATTTTAGCTGTACCTGGAGTAAAAGAGCGCCAAAATTATGATTAAGTATTCATACCACACTACTCTTAAACTGAAACACTTAACAGTTTGGCCAAGTGTCGCTGTTATATAAGCACTCGCCGCTCAAACTTATATAGACTTATTGTGCTGCCGGCCGGTTTGGTTTGATAACATAACGAGAGTGGCAAAACCAATTGATACAATATTAAACAACACAAGTGCTGTGCTACTAGAAGTCTTTACTAAGCTAAGGCTAGCTAGAAACAGAGCTAGAGAGATTGAGAGAGAGAGAGAGCCCTGGTGATAGATAGTTACGGCCAACTAGGTATCTTATAGGCTAGTGGTTGTGGTAGCATTGAGTTATTGAGCCGACACGATTTGCTTAACAACTACAACAAAATGAAATATAAACACAAAAGCCACCTATTTAATCAAGTCTAGATTGAAACCAAGAAACGAAACTGCTGAAGGAAGAGAAGACGTGACTGCCTATTCTTATAACAACTGCTCAAATTAACAACCACCGCCACCACCACCAGAGCCGCACAAAAATATTTCGAAACAACTCAACAGTACATATTCCCACTACAAACGCGCCAATGATCGTCCGAGAGGTCTAACCAAAACATAAATTTTACCACTTTAAAGAAACAAACATAACTAAGATCGCTGCTAGGTTTGTGGGTAAGGAAAACAGGATACCGCAGCAAAATTTAATTTACACCAGCCAAATCTACACACACAGTTATGTTTTGTAATTCAGACAGCCCAGTAATAGACTTCTAACAAAATGAAATCTAGAATTCAAGGAAAGGCATTTTGCTTCAAAATCACACACATGTTTTACAAGGACGGGTCAGTCAAAGCCTACAGAAAGGCCGAAACCACTTGTGAAAGCGTCGAAGAGTTGGCTTATCGAGTTATCAATATCAAAGACAATTTTGCTTAAAAACAGAAGTTTCGAAAAACAATTAAAATTTCTAAAAGCTTGCTCAGATAAAACTTGCAACGATTGGATTAAAATAATACTCACGACTATAAATAGACAACCTCAAAAACCAGGAAAATTTTAATAATTGATGTCGATTACAAAAAAAAAAAATTCCAATAGCTTCTGAAAGATGAAAAAATGAAACACTATTTTCAAAAAGCTCCGGTTGATTTGCAAGGAAATATTGTCGATAGATCTGCAGAGCTTCGGTATCAATGGAAACATTGCAAAGAGGAGTCTTTTATTCCATTCGCTAACTCAATGACAAAAACATAGGCCAAAAAATTACGGCAATAACTAGCAAAACAAAATACTCCCGAAGAGGCTTTATAAACCTCGAAAAATCGGGTCTTTCCTATTAACCCCCCCCCATTATGGTATAATTACCATGATGAGGGTTATAGGTTCTCTGACCACTAAGCTGGGGGGGGGCTACAATGGGAAACACCCGAAAAATCATTACACAAAAACCGAGCTGAGAGAACAGAACATTAAAAACAGAATTTAATCTGAGCTTCTGAGCAAATAATTTCCTTTCGCATGGCAATCAAAAAGCAACAAGAACAATTGTGTCCTGATAAGGTTGCAGCTACGCATCGCCCTGTTGGTACGCTTCAAGAGGCGATATGAAGTTAGAACTGCTCCAGCGACGCGCGACGAAATAAATTCTGCCAACCATCAGTGACTACAAAGAGCGCTTAGTCTCTCTGGAGGTGCTCCCAATTGCACTTTACCTTCAAATACTGGACGTTCTCACATTGACTAAGATATGCAATGGAGCATACGATCTCTGTTGGGAGGACTTCATATCTCTGAAGGACGGACCCAGACGAGAAAATAGAAAAATTTCGAGTTGCAGAAAACCACGATTTGAGTCATCCCACACCAAAGTTTTTGCTCGCACAAAACGACTATCATTTATTCCATCTATTGACATTACAAGACCTATTGGGCTGAAACCATCGTTACTTCAAATATTCTGGCAATACTTCACTGAAAACTTCAGCGAAAACAACCTTTGTTCTCGGAGAATTGCTTGCAGATGCTATAACTGTATTATCCAGACCCTAGACCACGCTATGATCAGACTATCCAGACTCTGGGCGAAGAAAAACTCATAAACTTTTACTTCGGGACGAGAGTCCCCTCAACATGTTGTAAATTCAAATTATTATTATTTTTAAGAGAAAATAAGTCAAAATGTGCGCATCAATAAAAACTTGCTTCCATTTGCTCGATCTATTCAAAAACGATGAAAAAATGTACCCCGGGCTCCATGCTTGTTGCTTCATGATCCTATAAATGACTAAAACACTCCAGAATAATTGGTTCAAGGAATCACACTCGGAAGGATTCCGGAAACAAGCTAACAGTCTTCTAAAAAACATCTGATCCTCGGCATGTAGTATTTCCTTGAAGTTCTATTTAAAATGGGTGAATAGGGCCAAATTTCCGCTCGCCAGCTATCACTTCACAAAAACTTCGAATTTTTCATTATAGCCCCTCTTAGCTTAGTTGTCATATAACCTATTGCCCCCCTCCTTATGTTTGTATATAAGAGTTGACTTGCCGCCCCCGAGTAGACCGGTTGCCTTAACGGGGAGGGGATTTTTCTTAATTGATGTTAGAAAACATAACCGACAAACAACGGCCAAGTTGGCTTCCTCAGTAGCTAGCTACAGTTTAGTGAATCTTCTTTTAGCTTAAATGAAGGCACGTGAGGTAAGCGCATCGGGGTGGCGAATTGATGGGGGGGGGGGGCAACGGTGGGGTCTTTGACTGCACGGGGCCACGTCTATATGGCCTGAACGGTGTGCAGGGGTGTGGATTGTGGGGGGGGGGGATTATGGGAGAGGGGTGAAGTGGGTGTGTGGGGTCAAACTCTAAGAACCGCCCTCCACACTGATTATACGTATTCAGGACAGTTTTTTTTGAATCGCATAATTGGAGGCTAGTGAGCTGAATGGCGGCTCTGATAGAACTTAGTAGCAATTACCTTCGCGCTACCTTTTAATCCGGTTTCGAGGACGAAAAGTCAATTGGGTAAGACAAAATATCGGTCATGCGAAATAAATTCATTTAAAAAAGACCACGGGACTAATAAAATTGCTACTAATATAATTGCTAATATAATTCCTGGGATCTTTTCCGTTTGTGCCCCCCCAGCTTAGTGGGCGCATATTATTTGCACCCCCCAGACGTACGTGCAATATATTTACATAATGATTTACTATGTAATGGCACGAGCTTTGCAACTGGGGGCGCATAACAGACTGGGGGGGGGGGGGCACAAACGGAAAAGATCCAATTCCTATAAGGGGAAAGACCCAATAATTGTTTTCTCACTATGTCCAAAAGCGCTGTAAAATTTCAGGACACGCGCCGGTAAAGCGGAACAGATGGTGAAAAACTGTGTGAAATCGAAGCGTCAGCAAAATGTTACTCTAAAAATATCAGAAACACCTGCCGACACCGGAGTTGTGAAGGTGGCTAAATTTTTTAATAGTATCGTGTACAAAGGCTTGGACAAAGGCTCGGGATTTAGTGTTATGAAGAGGCAAATGTATCACAAAAAGCTGGCTGAAGTTCTCGATTGGTCAAAGGCTCGGGATTTAGTTTTATGAAGAGGCAAAAGTATCACAAAAAGCTGGCTGAAGTTCTCGATTGTTCAAAGGCTCGGGATTTAGTTTTATGAAGAGGCAAAAGTATCACAAAAAGCTGGCTGAAGTTCTTGATTGGTCACAGTTTCAAAAAATTGATAACGCGGGAAAAACATAGCTCAGGAGTTCGGAAAAACATCCACACTGCGTTGCATGATATGAAGTTATTTATTAAGCGAAAAAAATTTTCAAAAGTAACATTCAACAGGAGCACAATCAGCGATACTATGACCTAGTAAAAGTGCAGAAAAATGAACTTCGCTACGCCTTTGTTGTCTATACCGGACAATGCTGTTATTACAATTTGAATAAATTCCTCACCCCACACTTTGATAAAGTATCTCGTGCAAACGTCGAGTCGTCAACGCTCAATTCACGTAGAAATCTCGAATCCATCAATTTGGATCCCGATGAGAGCATTGTTTCGTAGATCTGACCTGATAGACCAAATTACGCTAAAATATGAGAAATTGTGTGGTGTTGAGCTAATTGCACGAAATTTAAAGAAATAGATAGTGAGCCGGAAACTGAAGGACAATTGTTTGAAAGATATTTAGAATATTTAATTTGTACTCTAAGTGGCGAACCAGAGAATTTGCAAAAAAACAACTACTTTTGTTGGAAATTGGAATCCACAATGGAGAGGACAGAACAAAACGTTAAAAAAACGAAGAGTTCATAGTTTCATTGTGTCCTATAATGGACTGAACAGGGCAAAAAACTTTTTGAACACCGTTTTTTTTCACTATGGCCAAAAACGTTGTCAAATTTCAGGACACGCGCCTGAAAGCGATGGTTAAAAGTTGTGTGAAGTTGAAGTTTCTGCAAAGTGATACGTTAAATTGTCAGAGAAACACACGCCGACAGAGGTGTTATGAAGATGGCAAAATTTTTGAAAGGTAATGACACCCTTTTATATGCGCTCGGGATTTTGTGTGATGAAGTGGCAATTGTATCACAAAAAACAGGCTGAAATTTTTGCTTGTTCAGAGTTTCAAAAATTTCTAGCTCGGGGATAACAATGCTGTGAAGTTTGAAAAAACTTCCGCACTGCGTTGCTTGATATAAAGAAGAGTTTTTAAACAAGCAAAAAAATTATCAAAAGTAACGTTTAACAGAAGCGGAACTAGCGAGACTATGACCTAGTAAAAGTACAGAAAAATGAAATTCCACTTCGCCAGTGTTGTCTGTGCCGGACAATGTTGTTTTTGCAATTTGAATAAGTTCCTGACGCCACACTTTGATAAAGTATCTGGTGCAAACGTCTAGTCGTCATCAGTCAATTCACGTAGAAAACTTGATATAATCAAATTGGTTCCTGTTGAGAGCATTGACTTTTTCGACGTGAAGAGACTATGCAAAAAAGTTTCAGTTATGGAAGCAATTTAAAAAGCCTCCAGGAGACTGCTCTCTAGTTACCTTGACCCAGAGATATCAAGATCGACTTTGAAATTAATCTTCAATCTAGCTGCGACAACTGTCTGTTTTGAATGCAATGACAGGCTGTTTTTTTTCAGGTGGATGACTCACGAATGGGATCATCAATTGCAGTAAACCCGGCGAACATTTGAATGGAATTATTTAAAGATCAGATCGAGTCAACTAAAAGTACTGTCGATAAGCTAACTTCAAATGCTTTTGAGGCCTGCCCTGAATGTAACCGTAATGTTACTTGTTGAGAACAAGATAATCATGCCAAAATATCTGATAGACCATGTTACGTTAGAATGCAGGAAATGATGTGTTATTGCTCTAATTGCCCGAAAGAAATAGATAGTAAGCCGGAAACTGGAAGACAATTTTTTGAAAGATATGTAGACTTTATAATTTGTACTGTTAGCTGTGAACCAGACAGATTGCACAAAAAAAATCAACAACCTTCGTTGAAAATTGGAATCCACAATGGAGAGGAGAGAACAAAATGTTAATCAAAAATAATGGAAATCCATAATTTAATTGTGTCGTATAATGGACGGCACAGGGCCAAAAACTTTCTTAAAACCATTTTTTTCACTCTATGTCCCAAAAGCGTTGTCCAATTTCATGACACGCGCCTGAAAGCGATGGTTAAAACTTGTGTGAAGTTGAAGTTTCTGCAAAGTGATACGTTAAATTGTCAGAGAAACACACGCCGACAGAGGTGTTATGAAGATGGCAAAATTTTTGAAAGGTAATGACACCCTTTTATATGCGCTCGGGAATTTGTGTGATGAAGTGGCAATTGTATCACAAAAAACAGGCTGAAATTTTTGCTTGTTCAGAGTTTCAAAAATTTCTAGCTCGGGGATAACAATGCTGTGAAGTTTGAAAAAACTTCCGCACTGCGTTGCTTGATATAAAGAAGAGTTTTTAAACAAGCAAAAAAATTATCAAAAGTAACGTTTAACAGAAGCGGAACTAGCGAGACTATGACCTAGTAAAAGTACAGAAAAATGAAATTCCACTTCGCCAGTGTTGTCTGTGCCGGACAATGTTGTTTTTACAATTTGAATAAGTTCCTGACGCCACACTTTGATAAAGTATCTGGTGCAAACGTCTAGTCGTCATCAGTCAATTCACGTAGAAAACTTGATATAATCAAATTGGTTCCTGTTGAGAGCATTGTCTTTTTCGACGTGAAGAGACTATGCAAAAAAATTTCAGTTATTGAAGCAATTTAAAAAGCCTCCAGGAGACTGCTCTCTAGTTACCTGGCCCCAGAGATATCAAGATCGACTTTGAAATTAATCTTCAATCTAGCTGCGACAACTGTCTGTTTTAAATGCAATGACAGGCTGTTTTTTTTCAGGTGGATGACTCATGAATGTGATCATCAATTGCAGTAAACCCGGCGAACATTTGAAAGGAATTATTTAAAGATCAGATCGAGTCAACTAAAAGTACTGTCGATAAGCTAACTTCAAATGCTTTTGAGGCCTGCCCTGAATGTAACCGTAGTGTTACTTGTTGAGAACAAGATAATCATGCCAAAATATCTGATAGACCATGTTACGTTAGAATGCAGGAAATGATGTGTTATTGCTCTAATTGCCCGAAAGAAATAGATAGTAAGCCGGAAACTGGAAGACAATTTTTTGAAAGATATGTAGACTTTATAATTTGTACTGTTAGCTGTGAACCAGACAGATTGCACAAAAAAAATCAACAACCTTCGTTGAAAATTGGAATCCACAATGGAGAGGAGAGAACAAAATGTTAATCAAAAATAATGGAAATCCATAATTTAATTGTGTCGTATAATGGACGGCACAGGGCCAAAAACTTTCTTAAAACCATTTTTTTCACTCTATGTCCCAAAAGCGTTGTCCAATTTCATGACACGCGGCCGAAAGCGATGGTTAAAAGTTGTGTGAAGTTGAAGTTTCTGCAAAGTGATACGTTAAATTGTCAGAGAAACACACGCCGACAGAGGTGTTATTAAGATGGCAAAATTTTTGAAAGGTAATGACACCCTTTTATATGCGCTCGGGATTTTGTGTGATGAAGTGGCAATTGTATCACAAAAAAGAAGCTGAAATTTTTGATTGTTCAGAGTTTCAAAAATTTCTAGCTCGGGGATAACAATGCTGTGAAGTTTGAAAAAACTTCCGCACTGCGTTGCTTGATATAAAGAAGAGTTTTCAAACAAGCAAAAAAATTATCAAAAGTAACGTTTAACAGAAGCGGAACTAGCAAGACTATGACCTAGTAAAAGTACAAAAAAATGAAATTCCACTTCGCCAGTGTTGTCTGTGCCGGACAATGTTGTTTTTACAATTTGAATAAGTTCCTGACGCCACACTTTGATATAGTATCTGGTGCAAACGTCTAGTCGTCATCAGTCAATTCACGTAGAAAACTTGATATAATCAAATTGGTTCCTGTTGAGAGCATTGTCTTTTTCGACGTGAAGAGACTATGCAAAAAAGTTTCAGTTATTGAAGCAATTTAAAAAGCCTCCAGGAGACTGCTCTCTAGTTACCTTGCCCCAGAGATATCAAGATCGACTTTAAAATAATCTTCAATCTAGCTGCGACAACTGTCTGTTTTAAATGCAATGACAGGCTGTTTTTTTTCAGGTGGATGACTCACGAATGGGATCATCAATTGCAGTAAACCCGGCGAACATTTGAATGGAATTATTTAAAGATCAGATCGAGTCAACTAAAAGTACTGTCGATAAGCTAACTTCAAATGCTTTTGAGGCCTGCCCTGAATGTAACCGTAATGTTACTTGTTGAGAATAAGATAATCATGCCAAAATATCTGATAGACCATGTTACGTTAGAATGCAGGAAATGATGTGTTATTGCTCTAATTGCCCGAAAGAAATAGATAGTAAGCCGGAAACTGGAAGACAATTTTTTGAAAGATACGTAGACTTTATAATTTGTACTGTTAGCTGTGAACCAGACAGATTGCACAAAAAAAATCAACAACCTTCGTTGAAAATTGGAATCCACAATGGAGAGGAGAGAACAAAATGTTAATCAAAAATAATGGAAATCCATAATTTAATTGTGTCGTATAATGGACGGCACAGGGCCAAAAACTTTCTTAAAACCATTTTTTTCACTCTATGTCCCAAAAGCGTTGTCCAATTTCATGACACGCGCCTGAAAGCGATGGTTAATATTTGTGTGAATTTGAAGCTTCTGCAAAGTGATACGTAAAATGTCAGAGAAACACACGACGACAGAGTTGTTATGAAGATGGCATAATTTTTGAAAGATAATTACATCGAGTTTGCACCTTTTTTTAAACGCTCGGGATTTTGTGTGATGAAGCGGCAATTGTATCACAAAAAATTGGCTGAAATTTTTGACTCTTCATAGAAACAAAAATTGCTAGCGCTGGGTTATAACCGAAGATCGAAAAACTAACCACAGAGCGTTGCTTGATATGAAGAAAAGTTTTCTATTAAGCAAAAAATATAATAAAAAATTAGGTTCAACAGGAGCGCAACCCATGAAACTTTATGGCCTAGAAAAAGGGAACAGCAACGAAATTCCGTTACGCCTGGTGGTGTCTTTACCTGGCAATTGTTTTACATTCCTCACAACTGCTATTTGATAAAAACCGATGCTGTCATCGAGACGCCTACGCCCAATGCACGGAGAAAATAAGAATCCATCAAACTGGGTCCTGATGACACTGTTATCTCTTCGGACGTTAAAAGAATATGTAAACGTCGCAGTAAATAAAGCAATCGAAAAAACCTCGAGGAGCCTGCACTCTAGTTACCTTGCCCCAGAGATACCAAGATCGACTTTGAAATTAATCTTGATTCGAGCTGCGACAACTTTGTTTTAAATGCAATGACAGACTGTTCTTTTTTCAATTGGATCACACAGGAATGGGAGCATCAATTGCAGTGAACCTCGCCAACATTTAAATGGAATTGTTTAAAGATCAGATCAAGTCAACGAAAGATTTTGTCGATAAGCTACATAAAAATGCTCTTGAGGCCTGCCCTGAATGTAACCGTAGAGTCAATCGTTTTGAAAAATATGATCATGCCAAAAACCTGATAAACCAAATTATGCTAAAATATGGGAAATGACATGGTATTGCTCTAGTTGCCCGAAGTTTAAAAAAACAGATATTGAGCCGGAAAGTGAAAAATATTTATTTGAAAGATATGTAGACGATATAGTTTGTACTGTAAGTGACAAAACAGACGATTTGCACAAAAACATCAGTTACCTTCGTTGGAAAATGGAATTTACAACAAAGAGAACAGAAAAAATGTTAATTAAAAATGAGGGAGCCATAATTTCATTGTGTCCTATAACAGCATTGGCCCAAAAATTTTTGAACACCGTTTTTTCACTCTATGTCTAGAAACGTTGTCAACTTTCAAGACACGCGTTTAAAAATGATTGTTAAAACTTGTGTGAAAACAAAGCTTCTGCTGAATTATTCGTTAATTTTTCAGAGAAAGACTCACCGACAGAGGTGTTATGAAGATGGCGAAATTTTTGAAACATAATGACATCGTGGCTACAACTTTTGATAAACAATCGCAATTTTGTGTGATGAAGTGGCAATCGTATTACAAAAAAATATCTAATTTTTTTGATTGTTCACTGTTTCAAAAAAATTGCTAGCACGGGGGAAAACATTTGTGTGAAATTTGAAAAAAATTCCACAATGCGTTGCGTTATATGAAGAAGAAATTTTTATTAAGCAAAAAATTTATCAAAAATAACATTCAACAAGAACACAACCAGCAAGACTTTATGACCTACTAAAAGGGCAGAAAACCGAAATTCCGCTACGTACAGTGTTGTGTATACCGGACGATGCAGTTACTACACCTTTTGATAAACGCTGGGGATTTTGAGTGATGAAGTGGCAATTGTGTCACATAAAACTGGCTGAAATTTTAGACTGTTCATAGTAACAAAAAATGGCTAGCGCTGGTTGATAACATTGCTCCGAAAATTGAAAAAGTAACCACAGTGCATTGCTTGATTTGAAGAAATTTTTGCTATTAAGCAAAAAAATATAATAAAAAATTACGTTCAACAGGAGCACAACCAATGAAATTTTATGGCCTAGCAAAATGGAACAGCAACCAAATTCCGATAGGCCTGGTGGTGTCTATACCTGGCAATTGTTTTACTTTCCTTACAACTGCTATTTGATAAAAACCGGTGCTATCATCGTGACGTCAACGCCCAATGCACGGAGAAAATTAGAGTCCATCAAACTGGGTACTGATGACATAGTTATCTCTTCAGACATTAAAAGAACATGCAAACGTCCCAGTAAATAAAGCAATTGAAAAAAAAAACTTCGAAGAGCCTGCACTCTAGTTACCTTGCCCTGGAGATCTCGAGAACAACTTTGAAAATACTTTTGACGCTAGCCGTGACAAATATCTGTTTGAAATGCAATAGCAGACTTTTTTGTTAGTTGGATGGCTGCAATAGCAGACTTTTTTGTCAGTTGGATTTGACTGAAATCATATAAAGATCAGATCAAGCTAGAAACTGGAAACTGGAAGACAATTTTTTGAAAGATATGTAGTCTTTATAGTTTGTACTGTAAGTGGTGAACCAGACAGATTGCTCAAAAAAATCAACAACCTTCGTGGGAATCAACAACTTTCGTGGGAAAATTGGAATCCACAATGGAGAGGAGAGAACAAAATGTTAATCATAAATAATGGAAGTCCATATTTTCTTTGTGTCGTATAATGGGCGGCACAGGGCCAAAAACTTTCTGAACACCGATTTTTTTTCACTCTATGTCCCAAAAGTGCTGTCAAATTTCAGGACACGTGCCTAAAAGTGATGGTTAAAAGTTGTGTGAAGTTGACGCTTCTGAAAAGTGATACGTTAAATTGTCAGAGAAACACACGCCGACAGATGGGTTATGATGATGGCAAAATTTTCAAAAAGTTTCTAGCGCTGGGAATAACTTTGCTGTGAAGTTTAAAAAAATTTTGACAGTGCATTGCTTTATATGTAAAAGAGTTTCCTATTAGGCGAAAAATTTATTCAAAAGTTGGGTTCAACAGGAAAACAACCCATGAGAATTCATGGTCTAGCAAAAGTGCACAGTAACAAAATTATGTTACGCCTAGTGCTGTCTATACCGGGCCATTGTTATCACATTTTGAATAAACTTCAAGATCCTCCATTTAACAGGGAGGTAAGAGTTGGGCTGCCAAATGTTGGGTAAAATGTTGTAAGAGTGAGGGGGTAATTTGTTCAGAGGGGGTAAAGTGATGTAAGAACTGGGCTGCCAAGGGGGGTAAAATTGTGTAAGAATGAGGGGGTAATTTGTCCAGAGGGGTAAAATGAGGTAAGAGTTGGGCTGCCCAGGGGGTAAAATGGTGTAAGAGTGAGGGGGTAATTTGTCCAGAGGGGTAAAATGAGGTAAGTATTGGGCTGCCAAGGTGGGTAAAAAGGTGTAAGAGTGAGGGGGTAATTTGTTCAGAGGGGGTAAAATGATGTAAGAGTTGGGCTGCCAAGGGGGGTAAAATGGTGTAAGAGTGAGGGGGTAATTTGTTCAGAGGGGGTAATTTAAGGATGATAATCACTTTATGTTAAAATGAGGGTGATGGTTTGCTTTTGCTCTAATTTTCAGAACATTAACAAAATAGATAGTGAGCCGAAAACTGAGATAAAATTATTCGAAGGATATGCAGACGATATATTTTGTTCTGTATCTAATAAACCGGACAAATAGCCCACCAATAACAACAATAATCACGAAAAATTGGAATTCACACTGGAGAAGACAGACGAAAATGGTAATTAAGTTTGTTTTGACATGATGATCAAAATAAATAGATGTACAGAAACTAAGTATGAATAGTACAAGAAACTATTTGATACAGGAGTTGTCATGAATTTCGGTATCAGTGCACCAATCCAACCTAAGAAAAAAAGTCAGAGAAGCACCAGCACATGGCATAATTTTGCAAATCTCTAATAAAGAATTGAAAATATTTGGTATGCATAATCAATACCTTTAGTTTGAAATTCTCATATAATCAATGATGGTTCAGAAAATCTATAGAAAAAAAATCTCAACTGAAGGGTGTTGGCAAAAAATTACAACAGAAGGGACAAAACCACCAGTGAAATTTGTTGAACAATTATTTTTCTTGCAGTACCTATGAACTATCAGCCTGCAATAGAAGCCAAAAATCGGAAAATAACTATGAACGCAAAAACTATGAATATGCTTACCTCCTCCAAAATATAGATTTGATAGCAATCTGAAGTCTCATGAGGTCTCAATTGTTGAGGATGCAATTCCACCTATGTCGACCAGACGTGTCGACATTTGACAACGAGAAATTTGGAGCATCAAAAAAATGATTCACCGGTGGGCCAACATGTTGTGAAATGCTGTGGGGTTCTAACTGCCTTTAAGTAAAAGATTAAAGATTAGTGCCAGGATACCGAACAGCTTATGACCGTCAAACTTCTCTACATTAGTAGACGCAAGACAATTAAAAACGCAGGATGAGTAAAACGCCGGGAATTCACAATGAAATATAAATTGCAGAAAGCGTCGTCTGCCTAAAAGAAGTCTTTGGAATAGCATTTGAGCAACGTTATGTCAATAACGAAAACAAAAATCTCCCATTCAAAACATTTGATGAGAAAGATTAATTTCACCATTTTTAAAATTCTTTTAAACAATTTCATAAATTTTAAGGCAAAAATTTATTGAAGTTTTAGAAAAATTTAAAATTGTAAATAGAAAATCAAGACAAGTTACTGTACGCATGCATACTTGTAAATATTGAACTTAAGAATTTTTTAATTCCTGACAATGCAAGGTCTTCCGAAAACGTTAGAGTAAATCAACAATTTTATATCGACTTTCGACTTTTTTTAACTACTACTTTCCGCATTACACTCGATTCCGCAGAAAGCCGAAAGAACACACTGACCAATTTTAAAGTCCTTCAATGATCAAATATTAATTATGACGCCACTTAATAGTTACACAGGTGTCCCAGTCTGAAAAAAATGACCCGGAAACTCTAGATAAACGCGGTTGAAAAACTCACACAAAATTTTCAATACTAGATGCATACATCCATTCCACATAAAAACATAAAAACGTTAAAACGGTATTGATGCAAGAAATTTCTGTTTGTTTCCTGTTTCTTTCTCAGGAGAATGAAAAAAGATGTCATGACTGAAAAAAACACGCCGTGATCAATTTGATTCAAAACAATCGTAGTCGATTTTATGCTTGTGTTTCTACAGTTGCCTACATGGATTAAAAAATTTCCAATTGTCTTTATTTAAAAACTAAAAAAAATTAATGTTCAAGTGTTTGCTCAATTGACAGTCGCAGAAAAATTGCCTTGTACATAAAATTTCATCAAAGTTTCACTGACAAATTTTTGCATGAATGTTAGCAGTTTTCAGACCAGTTTAACTTGTTCTGCTGATGTATCTTGATGTTTAACTTCTCGGGTCGAATGTCGTCCCTAAAATCCTCTCATTTTGATGTAAGAGTGTGGGGGTAATTTGTTCAGAGGGGTATAAATGATGTAAGAGTTGGGCTGAATGGGAGGACTTTTAAGGAATTACCCCCCCCCCCCCCCCTGACTGAAATTGCCATGTAAGAGTGGGCTGCAATGGGCTGCAATGGGAGGAGTTTTCAGGAAGTACCCCCCATGACTGAAAATGTCATGTAGGAGTGGGCTGCAATGGGCTGCAATGGGAGGACTTTTCAGGAATTACCCCCTATGACTGAAATGGTCATGTAAGAGTGGGCTGCAATGGGCTGCAATGGGAGGTCTTTTAAGGAATTACAGCCCTGACTGAAATTGCCATGTAAGAGTGGGCTGCAATGGGCTGCAATGGGAGGACTTTTAAGAAAATACCCCCCTGACTGAAATTGCAATGTAAGAGTGGGCTGCAATGAGCTGCAATGGAAGGAGTTTTCAGGAATTACCCCCCATGACTGAAATTGTCATGTAAGAGTGGGCTGCAATGGGAGGACTTTTCAGGAATTACCCCCATGACTGAAATTGTCATGTAAGAGTGGGTTGCAGTGGGCTGCAACGGGAGGATTTTTCAGAAGTTACGGAATTACCCCCTGACTTAAATTGCCATGTAAGAGTGGGCTGCAATGGGCTGAAATGGGAGGAGTTTTCAGGAATTACCCCCCCTGACTGAAATTGCAATGTAAGAGTGGGCTGCAATGAGCTGCAATCGAAGGAGTTTTCAGGAATTACCCCCCATGACTGAAATTGTCATGTAAGAGTGGGCTGCAATGGGAGGACTTTTCAGGAATTATCCCCATGACTGAAATTGTCATGTAAGAGTGGGCTGCAATGGTTTGCAATGGGAGGACTTTTAAGGAGTTACCCCCTGACTGAAATTGCCATGTAAGAGTGGGCTGCAATGGGCTACAATGGGAGGACTTTTAAGGATTTACCCCCTGACTGAAATTGCCATATAAAAGTGGGCTGCAATGGGCTGCAATGGGAGGACTCTTAAGGAATTACCCCCCATGACTAAAATTGTCATATAAGAGTGGGCTGCAATGGGCTGCAATGGGAGGACTTTTAAGGAATTACCCCCCATGACTGAAATTGTCATGTAAGAGTGGGCTGCAATGGGCTGCAGTGGGAGGACTTTTAAGGAATTACCCCCCCTGACTGAAATTGCCATGTAAGAGTGGGCTGCAATGGGCTGCAATGGCAGGACTTTTAAGGAATTACCCCCATGACTGAAATTGTCATGTAAGAGTGGGCTGCAATGGGAGGACTTTTCAGGAATTACCCCCAAGACTGAAATTGTCATGTAAGAGTGGGCTGCAATGGGTTGCAATGGGAGGACTTTTAAGGAATTACCCCCTGACTGAAATTGCCATGTAAGAGTGGGCTGCAATGGGCTACAATGGGAGGACTTTTAAGGATTTACCCCCTGACTGAAATTGCCATATAAGAGTGGGCTGCAATGGGCTGCAATGGGAGGACTCTTAAGGAATTACCCACCATGACTGAAATTGTCATATAAGAGTGGGCTGCTATGGGCTGCAATGGGAGGACTTTTAAGGAATTACCCCCCTGACTGAAATTGTCATGTAAGAGTGGGCTGCAATGGGCTGCAATGGGAGGTTTTTTAAGGAATTACCCCCCCCCCCTAAACTGAAATTGCCATGTAAGAGTAGGCGGCAATGGGCTGCAATGGGAGGACTTTTAAGGAATTACCCCCCTGACTGAAATTGCGATGTAAGAGTGGGCTGCAATGGGCTGCAATGGGAGGACTTTTAAGGAATTACCCCCCTGACTGAAATTGCCATGTAAGAGTGGGCTGCAATGGGCTGCAATGGGAGAAGTTTTCAGGAATTACCCCCCATGACTGAAATTTTCATGTAGGAGTGGGCTGCAATGGGCTGCAATGAGAGGACTTTTCAGGAATTACCCCCATGACTGAAATTGTCATGTAAGTGTGGGCTGCAATGGGCTGCAATGGGAGGACTTTTAGGGAATTACCCACCCTGACTGAAATTGCCATGTAAGAGTGGGCTGCAATGGGCTGCAATGGGAGGACTTTTAAGGAATTACCCCTCTGACTGAAATTGCAATGTATGAGCGGGCTGGAATGTGCTGCAACGGGAGGACTTTTAAGGAATTACCCCCTCTGACTGAAATTTCCATTTAAGAGTGGGCTGCAATGGGCTGCAATGGGAGGACTTTTAAGGAATTACCCCCCTGAGTGAAATTGCCATGTAAGAGTGGGCTGCAATGGGTTGCAATGGGAGGACTTTTAAGGAATTACCCACCCTGACTGAAATTGCCATGTAAAAGTGGGCTGCAATGGGCTGCAACGGGAGGACTTTTAAGGAATTACCCCCCTGAGTGAAATTGCCATGTAAGAGTGGGCTGCAATGGGTTGCAATGGGAGGACTTTTAAGGAATTACCCCCCTGACTGAAATTGCCATGTAAGAGTGGGCTGCAATGGGCTACAATGGGAGGACGTTTAAGGCTTTAACCCCTGACTGAAATTGCCATGTAAGAGTGGGCTGCAATGGGCTGCAATGGGAGGACTTTTAAGGAATTACCCCCCTGAGTGAAATTGCCATGTAAGAGTGGGCTGCAATGGGTTGCAATGGGAGGACTTTTAAGGAATTACCCCCCTGACTGAAATTGCCATGTAAGAGTGGGCTGCAATGGGCTACAATGGGAGGACGTTTAAGGCTTTAACCCCTGACTGAAATTGCCATGTAAGAGTGGGCTGCAATGGGCTGCAATGGGAGGACTTTTAAGGAATTACCCACCCTGACTGAAATTGCCATGTAAAAGTGGGCTGCAATGGGCTGCAACGGGAGGACTTTTAAGGAATTACCCCCTCTGACTGAAATTGCCATGTAAGAGTGGGCTGCAATGGGCTGCAATGGGAGGACTTTTAAGGAATTACCCCCCTGACTGAAATTGCCATGTAAGAGTGGGCTGCAATGGGCTGCAATGTGAGAACTTTTCAGGAATTACCCCCCCCCCTAAACTGAAATTGTCACGTAAGAGTAGGCTGCAATGGGCTGCATTGGGAGGACTTTTAAGGAATTACCCCCCTGACTGAAATTGCTATAAAAGAGTGGGCTGCAATGGGCTGCAATGGGAGGACTTTTAAGGAATTACCTTCCTGACTGAAATTGCCATGTAAGAGTGGACTGCAATGGGCTGCAATGGAGGAGTTTTCAGGAATTACCCCCCATGACTGAAATTGTCATGTAGGAGTGGGCTGCAATAGGCTGCAATGAGAGGACTTTTCAGGAATTACCCCCATGACTGAAATTGTCATGTAAGAGTGGGCTGCAATGGGCTGCAATGGGAGGACATTTAAGGATTTACCCCCCTGACTGAAATTGCCATGTAAGAGTGGGCTGCAATGGGCTGCAATGGGAGGACTTTTAAGGAAATACCCCCATGACTGAAATTGTCATGTAAGAGTGGGCTGCAATGGGATGCAATGGGAGGACTTTTAAGTATTTACCCCCTGACTGAAATTGCCACGTAGGAGTGGGCTGCAATGGGCTGCAATGGGAGGACTTTTAAGGAATTACCCCCATGATTGAAATTGTCATGTAGGAGTGGAATGCAATAGGCTGCAATGAGAAGACTTCTCAGAAATTACCCCCATGACTAAAATTGTCATGTAAGAATGGGCTGCAATGGGCTGCAATGGGAGGACTTTTAAGGAATTACCCCCTGACTGAAATTGCCATGTAAGAGTGGGCTGCAATGGGCTGCAATGGGAGGACTTTTAAGGAATTACCCCCCATGACTGAAATTGTCATGTAAGAGTGGGCTGCAATGGGCTGCAATGGGAGGACTTTTAAGGATTTACCCCCTGACTGAAATTGCCATGTAGGAGTGGGCTGCAATGGGCTGCAATGGGAGGACTTTTAAGGAATTACCGCCCATGACTGAAATTGTCATGTAAGAGTGGGCTGCAATGGGCTGCAATGGGAGGACGTTTAAGGAATTACCCCCCTGACTGAAATTGCCATGTAAGAGTGAGCTGCAATGGGCTGCAATGGGAGGACTTTTAAGGAATTACGCCCCATGACTGAAATTGTCATGTAAGAGTGGGCTGCAATGGGCTGCAATGGGAAGACTTTTAAGGAATTACCCCCCTGACTGAAATTGCCATGTAAGAGTGGGCTGCAATGGGCTGCAATGGGAGGACTTTTAAGGAATTACCCCCCCCCCCCCCCTAAACTGAAATTGCCACGTAAGAGTAGGCTGCAATGGGCTGCATTGGGAGGACTTTTAAGGAATTACCCCCCTGACTGAAATTGCCATGTAAGAGTGGGCTGCAATGGGCTGCAATGGGAGGACTTTTAAGGAATTACCCCCCATGACTGAAATTGTCATGTAAGAGTGGGCTGCAATGGGCTGCAATGGGCTGCAATGGGAGGACATTCAAGGAATTACCCCCCTGACTGAAATTGCCATGTAAGAGTGGGCTGCAATGGGCTGCAATGGGAGGACTTTTAAGGAATTATCCCCCATGACTGAAATTGTCATGTAAGAGTGGGCTGCAATGGGCTGCATTGGGAGGACTTTTAAGGAATTACCCCCTGACTGAAATTGCTATGTAAGAGTGGGCTGCAATGGGCTGCAATGAGAGAAATTTTCAGGAAATACCCCCATGACTGAAATTGTCATGTAAGAGTGGGCTGCAATGAGCTGCAATGGGAGGACTTTTAAGCAATTACCCCCCCCCCCTGACTGAAATTGCCATGTAAGAGTGGGCTGCAATGGGCTGCAATGAGAGGAATTTTCAGGAATTACTCCATGACTGAAATTGTCATGTAAGAGTGGGCTGCAATGGGCTGCAATGGGAGGACTTTTAAGCAATTATCCCCCTGACTGAAATTGCCATGTAAGAGTGGGCTGCAATGGGCTGCAATGGGAGGACTTTTAAGGAATTACCCCCTGACTGAAATTGCAATGTAAGAGTGGGCTGCAGTGGGCTGCAACGGGAGGATTTTTCAGAAATTACGGAATTACCGCCCCTGACTGAAATTGCCATGGAAGAGTGGGCTGCAATGGGCTGCAATGGGAAGAGTTTTCAGGAACTAACCCCATGACTGAAATTGTCTTGTAAGAGTGGGCTGCAATGGGCTGCAATGGGAGGAGATTTCAGGAATTACCCCCCATGACTGAAATTGTCATGGAAGAGCGGGCTGCAATGGGCTGCAATGGGCTGCAATGGGAGGACTTTTAAGGAATTACCCCCCCCCCCCCAAACTGAAATTGCCACGTAAGAGTAGGCTGCAATGGGCTGCATTGGGAGGACTTTTAAGGAATTACCCCCCTGACTGAAATCGCCATGTAAGAGTGGGCTGCAATGGGCTGCAATGGGAGGACTTTTAAGGAATTACCCCCCATGACTGAAATTGTCATGTAAGAGTGGGCTGCAATGGGCTGCAATGGGAGGACATTTAAGGAATTACCCCCTGACTGAAATGGCCATGTAAGAGTGGGCTGCAATGGGCTGCAATGGGAGGACTTTTAAGGAATTACCCCCCATGATTGAAATTGTCATGTGAGAGTGGGCTGCAATGGGCTGCATTGGGAGGACTTTTAAGGAATTACCCCCTGACTGAAATTGCTATGTAAGAGTGGGCTGCAATGGGCTGCAATGAGAGGAATTTTCAGGAAATACCCCCATGACTGAAATTGTCATGTAAGAGTGGGCTGCAATGAGCTGCAATGGGAGGACTTTTAAGAAATTACCCCCCCTTACTGAAATTGCCATGTAAGAGTGGGCTGCAATGGGCTGCAATGAGAGGAATTTTCAGGAATTACACCCATGACTGAAATTGTCATGTAAGAGTGGGCTGCAATGGGCTGCAATGGGAGGACTTTTAATTAATTACCCCCCCTGACTGAAATTGCCATGTAAGAGTGGTCTGCAATGGGCTGCAATGGGAGGACTTTTAAGGAATTACCCCCTGACTGAAATTGCAATGTAAGAGTGGGCTGCAGTGGGCTGCAACGGGAGGATTTTTCAGAAATTACGGAATTACCGCCCCTGACTGAAATTGCCATGTAAGAGTGGGCTGCAATGGGCTGCAATGGGAAGAGTTTTCAGGAACTAACCCCATGACTGAAATTGTCTTGTAAGAGTGGGCTGAAATGGGCTGCAATGGGAGGAGTTTTCAGGAATTACCCCCCATTGACTGAAATTGTCATGTAAGAGCGGGCTGCAATGGGCTGCAATGGGAGGACTTTTAAGGAATTACCTCCCATGACTGAAATTGTGATTTAAGATTGGGCTGCAATGGGTTGCAATGGGAGGACTTTTAAGGAATTACCCCCCCCCCCCCCGACTGAAATTGCCATGTAAGAGTGGGCTGCAATGGGCTGCAATGGGAGGACTTTTGAGGAATTACCCCCTGACTGAAATTGCTATGTGAGAGTGGGCTGCAATGGGCTGCAATGGGAGGAGATTTCAGGAATTACCCCCCATGACTGAAATTGTCATGTAAGAGTGGGCTGCAATGGGCTGCAATGGGAGGACTTTTTAAAAAATTACCCCCTGACTGAAAGTGCCTTGTAAGAGTGGGCTGCAATGGGCTGCAATGGGAGGAGGGGTAAAATGAGGTAAGAGTTGGGCTGCCAAGGGGGGTAAAATGGTGTAAGAGTGAGGGGGTAATTTGAACAGAGGGGGTAAAATGATGTAAGAAATGGGCAGCCAAGGGGGGTAAAATGGTGTAAGCGTTAGGGGGTAATTTGTCCAGAGGGGGTAAAATGAGGTAAGAGTTGGGCTGTCAAGGGGTGTAAAATGGTGTAAGAGGGAGGGGGTAATTTGTCCAGAGAGGTAAAATGGGGTAAGAGTTGGGCTGCCAAGGGGGGTAAAATGGTGTAAGAGTGAGGGGGTACATTGTTCAGAGGGGGTAAAATGATGTAAGAGTTGGGCTGCCCAGGGGGGTAAAATGGTGTAAGAGTGAGGGGTTAATTTGTTCAGAGGGGTAAAGTAATGTAAGAGTTGGGCTGCCAATGGGGGTAAAATGGTGTAAGAGTGAGGGGGTAATTTGTCCAGAGGGGCTAAAATGAGGTAAGAGTTGGGCTGTCAAGGGGGGTAAAATGGTGTAAGCGGGGGGGGGGGGTAATTTGTCCAGAGGGGTAAAATGAGGTAAAAGTTGAGCTGCCAAGGGGGGTAAAATGGTGTAAGAGTGAGGGGGTAATTTGTTCAGAGGGGGTAAAATGATGTAAGAGTTGGGCTGCCAAGGGAGTTAAAATGGTGTAAGAGTGAGGGGGAAATTTGTCCAGAGGGGGTAAAATGAGGTAAGAGTTGGGCTGTCAAGGGGGTTAAAATGGTGTAAGAGTGAGGGGATAAATTGTTCAGAGGGGTAAAATGGGGTAAGAGTTGGGCTGCCTAGGGGGTAAAATGGTGTAAGAGTGAGGGAGTAATTTGTTCAGAGGGGATAAAATGATGTAAGAGTTGGGCTGCCCAGGGAAGTAAAATGGTGTAAGATTGAGGGGTTAATTTGTTCAGAGGGGTAAAGTGATGTAAGAGTTGGGCTGCCAAGGGGGGTAAAATGTTGTAAGAGTGAGGGGGTAATTTGTCCAGAGGGGGTAAAATGATGTAAGAGTTGGGCTGCCCAGGGGGGTAAAATGGTGTAAGATTGAGGGGTTAATTTGTTCAGAGGGGTAAAGTGATGTAAGAGTTGGGCTGTCAAGGGGGTAAAATGGTGTAAGAGTGAGGGGGTAATTTGTCCAGAGGGGTAAAGTGAGGAAATGAGGTAAGAGTTGAGCTGCCAAGGGGGGTAAAATGGTGTAAGAGTGAGGGCGTAATTTGTTCAGAGGGGGTAAGATGATGAAAGAGTTGGGCTGCCAAGGGGGGTAAAATGGTGTAAGAGTGAGGGGGTAATTTGTCCAAAGGGGTAAAATGAGGTAAGAGTTGGGCTCTCAAGGGGGGTAAAATGGTGTAAGAGTGAGGGGGTAATTTGTCCAGAGGGGTAAAACGGGGTAAGAGTTGGGCTGCCAAGGGGGGTAAAATGGTGTAAGGGTGAGGGGGTAATTTGTTCAGAGGGGGTAAAATGATGTAAGAGTTGGGCTGCCAAGGGGGGTAAAATGGTGTAAGAGTGAGGGGGTAATTTGTCCAGAGGGGTAAAATGAGGTAAGAGTTGAGCTGCCAAGGGGGGTAAAATGGTGTAAGAGTGAGGGGGTAATTTGTTCAGAGGGGGTAAAATGATGTAAGAGTTGGGCTGCCAAGGGGGGTAAAATGGTGTAAGAGTGAGGGGGTAATTTGTCCAGAGGGGGTAAAATGAGGTAAGAGTTGGGCTGTCAAGGGGGGTAAAATGGTGTAAGAGTGAGGGGGTAATTTGCCCAGAGGGGTAAAACGGGGTAAGAGTTGGGCTGCCCAGGGGGGTAAAATGGTGTAAGAGTGAGGGGTTAATTTGTTCAGAGGCGTAAAGTGATGTAAGAGTTGGGCTGCCAAGGGGGGTAAAATGGTGTAAGAGTGAGGGGGTAATTTGTCCAGAGGGGGTAAAATAAGGTAAGAGTTGGGCTGTCAAGGGGGGTAAAATGGTGTAAGAGCGGGGGGGGGGGGTAATTTGTCCAGAGGGGTAAAATGAGGTAAGAGTTGAGCTGCCAAGGGGGGTAAAATGGTGTAAGAGTGAGGGGGTAATTTGTTCAGAGGGGGTAAAATGATGTAAGAGTTGAGCTGCCAAGGGGGGTAAAATGGTGTAAGAGTGAGGGGGAAATTTGTCCAAAGGGGGTAAAATGAGGTAAGAGTTGGGCTGTCAAGGGGGGTAAAATGGTGTAAGAGTGAGGGGGTAATTTGTCCAGAGGGGTAAAACGGGGTAAGAGTTGGGCTGCCAAGGGGGGTAAAATGGTGTAAGAGTGAGGGGGTAATTTGTTCAGAGGGGGTAAAATGATGTAAGAGTTGGGCTGCCAAGGGGGGTAAAATGGTGTAAGAGTGAGGGTGTAATTTATCCAGAGGGGGTAAAATGAGGTAAGAGTTGGGCTGTCAAGGGGGGTAAAATGGTGTAAGAGTGAGGGGGTAATTTGTCCAGAGGGGTAAAACGGGGTAAAAGTTGGGCTGCCCAGGGGGGTAAAATGGTGTAAGAGTGAGGGGTTAATTTGTTCAGAGGGGTAAAGTGATGTAAGAGTTGGGCTGCCAATGGGGGGAAAAATGGTGTAAGAGTGAGGGGGTAATTTGTCCAGAGGGGGTAAAATGAGGTAAGAGTTAGGCTGTCAAGGGGGGTATAATGGTGTAAGAGTGGGGGGGGGGGGTAATTTGTCCAGAGGGGTAAAATGAGGTAAGAGTTGAGCTGCCAAGGGGGGTAAAATGGTGTAAGAGTGAGGGGGTAATTTGTCCAAAGGGGGTAAAATGAGGTAAGAGTTGGGCTGTCAAGGGGGGTAAAATGGTGTAAGAGTGAGGGGGTAATTTGTCCAGAGGGGTAAAATGGGGTAAGAGTTGGGCTGCCTAGGGGGGTAAAATGGTGTAAGAGTGAGGGGGTAATTTGTTCAAAGGGGATAAAATGATGTAAGAGTTGGGCTGCCCAGGGGGGTAAAATGGTGTAAGATTGAGGGGTTAATTTGTTCAGATGGGTAAAGTGATGTAAGAGTTGGGCTGCCAAGGGGGGTAAAACGTTGTAAGAGTGAGGGGGTAATTTGTCCACAGGGGGTAAAATGAGGTAAGAGTTGGGCTGTTAAGGGGGGTAAAATGGTGTAAGAGTGAGGGGGTAATTTGTCCAGAGGGGTAAAATGAGGTAAGAGTTGAGCTGCCAAGGGGGGTAAAATGGTGTAAGAGTGAGGGGGTAATTTGTTCAGAGGGGATAAAATGATGTAAGAGTTGGGCTGCCAAGGGGGGTAAAATGGTGTAAGAGTGAGGGGGTAATTTGTCCAGAGGGGGTAAAGTGAGGTAAGAGTTGGGCTGTCAAGGGGGGTAAAATGGTGTAAGAGTGAGGGGGTAATTTGTCCAGAGGGGTAAAACGGGGTAAGAGTTGGGCTGCCAAGGGGTTAAAATGGTGTAAGAGTGAGGGGGTAATTTGTTCAGAGGGGGTAAAATGATGTAAGAGTTGGGCTGCCAAGGGGGTAAAATGGTGTAAGAGTGAGGGGGTAATTTGTCCAGAGGGGGTAAAATGAGGTAAGAGTTGGGCTGTCAAGGGGGGTAAAATGGTGTAAGAGTGAGGGGGTAATTTGTCCAGAGGGGTAAAACGGGGTAAGAGTTGGGCTGCCCAGGGGGGTAAAATGGTGTAAGAGTGAGGGGTTAATTTGTTCAGAGGGGTAAAGTGATGTAAGAGTTGGGCTGCCAAGGGGGTAAAATGGTGTAAGAGTGAGGGGGTAATTTGTTCAGAGGGGGTAAAATGATGTAAGAGTTGGGCTGCCAAGGGGGTAAAATGGTGTAAGAGTGAGGGGGTAATTTGTCCAGAGGGGGTAAAATGAGGTAAGAGTTGGGCTGTCAAGGGGGGTAAAATGGTGTAAGAGTGAGGGGGTAATTTGTCCAGAGGGGTAAAACGGGGTAAGAGTTGGGCTGCCAAGGGGGGTAAAACGTTGTAAGAGTGAGGGGGTAATTTGTCCACAGGGGGTAAAATGAGGTAAGAGTTGGGCTGTTAAGGGGGGTAAAATGGTGTAAGAGTGAGGGGGTAATTTGTCCAGAGGGGTAAAATGAGGTAAGAGTTGAGCTGCCAAGGGGGGTAAAATGGTGTAAGAGTGAGGGGGTAATTTGTTCAGAGGGGATAAAATGATGTAAGAGTTGGGCTGCCAAGGGGGGTAAAATGGTGTAAGAGTGAGGGGGTAATTTGTCCAGAGGGGGTAAAGTGAGGTAAGAGTTGGGCTGTCAAGGGGGGTAAAATGGTGTAAGAGTGAGGGGGTAATTTGTCCAGAGGGGTAAAACGGGGTAAGAGTTGGGCTGCCAAGGGGGGTAAAATGGTGTAAGAGTGAGGGGGTAATTTGTTCAGAGGGGGTAAAATGATGTAAGAGTTGGGCTGCCAAGGGGGTAAAATGGTGTAAGAGTGAGGGGGTAATTTGTCCAGAGGGGGTAAAATGAGGTAAGAGTTGGGCTGTCAAGGGGGGTAAAATGGTGTAAGAGTGAGGGGGTAATTTGTCCAGAGGGGTAAAACGGGGTAAGAGTTGGGCTGCCCAGGGGGGTAAAATGGTGTAAGAGTGAGGGGTTAATTTGTTCAGAGGGGTAAAGTGATGTAAGAGTTGGGCTGCCAAGGGGGGTAAAATGGTGTAAGAGTGAGGGGGTAATTTGTCCAGAGGGGGTAAAATGAGGTAAGAGTTGGGCTGTCAAGGGGGGTAAAATGGTGTAAGAGTGGGGGGGGGGGGTAATATGTCCAGAGGGGTAAAATGAGGTAAGAGTTGAGTTGCCAAGGGGGGTAAAATGGTGTAAGAGTGAGGGGGTAATTTGTTCAGAGGGGGTAAAATGAGGTAAGAGTTGGGCTGTCAAGGGGGGTAAAATGGTGTAAGAGTGAGGGGGTAATTTGTCCAGAGGGGTAAAATGAGGTAAGAGTTCAGCTGCCAAGGGGGGTAAAATGGTGTAAGAGTGAGGGGGTAATTTGTTCAGAGGGGGTAAAATGATGTAAGAGTTGGGCTGCCAAGGGGGGTAAAATGGTGTAAGAGTGAGGGGGTATTTTGTCCAGAGGGGGTAAAATGAGGTAAGAGTTGGGCTGTCAAGGGGGGTAAAATGGTGTAAGAGTGAGGGGTTAATTTGTCCAGAGGGGTAAAACGGGGTAAGAGATGGGCTGCCAACGGGGGTAAAATGGTGTAAGAGTGAGAGGGTATTTTGTTCAGAGGGGGTAAAATGATGTAAGAGTTGTGCTGCCAAGGGGGGTAAAATGGTGTAAGAGTGAGGGGGTAATTTGTCCAGAGGGGGTAAAATGAGGTAAGAGTTGGGCTGTCAAGGGGGGTAAAATGGTGTAAGAGTGAGGGGGTAATTTGTCCAGAGGGATAAAACGGGGTAAGAGTTGGGCTGCCCAGGGGGGTAAAATGGTGTAAGAGTGAGGGGTTAATTTGTTCAGAGGGGTAAAGTGATATAAGAGTTGGGCTGCCAAGGGGGGTAAAATGGTGTAAGAGTGAGGGGGTAATTTGTCCAGAGGGGGTAAAATGAGGTAAGAGTTGGGCTGTCAAGGGGGGTAAAATGGTGTAAGAGTGGGGGGGGGGGTAATTTGTCCAGAGGGGTAAAATGAGGTAAGAGTTGAGCTGCCAAGGGGGGTAAAATGGTGTAAGAGTGAGGGGGTAATTTGTTCAGTGGGGGTAAAATGAGGTAAGAGTTGGGCTGTCAAGGGGGGTAAAATGGTGTAAGAGTGAGGGGGTAATTTGTCCAGAGGGGTAAAATGAGGTAAGAGTTGAGCTGCCAAGGGGGGTAAAATGGTGTAAGAGTGAGGCGGTAATTTGTTCAGAGGGGGTAAAATGATGTAAGAGTTGGGCTGCCAAGGGGGGTAAAATGGTGTAAGAGTGAGGGGGTAATTTGTCCAGAGGGGGTGAAATGAGGTAAGAGTTGGGCTGTCAAGGGGGTAAAATGGTGTAAGAGTGAGGGGGTAATTTGTCCAGAGGGGTAAAACGGGGTAAGAGTTGGGCTGCCGAGGGGGGTAAAATGGTGTAAGAGTGAGGGGGTAATTTGTTCAGAGTGGGTAAAATGATGTAAGAGTTGGGCTGCCAAGGGGGGTAAAATGGTGTAAGAGTGAGGGGGTAATTTGTCCAGAGGGGGTAAAATGAGGTAAGAGTTGGGCTGTCAAGGGGGGTAAAATGGTGTAAGAGTGAGGGGGTAATTTGTCCAGAGGGGTAAAACGGGGTAAGAGTTGGGCTGCCCAGGGGGGTAAAATGGTGTAAGAGTGAGGGGTTAATTTGTTCAGAGGGGTAAAGGGATGTAAGAGTTGGGCTGCCAAGGGGGGTAAAATGGTGTAAGAGTGAGGGGGTAATTTGTCCAGAGGGGGTAAAATGAGGTAAGAGTTGGGCTGTCAAGGGGGGTAAAATGGTGTAAGAGTGGGGGGGGGGGTAATTTGTCCAGAGGGGTAAAATGAGGTAAGAGTTGAGCTGCCAAGGGGGGTAAAATGGTGTAAGAGTGAGGGGGTAATTTGTTCAGAGCGGGTAAAATGATGTAAGAGTTGGGCTGCCAAGGGGGGTAAAATGGTGTAAGAGTGAGGGGGAAATTTGTCCAGAGGGGGTAAAATGAGGTAAGAGTTGGGCTGTCAAGGGGGTTAAAATGGTGTAAGAGTGAGGGGATAAATTGTCCAGAGGGGTAAAATGGGGTAAGAGTTGGGCTGCCTAGGGGGGTAAAATGGTGTAAGAATGAGGGGGTAATTTGTTCAGAGGGGATAAAATGATGTAAGAGTTGGGCTGCCCAGGGGGGTAAAATGGTGTAAGATTGAGGGGTTAATTTGTTCAGAGGGGTAAAGTGATGTAAGAGTTGGGCTGCCAAGGGGGGTAAAATGTTGTAAGAGTGAGGGGGTAATTTGTCCAGAGGGAGTAAAATGAGGTAAGAGTTGGGCTGTCAAGGGGGGTAAAATGGTGTAAGAGTGAGGGGGTAATTTGTCCAGAGGGGTAAAATGAGGTAAGAGTTGAGCTGCCAAGGGGGGTAAAATGGTGTAAGAGTGAGGGGGTAATTTGTTCAGAGGGGGTAAAATGATGTAAGAGTTGGGCTGCCAAGGGGGGTAAAATGGTGTAAGAGTGAGGGGGTAATTTGTCCAGAGGGGGTAAAATGAGGTAAGAGTTGGGCTGTCAAGGGGGGTAAAATGGTGTAAGAGTGAGGGGGTAATTTGTCCAGAGGGGTAAAACGGGGTAAGAGTTGGGATGCCAAGGGGGTTAAAATGGTGTAAGAGTGAGGGGATAAATTGTCCAGAGGGGTAAAATGGGGTAAGAGTTGGGCTGCCTAGGGGGGTAAAATGGTGTAAGAGTGAGGGGGTAATTTGTTCAGAGGGGATAAAAAAATGTAAGAGTTGGGCTGCCCAGGGGGGTAAAATGGTGTAAGATTGAGGGGTTAATTTGTTCAGAGGAGTAAAGTGATGTAAGAGTTGGGCTGCCAAGGGGGGTAAAATGTTGTAAGAGTGAGGGGGTAATTTGTCCAGAGGGGGTAAAATGAGGTAAGAGTTGGGCTGTCAAGGGGGGTAAAATGGTGTAAGAGTGAGGGGGTAATTTGTCCAGAGGGGTAAAATGAGGTAAGAGTTGAGCTGCCAAGGGGGGTAAAATGGTGTAAGAGTGAGGGGGTAATTTGTTCAGAGGGGGTAAAATGATGTAAGAGTTGGGCTGCCAAGGGGGGTAAAATGGTGTAAGAGTGAGGGGGTAATTTGTCCAGAGGGGGTAAAATGAGGTAAGAGTTGGGCTGTCAAGGGGGGTAAAATGGTGTAAGAGTGAGGGGGTATTTTGTCCAGAGGGGTAAAACGGGGTAAGAGTTGGGCTGCCAAGGGGGGTAAAATGGTGTAAGAGTGAGGGGGTAATTTGTTCAGAGGGGGTAAAATGATGTAAGAGTTGGGCTGCCAAGGGGGGTAAAATGGTGTAAGAGTGAGGGGGTAATTTGTCCAGAGGGGGTAAAATGAGGTAAGAGTTGGGCTGTCAAGGGGGGTAAAGTGGTGTAAGAGTGAGGGGGTAATTTGTCCAGAGGGGTAAAACGGGGTAAGAGTTGGGCTGCCCAGGGGGGTAAAATGGTGTAAGAGTGAGGGGTTAATTTGTTCAGAGGGGTAAAGTGATGTAAGAGTTGGGCTGCCAAGGGTGTAAAATGGTGTAAGAGTGAGGGGGTAATTTGTCCAGAGGGGGTAAAATGAGGTAAGAGTTGGGCTGTCAAGGGGGGTAAAATGGTGTAAGAGTGGGGGGGGGGGGTAATTTGTCCAGAGGGTTAAAATGAGGTAAGAGTTGAGCTGCCAAGGGGGGTAAAATGGTGTAAGAGTGAGGGGGTAATTTGTTCAGAGGGGGTAAAATGATGTAAGAGTTGGGCTGCCAAGGGGGGTAAAATGGTGTAAGAGTGAGGGGGAAATTTGTCCAGAGGGGGTATAATGAGGTAAGAGTTGGGCTGTCAAGGGGGTTAAAATGGTGTAAGAGTGAGGGGATAAATTGTCCAGAGGGGTAAAATGGGGTAAGAGTTGGGCTGCCTAGGGGGGTAAAATGGTGTAAGAGTGAGGGGGTAATTTGTTCAGAGGGGATAAATGATGTAAGAGTTGGGCTGCCCAGGGGGGTAAAATGGTGTAAGATTGAGGGGTTAATTTGTTCAGAGGGGTAAAGTGATGTAAGAGTTGGGCTGCCAAGGGGGGTAAAATGTTGTAAGAGTGAGGGGGTAATTTTTCCAGAGGGGGTAAAATGAGGTAAGAGTTGGGCTGTCAAGGGGGGTAAAATGGTGTAAGAGTGAGGGGGTAATTTGTCCAGAGGGGTAAAATGAGGTAAGAGTTGAGCTGCCAAGGGGGGTAAAATGGTGTAAGAGTGAGGGGGTAATTTGTTCAGAGGGGGTAAAATGATATAAGAGTTGGGCTGCCAAGGGGGTAAAATGGTGTAAGAGTGAGGGGGTAATTTGTCCAGAGGGGGTAAAATGAGGTAAGAGTTGGGCTGTCAAGGGGGGTAAAATGGTGTAAGAGTGAGGGGATAATTTGTCCAGAGGGGTAAAACGGGGTAAGAGTTGGGCTGCAAGGGGGGTAAAATGGTGTAAGAGTGAGGGGTAATTTGTTCAGAGGGGGTAAAATGATGTAAGAGTTGGGCTGCCAAGGGGGGTAAAATGGTGTAAGAGTGAGGGGGTAATTTGTCCAGAGGGGGTAAAATGAGGTAAGAGTTGGGCTGTCAAGGGGGGTAAAATGGTGTAAGAGTGAGGGGGTAATTTGTCCAGAGGGATAAAACGGGGTAAGAGTTGGGCTGCCCAGGGGGGTAAAATGGTGTAAGAGTGAGGGGGTAATTTGTTCAGAGGGGGTAAAATGATGTAAGAATTGGCCTGCCAAGGGGGTAAAATGGTGTAAGAGTGAGGGGGTAATTTGTCCAGAGGGGGTAAAATGAGGTAAGAGTTGGGCTGTCAAGGGGGGTAAAATGGTGTAAGAGTGAGGGGGTAATTTGTCCAGAGGGGTAAAACGGGGTAAGAGTTGGGCTGCCCAGGGGGTTAAAATGGTGTAAGAGTGAGGGGGTAATTTGTTCAAAGGGGTAAAATGATGTAAGAATTGGCCTGCCAAGGGGGTAAAATTGTGTAAGAGTGAGGGGGTAATTTGTCCAGAGGGGATAAAATGAGGTAAGAGTTGGGCTGCCCAGGGGGGTAAAATGGTGTAAGAGTGAGGGGGTAATTTGTCCAGAGGGGTAAAATGAGGTAAGTATTGGGCTGCCAAGGGGGGCAAAATGGTGTAAGAGTGAGGGGGTAATTTGTCCAGAGGGGTTAAAATGAGGTAAGAGTTGGGCTGTCAAGGGGGGGGGGTAAAATTGTGTAAGAGTGAGGGGTTTATTTGTCCAGAGGGGTAAAATGAGGTAAGAGTTGAGCTGCCAAGGGGGGTAAAATGGTGTAAGAGTGAGGGGGTAATTTGTTCAGAGGGGGTAAAATGATGTAAGAGTTGGGCTGCCAAGGGGGGTAAAATGGTGTAAGAGTGAGGGGGTAATTTGTCCAGAGGGGTAAAACGGGGTAAGAGTTGGGCTGCCAAGGGGGGTAAAATGGTGTAAGAGTGAGAGGGTAATTTGTCCAGAGGGGGTAAAATGAGGTAAGAGTTGGGCTGTCAAGGGGGGTAAAATGGTGTAAGAGTGAGGGGGTAATTTGTCCAGAGGGGTAAAACGGGGTAAGAGTTGGGCTGCCAAGGGGGGTAAAATGGTGTAAGAGTGAGGGGGTAATTTGTTCAGAGGGGGTAAAATGATGTAAGAGTTGGGCTGCCAAGGGGGGTAAAATGGTGTAAGAATGAGGGGGTAATTTGTCCAGAGCGGGTAAACTGAGGTAAGAGTTTGGCTGTCAAGGGGGGTAAAATGGTGTAAGAGTGAGGGGGTAATTTGTCCAGAGGGGTAAAACGGGGTAAGAGTTGGGCTGCCCAGGGGGGTAAAATGGTGTAAGAGTGAGGGGTTAATTTGTTCAGAGGGGTGAAGTGATGTAAGAATTGGCCTGCCAAGGGGGTAAATTTGTGTAAGAGTGAGGGGGTAATTTGTCCAGAGGGGGTAAAATGAGGTGAGAGTTGGGCTGCCCAGGGGGGTAAAATGGTGTAAGAGTGAGGGGGTAATTTGTCCAGAGGGGTAAAATGAGGTAAGTATTGGGCTTCCAAGGGGGTAAAATGGTGTAAGAGTGAGGGGGTAATTTGTTCAGAGGGGGTAAAATGATGTAAGAATTGGCCTGCCAAGGGGGTAAAATTGTGTAAGAGTGAGGGGGTAATTTGTCCAGAGGGGGTAAAATGAGGTAAGAGTTGGGCTGCCCAGGGGGGTAAAATGGTGTAAGAGTGAGGGGGAAATTTGTCCAGAGGGGTAAAATGAGGTAAGTATTGGGCTGCCAAGGGGGGTAAAATGGTGTAAGAGTGAGGGGGTAATTTTTCCAGAGGGGGTAAAATGAGGTAAGAGTTGGGCTGTCAAGGGGGGTAAAATGGTGTAAGAGTGAGGGGGTAATTTGTCCAGAGGGGTAAAATGAGGTAAGTATTGGGCTTCCAAGGGGGGTAAAATGGTGTAAGAGTGAGGGGGTAATTTGTCCAGAGGGGGTAAAATGAGGTAAGAGTTGGGCTGCCCAGGGGGGTAAAATGGTGTAAGAGTGAGGGGTTAATTTGTTCAGAGGGGTAAAGTGATGTAAGAATTGGCCTGCCAAGGGGGTAAAGTTGTGTAAGAGTGAGGGGGTAATTTGTCCAGAGGGGGTAAAATGAGGTGAGAGTTGGGCTGCCCAGGGGGGTAAAATGGTGTAAGAGTGAGGGGGTAATTTGTCCAGAGGGGTAAAATGAGGTAAGTATTGGGCTTCCAAGGGGGGTAAAATGGTGTAAGAGTGAGGGGGTAATTTGTTCAGAGGGGGTAAAATGATATAAGAATTGGCCTGCCAAGGGGGTAAAATTGTGTAAGAGTGAGGGGGTAATTTGTCCAGAGGGGGTAAAATGAGGTAAGAGTTGGGCTGCCCAGGGGGGTAAAATGGTGTAAGAGTGAGGGGGAAATTTGTCCAGAGGGGTAAAATGAGGTAAGTATTGGGCTGCCAAGGGGGGTAAAATGGTGTAAGAGTGAGGGGGTAATTTTTCCAGAGGGGGTAAAATGAGGTAAGAGTTGGGCTGTCAAGGGGGGTAAAATGGTGTAAGAGTGAGGGGGTAATTTGTCCAGAGGGGTAAAATGAGGAAAGTATTGGGCTTCCAAGGGGGGTAAAATGGTGTAAGAGTGAGGGGGTAATTTGTCCAGAGGGGGTAAAATGAGGTAAGAGTTGGGCTGCCCAGGGGGGTAAAATGGTGTAAGAGTGAGGGGTTAATTTGTTCAGAGGGGTAAAGTGATGTAAGAATTGGCCTGCCAAGGGGGTAAAGTTGTGTAAGAGTGAGGGGGTAATTTGTCCAGAGGGGGTAAAATGAGGTGAGAGTTGGGCTGCCCAGGGGGGTAAAATGGTGTAAGAGTGAGGGGGTAATTTGTCCAGAGGGGTAAAATGAGGTAAGTATTGGGCTTCCAAGGGGGGTAAAATGGTGTAAGAGTGAGGGGGTAATTTGTTCAGAGGGGGTAAAATGATATAAGAATTGGCCTGCCAAGGGGGTAAAATTGTGTAAGAGTGAGGGGGTAATTTGTCCAGAGGGGGTAAAATGAGGTAAGAGTTGGGCTGCCCAGGGGGGTAAAATGTTGTAAGAGTGAGGGGGAAATTTGTCCAGAGGGGTAAAATGAGGTAAGTATTGGGCTGCCAAGGGGGGTAAAATGGTGTAAGAGTGAAGGGGTAATTTGTCCAGAGGGGGTAAAATGAGGTAAGAGTTGGGCTGTCAAGGGGGGTAAAATGGTGTAAGAGTGAGGGGGTAATTTGTCCAGAGGGGTAAAATGAGGTAAGAGTTGAGCTGCCAAGGGGGGTAAAGTGGTGTAAGAGTGAGGGGGTAATTTGTTCAGAGGGGGTAAAATGATGTAAGAGTTGGGCTGCCAAGGGGGATAAAATGGTGTAAGAGTGAGGGGGTAATTTGTCCAGAGGGGGTAAAATGAGGTAAGAGTTGGGCTGTCAAGGGGGGTAAAATGGTGTAAGAGTGAGGGGGTAATTTGTCCAGAGGGGTAAAACGGGGTAAGAGTTGGGCTGCCAAGGGGGGTAAAATGGTGTAAGAGTGAGGGGGTAATTTGTCCAGAGGGGGTAAAATGAGGTAAGAGTTGGGCTGTCAAGGGGGGTAAAATGGTGTAAGAGTGAGGGGGTAATTTGTCCAGAGGGGTAAAACGGGGTAAGAGTTGGGCTGCCAAGGGGGGTAAAATGGTGTAAGAGTGAGGGGGTAATTTGTTCAGAGGGGGTAAAATGATGTAAGAGTTGGGCTGCCAAGGGGGGTAAAATGGTGTAAGAGTGAGGGGTAATTTGTCCAGAGGGGGTAAAATGAGGTAAGAGTTGGGCTGTCAAGGGGGTAAAATGGTGTAAGAGTGAGGGGGTAATTTGTCCAGAGGGGTAAAACGGGGTAAGAGTTGGGCTGCCCAGGGGGGTAAAATGGTGTAAGAGTGAGGGGTTAATTTGTTCAGAGGGGTAAAGTGATGTAAGAATTGGCCTGCCAAGGGGGTAAAATTGTGTAAGAGTGAGGGGTTAATTTGTTCAGAGGGGGTAAAATGATGTAAGAACTGGCCTGCCAAGGGGGTAAAATTGTGTAAGAGTGAGGGCGTAATTTGTCCAGAGGGGGTAAAATGAGGTAAGAGTTGGGCTGCCCAGGGGGGTAAAATGGTGTAAGAGTGAGGGGGTAATTTGTCCAGAGGGGTAAAATGAGGAAAGTATTGGGCTGCCAAGGGGGGTAAACTGGTGTAAAAGTGAGGGGGTAATTTGTCCAGAGGGGGTAAATTGAGGTAAGAGTTGGGCTGTCAAGGGGGGTAAAATGGTGTAAGAGTGAGGGGGTAATTTGTCCAGAGGGGTAAAATGAGGTAAGAGTTGAGCTGCCAAGGGGGGTAAAATGGTGTAAGAGTGAGGGGGTAATTTGTTCAGAGGGGGTAAAATGATGTAAGAGTTGGGCTGCCAAGGGGGGTAAAATGGTGTAAGAGTGAGGGGGTAATTTGTCCAGAGGGGTAAAATGAGGTAAGAGTTGAGCTGCCAAGGGGGGTAAAATGGTGTAAGAGTGAGGGGGTAATTTGTCCAGAGGGGGTAAAATGAGGTAAGAGTTGGGCTGTCAAGGGGGGTAAAATGGTGTAAGAGTGAGGGGGTAATTTGTCCAGAGGGGTAAAACGGGGTAAGAGTTGGGCTGCCAAGGGGGTAAAATTGTGTAAGAGTGAGGGGGGTAATTTGTTCAGAGGGGGTAAAATGATGTAAGAGTTGGGCTGCCAAGGGGGGTAAAAGGGTTTAAGAGTGAGGGGGTAATTTGTCCAGAGGAGGTAAAATGAGGTAAGAGTTGGGCTGTCAAGGGGGGTAAAATGGTGTAAGATTGAGGGTGTAATTTGTCCAGAGGGGTAAAACGGGGTTAGAGTTGGGCTGCCAAGGGGGGTAAAATTGTGTAAGAGTGAGGGGGGTAATTTGTTCAGAGGGGGTAAAATGATGTAAGAGTTGGGCTGCCAAGGGGGTAAAAGGGTTTAAGAGTGAGGGGGTAATTTGTCCAGAGGAGGTAAAATGAGGTAAGAGTTGGGCTGCCAAGGGGGGTAAAATTGTGTAAGAGTGAGGGGGGTAATTTGTACAGAGGGGTAAAATGATGTAAGAGTTGGGCTGCCAAGGGGGGTAAAAGGGTTTAAGAGTGAGGGGGTAATTTGTCCAGAGGAGGTAAAATGAGGTAAGAGTTGGGCTGCCAAGGGGGGTAAAATGGTGTAAGAGTGAGGGGGTAATTTGTCCAGAGGGGTAAAATGAGGTAAGAGTTGAGCTGCCAAGGGGGGTAAAATGGTGTAAGAGTGAGGGGGTAATTTGTCCAGAGGGGGTAAAATGAGGTAAGAGTTGGGCTGTCAAGGGGGGTAAAATGGTGTAAGAGTGAGGGGGTAATTTGTCCAGAGGGGTAAAACGGGGTAAGAGTTGGGCTGCCAAGGGGGGTAAAATTGTGTAAGAGTGAGGGGGGTAATTTGTTCAGAGGGGGTAAAATGATGTAAGAGTTGGGCTGCCAAGGGGGGTAAAAGGGTTTAAGAGTGAGGGGGTAATTTGTCCAGAGGAGGTAAAATGAGGTAAGAGTTGGGCTGTCAAGGGGGGTAAAATGGTGTAAGAGTGAGGGTGTAATTTGTCCAGAGGGGTAAAACGGGGTAAGAGTTAGGCTGCCCAGGGGAGTAAAATGGTGTAAGAGTGAGGGGTTAATTTGTTCAGAGGGGTAAAGTGATGTAAGAATTGGCCTGCCAAGGGGGTAAAATTGTGTAAGATTGAGGGGGTAATTTGTCCAGAGGGGGTAAAATGAGGTAAGAGTTGGGTTGCCCAGGGGGGTAAAATGGTGTAAGAGTGAGGGGGTAATTTGTCCAGAGGGGTAAAATGAGGTAAGTATCGGGCTGCCAAGGGGGGTAAAATGGTGTAAGAGTGAGGGGGTAATTTGTTCAGAGGGTGTAAAATGATGTAAGAATTGGCCTGCCAAGGGGGTAAAATTGTGTAAGAGTGAGGGGGTAATTTGTCCAGAGGGGGTAAAATGAGGTAAGATTTGGGCTGCCCAGGGGGGTAAAATGGTGTAAGAGTGAGGGGGTAATTTGTCCAGAGGGTTAAAATGAGGTAAGTATTGGGCTGCCAAGGGAGGTAAAATGGTGTAAGAGTGAGGGGGTAATTTGTCCAGAGGGGGTAAAATGAGGTAAGAGTTGGGCTGTCAAGGGGGTGTAAAATGGTGTAAGAGTGAGGGGGTAATTTGTTCAGAGGGGGTAAAATGATGTAAGAGTTGGGCTGCCAAGGGGGGTAAAATGGTGTAAGAGTGAGGGGGTAATTTGTCCAGAGGGGGTAAAATGAGGTAAGAGTTGGGCTGTCAAGGGGGGTAAAATGGTGTAAGAGTGAGGGGGTAATTTGTCCAGAGGGGTAAAACGGGGTAAGAGTTGGGCTGCCAAGGGGGGTAAAATGGTGTAAAAGTGAGGGGGTAATTTGTTCAGAGGGGTTAAGATGATGTAAGAGTTGGGCTGCCGAGGGGGGTAAAATGGTGTAAGAGTGAGGGGGTAATTTGTCCAGAGGGGGTAAAATGAGGTAAGAATTGGGCTGTCAAGGGGGGTAAAATGGTGTAAGAGTGAGGGGGTAATTTGTCCAGAGGGGTAAAACGGGGTAAGAGTTGGGCTGCCCAGGGGGGTAAAATGGTGTAAGAGTGAGAAGTTTAAATTGTTCAGAGGGGTAAAGTGATGTAAGAATTGGCCTGCCAAGGGGGTAAAATTGTGTAAGAGTGAGGGGGTAATTTGTCCAGAGGGGGTAAATTGAGGTAAGAGTTGGGCTGCCCAGGGGGGTAAAAATGGTGTAAGAGAGGGGGTAATTTGTCCAGAGGGGTAAAATGAGGTAAGTATTGGGCTGCCAAGGGGGGTAAAATGGTGTAAGAGTGAGGGTGTAATTTGTTCAGAGGGGGTAAAATGATGTAAGAATTGGCCTGCCAAGGGGGGTAAAATTGTGTAAGAGTGAGGGGGTAATTTGTCCAGAGGGGGTAAAATGAGGTAAGAGGGGCTGCCCAAGGGGGTAAAATGGTGTAAGAGTGAGGGCCTAATTTGTCCAGGGGGGGGTAAAATGAGGTAAGAGTTGGGCTGTCAAGGGGGGTTAAAATGGTGGAAGAGTGAGGGAGTAATTTGTCAGAGGGGTAAAATGAGATAAGAGTTGAGCTGCCAAGGGGGGTAAAATGGTGTAAGAGTGAGGGGGTAATTTGTTCAGAGGGGGTAAAATGATGTAAGAGTTGGGCTGCCAAGGGGGGAAAAATGGTGTAAGAGTGAGGGGGTAATTTGTCCAGAGGGGGTAAAATGAGGTAAGAGTTGGGCTGTCAAGGGGGGTAAAATGGTGTAAGAGTGAGGGGGTAATTTGTCCAGAGGGGTAAAACGGGGTAAGAGTTGGGCTGCCAAGGAGGGTAAAATGGTGTAAGAGTGAGGGGGTAATTTGTTCAGAGGGGGTAAAATGATGTAAGAGTTGGGCTGCCAAGGGGGGGTAAAATGGTGTAAGAGTGAGGGGGTAATTTGTCCAGAGGGGGTAAAATGAGGTAAGAGTTGGGCTGTCAAGGGGGTAAAATGGTGTAAGAGTGAGGAGGTAATTTGTCCAGAGGGGTAAAACGGGGTAAGAGTTGGGCTGCCCAGGGGGTAAAATGGTGTAAGAGTGAGGGGTTAATTTGTTCAGAGGGGTAAAGTGATGTAAGAATTGGCCTGCCAAGGGGGTAAAATTGTGTAAGAGTGAGGGGGTAATTTGTCCAGAGGGGGTAAAATGGGGTAAGAGTTGGGCTGCCCAGGGGGGTAAAATGGTGTAAGAGTGAGGGGGTAATTTGTCCAGAGGGGTAAAATGAGGTAAGTATTGGGCTGCCAAGGGGGGTAAAATGGTGTAAGAGTGAGGGGGTAATTTGTTCAGAGGGGGTAAAATAATGTAAGAATTGGCCTGCCAAGGATGATAAAATTGTGTAAGAGTGAGGGGGTAATTTGTCCAGAGGGGGTAAAATGAGGTAAAAGTTGGGCTGCCCAGGGGGGTAAAATGGTGTAAGAGTGAGGGCGTAATTTGTTCAGAGGGGGTAAAATGAGGTAAGAGTTGGGCTGTCAAGGGGGGTAAAATGGTGTAAGAGTGAGGGGATAATTTGTTCAGAGGGGGTAAAATGATGTAAGAGTTGGGCTGCCAAGGGGGATAAAATGGTGTAAGAGTGAGGGGGTAATTTGTCCAGAGGGGGTAAAATGAGGTAAGAGTTGGGCTGCCAAGGGGGGTAAAATGGTGTAAGAGTGAGGGGGTAATTTGTTCAGAGGGGGTAGAATGATGTAAGAATTGGCCTGCCAAGGGGGGTAAAATGGTGTAAGAGTGAGGGGGTAATTTGTCCAGAGGGGTAAAGTGATTTAAGAGTTGGGCTGCCAAGGGGGGTTAAATGGTGTAAGAGTGAGGGGGTAATTTGTTCAGAGGGGGTAAAAGGATGTAAGAATTGGCCTGCCAAGGGGGGTAAAATGGTGTAAGAGTGAGGGGGTAATTTGTCCAGAGGGGTAAAATGAGCTAAGTATTGGGCTGCCAAGGGGGGTAAAATGGTGTAAGAGTGAGGAGGTAATTTGTTCAGAGGGGGTAAAATGATTTAAGAATTGGCCTGCCAAGGGGGGTAAAATGGTGTAAGAGTGAGGGGGTAATTTGTCCAGAGGGGTAAAATGAGCTAAGTATTGGGCTGCCAAGGGGGGTAAAATGGTGTAAGAGTGAGGAGGTAATTTGTTCAGAGGGGTAAAATGATTTAAGAATTGGCCTGCCAAGGGGGGTAAAATTGTGTAAGAGTGAGGGGGTAATTTGTCCAGAGGGGTAAAACGAGGTAAGAGTTGGGCTGCCCAGGGGGGTAAAATGGTGTAAGAGTGAGGGGGTAATTTGTTCAGAGGGGGTAAAATGAGGTAAGAGTTGGGCTGTCAAGGGGGGTAAAATGGTGTAAGAGTGAGGAGGTAATTTGTCCAGAGGGGTAAAATGAGGTAAGAGTTGGGCTGCCAAGGGGGTAAAATGGTGTAAGTGTGAGGGGGTAATTTGTTCAGAGGGGATAAAATGATGTAAGATTTGGGCTGCCAAGGGGGGTAAAATTGTGTAAGAGTGAGGGGGTAATTTGTTCAGAGGGGGGTAAAATGATGTAAGAATTGGGTTGCCCAGGGGGGTAAAATGGTGTAAGAGTGAGGGGTTAATTTGTTCAGAGGGGTAAAGTGATGTAAGAGTTGGGCTGCCAAGGGGGGTAAAATGTTGTAAGAGTGAGGGGGTAATTTGTTCAGAGGGGTTAAAATGATGTAAGAAATGGCCTGCTAAGTGGGGTAAAATTGTGTAAGAGTGAGGGGGTAATTTGTTCAGGGGGGGTAAAATGATGTAAGAATTGGGTTGCCCAGGGGGGTAAAATGGTGTAAGAGTGAGGGGTTAATTTGTTCAGAGGGGTAAAATGAGGTAAGAGTTGGGCTGCCCAGGGGGGTAAAATGGTGTAAGAGTTAGGGGGTAATTTGTCCGGAGGGGTAAAATGAGGTAAGTATTGGGCTGCCCAGTGGGGTAAAATGGTGTAAGAGTGAGGGGGTAATTTGTCCAGAGGGGTAAAATGAGGTAAGAGTTGGGCTGCCAAGGGGGGTAAAATGGTGTAAGTGTGAGGGGGTAATTTGTTCAGAGGGGATAAAATGATGTAAGAATTGGGCTGCCAAGGGGGGTAAAATTGTGTAAGAGTGATAGGGTAATTTTTCCAGAGGGGGTAAAATGAGGTAAGAGTTGGGCTGCCAAGGGGGGTAAAATGGTGTAAGAGTGAGGGGGTAATTTGTTCAGGGGGGATAAAATGATGTAAGAAATGGCCTGCTAAGTGGGGTAAAATTGTGTAAGAGTGAGGGGGTAATTTGTTCAGAGGGGGGTAAAATGATGTAAGAATTGGGTTGCCCAGGGGGGTAAAATGGTGTAAGAGTGAGGGGTTAATTTGTTCAGAGGGGTAAAATGAGGTAAGAGTTGGGCTGCCCAGGGGGGTAAATTGGTGTAAGAGTTAGGGGGTAATTTGTCCGGAGGGGTAAAATGAGGTAAGTATTGGGCTGCCCAGGGGGATAAAATGGTGTAAGAGTGAGGGGGTAATTTGTTCAGAGGGGGTAAAATGAGGTAAGAGTTGGGCTGTCAAGGGGGGTAAAATGGTGTAAGAGTGAGGGGGTAATTTGTCCAGAGGGGTAAAATGAGGTAAGAGTTGGGCTGCCAAGGGGGGTAAAATGGTGTAAGTGTGAGGGGGTAATTTGTTCAGAGGGGATAAAATGATGTAAGAATTGGGCTGCCAAGGGGGGTAAAATTGTGTAAGAGTGATAGGGTAATTTTTCCAGAGGGGGTAAAATGAGGTAAGAGTTGGGCTGCCAAGGGGGGTAAAATGGTGTAAGTGTTAGGGGGTAATTTGTTCAGAGGGGGTAAAATGATGTAAGAGTTGGGCTGCCAAGTGGGGTAAAACGATGTAAGAGTGAGGGGGTAATTTGTTATGATAGGGCAATTCTAACAATTATTATTTATATATATATAGACCGTCAAGAGTTGGACAAGCATCGATGTTCTGGAGGATAAGGCGACGCAGCTGAGGGTACAGAGGTTGTGGGTTCAAGACTGGCAGTCTTCGGGTTTGGGGGCTAAAAGATTGAGGGGGTTAAATGATGTAAGAGTTGGGCTGCCAAGGGGGGTAAAATGGTGTAAGTGTGAGGGGGTAATTTGTTCAGAGGGGATAAAATGATGTAAGAATTGGGCTGCCAAGGGGGGTAAAACTGTGTAAGAGTGGTGGGGTAATTTGTCCAGAGGGGGTAAAATGAGGTAAGAGTTGAGCTGCCAAGGGGGGTAAAATGGTGTAAGTGTGAGGGGGTAATTTGTTCAGAGGGGATAAAATGATGTAAGATTTGGGCTGCCAAGGGGGGTAAAATTGTGTAAGAATGAGGGGGTAATTTGTCCAGAGGGGGTAAAATGACTGTCCATTACCCCCCTGACTGTCCATTACCCCCCTGACTGAAAGTGCCTTGTAAGAGTGGGCTGCAATGGGCTGCAATGGGAGGAGGGGTAAAATGAGGTAAGAGTTGGGCTGCCAAGGGGGGTAAAATGGTGTAAGAGTGAGGGGGTAATTTGAACAGAGGGGGTAAAATGATGTAAGAAATGGGCAGCCAAGGGGGGTAAAATGGTGTAAGCGTTAGGGGGTAATTTGTCCAGAGGGGGTAAAATGAGGTAAGAGTTGGGCTGTCAAGGGGTGTAAAATGGTGTAAGAGGGAGGGGGTAATTTGTCCAGAGAGGTAAAATGGGGTAAGAGTTGGGCTGCCAAGGGGGGGTAAAATGGTGTAAGAGTGAGAGGGTAATTTGTTCAGGGGGGGGGGGGGTAAAATGATGTAAGAGTTAGGCTGCCAAGGGGGGTAAAATGGTGTAAGAGTGGGGGGGTAATTTGTTGTGATAGGGCAATTCTAACAATTATTATTTATATATATAGACCGTCAAGAGTTGGACAAGCATTGATGGTCTGGAGGATAAGGCGACGCAGCTGAGGGTACAGAGGTTGTGGGTTCAAGACTGGCAGTCTTCAGGTTTGGGGGCTAAAAGATTGAGGGGTTGGGGGGGGGGGTGCCATGATGTAAGAGTTTGAGGGGTTGGGGGGGGGGTGCCCATGCAAGAGTTGGGCTGCCAGGGGGGGGGGTAAAATGATGTAAGAGTGGGGCTGCAATGGGAGGATTTTTTTAGGAAAATGCAGCTCAAAACTCTTACGTCTTTTTGAGCTGCATTGGACTTCCAAGGGGGGTAAAATGGTGTAAGAGTGAGGGGTTAAAAGAAAAATTAACCCCCCATTGTTGCATCTTTTTTGGTCTGCCAAGGGGGTTAAAATGGTGTAAGAGTGAGGGGGTTAAAGACAAATTAGCTCCAACTCTTACATCGTTTTACCACCCTTGGCAGACCAAAAAAGATGAAAGAGTGGGGGGTTAATTCGTCTTTACCCCCTCACTCTTACACCATTTTACCCCCCTTGGAAGCCCAATGCAGCCCAAAAAGACGTAAGAGTTTTGAGCTGCATTTTCCTGAAAAATCCTCCCATTGCAGCCCCACTCTTACTTCATTTTGGGCGGCAAAAGTCAACCCGGGTTGTTTTGCTGATGTATCTTGATGTTCAATTTTCTAATCGTGCTATTCGTTAGTAAAATTACGTTCGTGGTTTTTCTGTTCGTCTTTCAAAGCTCTAAAGATGTCGTTTGACTGTCACTCGAGTTTACGTGGGGGTACATGATGTTCTTGCTAGTCTATTTAAATTATAACTTCAAGCAAA
Source organism: Convolutriloba macropyga (assembly GCF_964194025.1). Lineage (NCBI taxonomy): Eukaryota > Metazoa > Xenacoelomorpha > Acoela > Convolutidae > Convolutriloba > Convolutriloba macropyga. The sequence goes on from NC_134475.1 coordinate 7,171,881, forward strand.
TTATTTCGGTTCATTGGAACGGGTAGGAAGTTTAACAAACTTAATAACTAACTGTCGCTTTGTTCCGATTACTCTCCTCTGACAAACTTCCTCCAAAACTTTTACGCATTTTGCGTGTCTGATCATGTAGTTGCCACACATGAGAAACGGTAATGAAGAACAGGTAAAGGATCATTTTCATTTGTCCCCCCGGAAGGTAATAGCACGTGCGTCGGTGGAGCAAATAATATGCATCCACAAGCTGGGGAGCATAAACGGAAAATATCTCAATTAAAAATAGACATTCGTTGGGGACCAGTTTAGTAACTGTTATTACTTTGTGCGCAACATTTCTTGTGAGCATAAAGAAAACATTTTTTGCTTTTTTTAGTCGCTCGTCATTATGAGTTTGCCATGATACGTCCCAATTTATGGAAAGTCTTAAGTCCTTTATGCTCACAATTTATTTGTAGATTTGGTTCTATCAAGGCGCAGTTGTGATCTTTTCCTCTAAAAATTAGTTCTGCATATTTGTCGTACTCAAGTTTCAATGTGGGAGTCAATTTGTCACAATCAGTGTTTTTGACACAAAATGTTTCGACACGCAAAATTGATTTCAATTTGTCAAATGATTTATCAGCACCTCGAGCATGCATCTACCCTATAGCAACAACTTTTTGGATAAGATTGAAGTGAGTGATTTTATCAGAGAGACTTCTGAGAGAGACTTTTGAGAAATTGGTATACGTGATTTCAAATAGGGGATATCATCGAGCACTTCAAGCGTGTTTTTGAGAAAGAATACTATAATGGATTTGACAGATCTGTTTGACAAAACCGTGCTCTTACTGAGAAAAAATTGCTAAAATGTTCGTAGAGAGCTCTGTAAATAGCTTTTTCAAACACCTTTCTGTTGATAATTAAAAATTTCAAACTTTTGTAGATTTTGATTTGCTTTTTTGTATTTTGGTCATAATATTGCAACAATTATCAAACTATCAGGTATTTTACCCAGTTACCTAATGTTTTATTTAAAAAATTCAAAGACAAAAAATAGATATGACAAAATTGTATGTAATTTTGTTTCAAGACGCTGAAAATTGTCAGCCGGGGATTTTGAATTTTGATATCGTTAACTCAAAAAATTTTTTTGGACTAAAAACTTAGTGAAAAAAATATCTGTGCATAGATGCTGCTTCTGGTAGCTCCAAATTTGATATTTTTGCTGTTGTTTGTTTTTTATTCTTTTGAGATGTACGAAGATTGCATTTTTGTTCCTTGCTTCAATCAGGGTCTCTTGGTACTCAATTTTATCATTTTTGGAAGACTCCGATAGCTAGCTGTCTAGTATCATAACTTGACTATTTGGACAGCTCGTGGATTTTGATTGAAGCATGTTCCAATGACTTTTCAGTTTCTTTGTGAGACTGCAGGTTTAAGGATTTATTCGAGGTGGTAAAGACTGCCCATGCCTATTCTCTCTTGGTGCATTCATCTCAATTGTTAGAGCACAACGATCTAGAAAAAGTTGAGCATTAGGAGTCATTAATATTTTACTTTTTTTCGTTTCTTTTGTTGTTGAGGATTTCCGGACTTAGTCCGTATCGTCTCCATTACAACAATTTCGTGTTGTTTCTTCATCTTTAACCCTTGCATGCGATTTGGCACATGCAGATGTTGGTTGCAGAGAATTTGATTGACAAAATTCCATCAGAGCTCCAAAAGTTGATTTTTCAGACTTGCACGCTGAATCCACAGAGAAGAACTGGAATCAACAGCAGTTTTGTACAAACCAACATGTAATCCCATTCTCACGCCAGGGTGCAAATTCATTAGTAACCAAAATTGATTGGCCGTGAAAATTCTGAAATCAATATGAGATTTACATGAAAGGTTTCCGCTGATGACTGCTCCTAAGTTCCTGGTTACAGTCTTTTACTCCAAAGTTTCAGCTCGAATTCAGCGCCTTGAAAGTCAACCTGGGCACATTTGTCTATTACTAGGATCAGTCTTTTCCATCTCACGCAATTTTCTTCGATCATCTGGGAGTTTTTTGACGGCGTTTTCTATTGACAGTAGTTTAAGATCGTCTGCAGAAAGAAATGGTTCTGCCAAAGCAAGCGCTTCGGTGAGATATTTGACAAAAATGTGTCGAGTGAGTTCCTTCATCATTAGAACAATCTTAAGTTTGAGTACAATTTGAGCCTTTCTCTCCTATGAATTCACAATGGTGACATAAATGACATGTATTATTTTTGGATCTTGTTCGGAGTCTACTGCTTGCCTGACAGATCTCCCTTCAATGAATTCAAGGTCTTTTTGACTGCTTCAAAAGCGCCAGTCGATCTTTCTGAGATCGTTTTAGGGAAATTTGATCTCCGCACGCAATTGGTTGAAATGCTAGATTTTGTTCACTAGGCCTTTTCTATTTAACTGCAGAATCTGTAATGAACCTAGCCAAATAAACTCGGTTAAATTCAATCGTTAAGTTCAGTCCCAATAACATCACTATCACAGAGCAACTCTAAAGTTTTGATTTTAATGTCTTCGCTAATGTAGTGTTCATCAATCAATTTTTCCTTATTTTTGAAGGTTGCATTATCTGCGATAACTCTGATATCTTTGGAAAGTGCAGGAATCATGTATATTTATTTTTTGCTGTTTCGTTTTTTTTCTCGAAACCATTAGCGGAGTTTAGTCTTGCTTTATTTTCACTTGGAACATTCAGAGGTAATGCATGCGGTCGCACGTATAATTTCTTGAACATTCCAAGTCTTCCTAAATCCCCTACATTTGGTTTTACTTCTGTTTCATCTAGCATGGTCTTTACGTTGTTTGTCATTGTTACAAGGTAATTGGCTGTGGATTTATTGGTATCTTCAATGACACATTGATTTCTAAATTTTTTTGATGTATCGATTTGTAATGGTCTTCTCATCTTTTCATCAACTTTTTGTGTATTCTTCTCCACCAGCTTTCTTTGGAGACGGCGGCAGCATATGTCTCGTCAATTTTTTTGTATGTTGTTTTAATAGACTTGTTTTTTAATATTTGTTTTTCAAAAATCTGTAATCTGTTGTTCAATAAACTGTGTGAGTCGCTTGTTCCTGCTCCATGGCTTCTCTCCTACTTCTTGAAACCTTGTGTTCTGATCCAAGAAAAGAGCTTGTCCTCGTGCTGGTTTTTCTGTTGTTTTCTATGAAATGATTACATCCACAGAGTTAAAGGAGGATTACACGGCTAACCAGAAAGCGAAAACTATTAATGGTCAGATATTGAGGTCATGTGGATTCAGGAGTAACTGGGATACGAGTGAAGCAATCATAATGTTTTATGTGCTGTCATTCAGAGTATTAGCTTTTGTTGAAGGGCAAGCGCAGTTTGTGTCATGTGTCGATAACATTCGGAACAAAATTTGGATTCATTTTTAAAAGTATAATCTCAAAGAAAGACGTAATCACAAAAAAATTTTGATTCCCACCAGGAGCTCAATCAGATGGCATTTCACAAAAACTATTTGATAACTTTGTGAAACTTAAACTGAATGTCTACGAAATCACGGAAACAGCTCAAAATAGAGAACTAGGTTTAACCTAAGTATAATTAATTTATGGAACTATTTAAAAAAAGAAGGAGCTCTGCCCCCACAATCAACTCTGTCACCCAAACTTTGAGAAACTGTAAGAACAAATGTCGTTTCCGCATACGCAAGGCTTCAAAACACTGTGACAGAAACTAAATAAACAGACATAGAATAGTGCTGAAAGCTCAATGCTGTAGGTTAAAAAATTAAATCTAACTATATAGTTTTAGGATTCAGTTGGCTCTTTACTATTAAAACTCAACCCCAACCCCCAGCTTGATGACCAGATAACTTATTGCTCCCCGTCATGAAAAACATAAAATAAGAGGGTTCAAATAGGGGCTATAATGAGATAAACACCAGATATCTGTAATCACTAATAAAATCAATAGACAGAGCAATCAATTTAGCTCAATGAAAAATAATCATCAAAACAGGTTGGAAATCAATATTTGAACTAAAAAAAATACAATTTTTCAGAAAGCAATCGAAAATGTTTTTGTTTTAAACATAAGCCAACAATATGAATCTCCAAACGTTTTCCCTATGAGTAGCATCGTCCAGTTTTTGTTCCAATTAACTTAAAGAAAACTTTAATTCACTTAAGAATAAAGGGATCAAAATGTGGTATCTTGAAAGCTACATATTTCCCTAAACTAATTTTGAAAATGTTCGTTTTTTCTATTCCGATAGTTTGTTCTCATTTTCTTTTCATAAATTACCAGAAGTTTTACAATGATTCAGTTGATAACTATCATCATACATTATTTATTCATCACGAGGGCAGATATTTTTTCATCACTATTTTAGAGCACAACGATCTAGAAACAGTTGGGCATTAGAAGTCATTAAAATTTTAATTTTTTCGTTTCTTCTGTTGTTGAGGATTTCCGGACTTAGTCCGTACCGTCTCCATTACAACGATTTCGTGTTGTTTCGTCATCCTTAACACCTGCATTTGATTTGGCACGTTCAAAAGTTGATTGTAGAGAATTTCATTGACAAAATTCCACCAGAGCTCCAAAAGTTGATTTTTCAGACTTGCACGCTGAATCCACAGAGGAGAACTGGAATCAAAAGCAATTTTGTACAAACCAACATGAAATGCCATTCTCACGCCAGTGTGCAAATTTCTTAGTAACCAAAATCGATTGGCCGTGCAAATTCTGAAATCAACATGAGATTTACATGAAAGGTTTCCGCTGATGACTGCTCCTAAGTTCCTGATTACAGTCTTTTACTCCGAAGTTTCAGCTCGGATTCAGCGCCTTGAAAGTCAACCTGGGCACATTTTTCTATTACTAGGATCAGTCTTTTCGATCTCACGCGTTTTTCTTTGATCATCTGGGAGGTTTTTGAAAGCGTTTTCTATTGACAGTAGTTTAAGATTGTCTGCAGAAAGAAATGGTTCTACGAAAGCAAGCGCTTCGGTGAGATATTTGACATGTATTATTTTTGGGGCTTGTTCGAAGTCTACTAATTGCCTGGCAGATCTCTCTTCAATGAATTCAAGGTCTTTTTGACTGCTTCAAAAGCGCCAGTTGATCTTTCTCAGATCGTTTTAGGGAAATTTGATCTCCGCAATTGGTTGAAATGCTATATTTTGTATTGTAATTAATGAGTAAATCTTAATTGCGTGATCTTTATCGATATGGACTGTCTTTTGGTTTATTGGATTTATTGAAAAAAAAACATATGTAGAGGTCAAAATTGTTTAGATGTGATGTATATAATGCACAGTAATACAAAGAGTTTTCGCTACCTGTTCTGACCATGAGATGTTTTTAATTGCACTGATGTTGCCGCCGGGTCGGGTATTCTTGATTTACAGGTTTTTGACTGATCTATAGATATTATAGCCCTGAAGTAAAAATGCAGCTGCAGGGATACTTTGATTTAGCCAAGTTTGGTAAAAATGGAGAATAATATAATTAGAAGTTGAAGTACTGTTGGCAAATTTTGTGGCTTCTCAATGTTCACTAGGCCTTTTCTATCTAACTGCAGAATCTGTAATGAACCTATCCAAACAAACTCGGTTAAATTCAATCGTTAAATTCAGTCCTAATAACATCATTATCACAGAGCAACTCTAGAGTTTTGATTTTAATGTCTTCGCTAATGTAGTGTTCATCAATCAATTTTTCCTTATTTTTGAAGGTTGCATTATCTGCGATAATTCTGATATCTTTGGAAAGTGCAGGCGTCATGTATATTTATAATTTCCTACTTCATTTTTTTCTCGAAACTATTAGTTGGTTTTTCTGTTGTTTTCTAGGAAATGATTTCATCCACAGAGTTAAAGGAATATTACACGGCTAACCAGAAAGCGAAAACTATTGATGGTCACATATTGAGGTTATGTGGATTCAGGATTCAATGGGATACGAGTGAAGCAATCATAATGTTTTATGTGCTGTCATTCAGAGTATTAGCTTTTGTTGAAGGGCAAGCGCAGTTTGTGTCATGTGTCGATAACATTCGGAACAAAATTTGGATTCATTTTTAAATGTATAATCTCAAAGAAAGACGTAATCACAAAAAATTTTGATTCCCACCAGGAGCTCAATCAGATGGCATTTTACAAAAACTATTTGATAATATTTTGTAACTTAAACCGAATGACTACGAAATCACGGAAACAGCTCGTAATAAAGAACTAGGTTTAACCTAAATACAATTAATTTACGGAACTGTTTAAAAAAAGAAGGAGCTCTGCACCCACAATCAACTCTGTCATCAAAATTTTGAGAAACTGTAAGAACAAATGTTGTTACCGCCTACGAAAGACTTCAAAACACTGTGACATAAACTAAATAAACAGACATAGAATAGTGCTGAAAGCCCAGTGCTGTAGGTGAAAAAATTAAATCTAACTAATCCGGTCATACTGTGGAATAGATTGATCAAAGATTTATTTTCTTGTTTTTAACGATAAAGACTATAATATGAAAAAAACAAGTAAATCAATATATATATATATATATATATATATATATATATATATATATATATATTATATATATATATATATATATATATATATATATGTATTTATATTGTTTTAGTATTCGGTTGGCTCTTTACTATTAGAACTCACCCCAACCCCCAGCTTGATGGTCTGATAAATTATAGCTCCACATGATGAAAAACATAAAATAAGGGGGTTCAAATAGGGGGCTATAATGGGATAGACAACAGATATCTGTAATCACTAATAAAATCAATAGACAGAGCAATCAATTTAGCTCAATGAAAGACAATCATCAAAACAGGTTGGAAATCAATATTTGAACTAAAAAAAATACAATTTTTCAGAAAGCAATCGAAAATGTTTTTGTTTTAAACATAAGCCAACAATATGAATCTCCAAACGTTTTCCCTATGATAAAGGGATCAAAATGTGGTATCTTGAAAGCTACATATTTCCCTAAACTAATTTTGAAAATGTTCGTTTTTTCTATTCCGATAGTTTGTTCTCATTTTCTTTTCATAAATTACCAGAAGTTTTACAATGATTCAGTTGATAACTATCATCATACATTATTTATTCATCACGAGGGCAGATATTTTTCATCACTATTTTAGAGCACAACGATCTGGAAATAGTTGGGCATTAGAAGTCATTAAAATTTTAATTTTTTCGTTTATTTTGTTGTTGAGGATTTCCGGACTTAGTCCGTATCGTCTCCATTACAACAATTTCGTGTTGTTTCTTCATCTTTAACACTTGCATGCAATTTGGCACGTGCAGATGTTGGTTGCAGAGAATTTCATTGACAAAATTCCACCAGAGCTCCAAAAGTTGATTTTTTAGACTTGCACGCTGAATCCACCGAGAAGAACTGGAATCAACAGCAATTTTGTACAAACCAACATGAAATGCCATTTTCACGCCAGGGTGCAAATTCATTAGTAACCAAAATTGATTGGCCGTGCAAATTCTGAAATCAACATGAGATTTACATAAAAAGTTTCCGCTGATGACTGCTCCTAAGATCCTGGTTACAGTCTTTTACTCCAAAGTTTCAGCTCGGATTCAGCGCCTTGAAAGTCAACCTGGGCACATTTGTCTATTACTAGGATCAGTCTTTTCCATCTCACGCGTTTTTCTTCGATCATCTGGGAGGTTTTTGAAGGCGTTTTCTATTGACAATAGCTTAAGATCGTCTGCAGAAAGAAATGGTTCTGCGAAAGCAAGCGCTTCGGTGAGGTATTTGACAAAAATGCAAAATAGAAGCGCATCAAAAAAAACCCGCTTACTCCTGCTGACTTCTAGTTTGAGGGATATTCAATGACAATTAACAGCCGGTAGCCACCAACACCAAAATTGGCGAACTTCTTCAAAAGTTACAAAAATCATTGACGAAAGAGCAGAAAAGAAGGGGACCAAAAAAGAGCCATCTGATACAACACTTGGCTTTACGCACTATGTTCACTTGTTCGTACAGTTTTTTGTTTTGAGAAACGGACAAGGAAATTACCAGCAGAAAGCCGATAACACCAAATTCAGCAAGCTTCTTCAAAAAATCAAAGTATGGAACGCTGAAAAACTCATCTAAAACATCCATGTACAAGGCTAAGATTTCAAACTTGCAATCACTTTTATCCTTATCAAAGATTTGATTTAGTGTTGTTTGCAAAAAACTTGATAAAAACAAAATATTGATAGAGACAAAAGTATACACAATTTCTAGGAGCTTGCTAATTTCTTGCAAACAACACAGCTAAGTCAAACAGGTCTGTATTTTTTTCAACAAACTTCTGATCACTGTTTTTTTTAAACGGAGTTTACAGCTGCACACTTCCAGCTGTGGGAGTCTTGTGCAGACATTTTATATGTTTGAAAATCTCTTTCAGGGAGACACTGATGTTTTGAGATGTTAACTCTGGGAAGGCTGGTGGTTTCGCCAACGGTTCCACGTGACTTGGTTTCGTACGATTAAATATCGAAGACATATTTTTTTGATAACCAAAAGTTTTCAATGCTGAGTTCATAGTTTGAATGTTTTCAATACTGAAATTTGGTTTTGTGTAAAGACTGAGTGATAGATTACAATCCACACTTTTCGATGGAGTCCAGAAAAATTTTCAGCACCATTAATTATTAGTTGGATAAGCTTTAAATTTGTTGAGGCTTCTAAGATGTTTGAAAGGGGACTGTGTACCACGCCCTTGCATACGTTTTCTTCACAGCTTCTTTTGTTTTGTTGCCATAAATTTGTCAGTTCTTTCTTGAGTTTTCAGAGAATTTGTCTCCGATAACTGATTGATCTTCGTTGCAAGATATCTTTTCAAGTTTAAATTTTTTTAAATTTTGCTCAAGTTTTGAAGTAAAGGATGCTATTCACTGCGTATCCACGGCAGATTGACAGTGTTTTTTGCGCAATGAAAAAAATTTTTGCAAGACAGACAGAAAATCTTATATTTTTTTGGTAAAACAATTGGGACGGAAAAATTTTGGCAATAGATAGTTGTCTCAATCCATAATTATACTTCAAATTTAGTCAGAGAGCGTTTCAACACAATTTTGTATCAAGACGAAGTAGAAGATTTTGGGCATTGCAGGTCAATAAAATTTTATTTTTGTTGTTACTTTGGATTTTTATTCTTAGTCATTATCGGCTTAGTTAACACAGTGTCTCGTTGTTTCTGCACTTCTTACATCTGTATGCAATTTTTCACGTTCAGATGTTGGTTTTAGAAGACACTTCATTGAAAAATTTCGAATTTACCGGCAGAAATTAAGTTTTTCAAATTTTCAGGCTTGAAAAATAAAAAACTTCAGTGTGCTCCAGCAGTCTACAATTGTGCCTGTTCTGAACACAAATTCATTTTTTCCTCTCTCAGTGCTTTTTTTTGGCAGTTTTAAAGCTTCATGTTGTTGATATCATCTATCCCCTCATGTAAGGTTAGAATAGTCTTCTTCATTAATCAATTTTGCACTAGTTTCAAAAAAATGATGTAGGTGGTAACTTTCTTCCCTGTGATCCATTTCACAACTTTTCTTTGGAAACGCTTGATTTCAAAGATTTTTTTGCAATCCCCTGTTTAAAGCTAATGTTTCAAATTTGCAATCTTTTTATACTTTTCAAAAATTTGCTGTGGTGTTGTTTGCAAACAACTTACAAAATCCTGATAGAGACAAGAGTATACAAATTTTCTAAGAGCTTGCTAACTTAGAATTAAATCAGTGTGCTTTGCACGTCTATTTATTATTGTGCCTGCTCAAAACACCAATTCATTTTGTTCCCTCTGCATGCTTTTCATCGGCAATTTCAACTTCTTGTGTTGTTGACTTTATCAATCCCCTCTTGTAGTGTCAGATTAGTCTTCATCAACGATCTGTGTTGTTGACTTTATCAATCCCCTCTTGTAGTGTCAGATTAGTCTTCATCAACGATCAGTTTCATAAGAGTCTTAATTAATTGATGATACCTTTTAGTAAATAGCTGGCTGTTCTGCGACAAAAAACTTAATTAGAACCGCTACTTTTGCTTATGGTGGCGAGTAAAAGAAGAGACGTTTGAGGGAGCACTGTAGAGAGTTGTAAATAACTTTAAGAGGCTGAAGTCCACAGTTGGAAATTGCGGGCACCTGGCTACCGGGGGCACTAGAAGTTTGCTGTGTTACCGGCTGCTTGAACTTGCGGCTTTAATTTGTTGTAGACAACTTTGGTCCTGACAAGATTGGTAATATAAAGACATTACTTTTTCGGGTTAATTGTATCATACACTTATAATTGTTTGCCAGTTATGAATATTGATGAACTGAAATAATATCAATTTGGTTCCCCATTGGCAACATCTTTCTACTTTTACTTCTGGGTTGTCTTTATTGGCGAAAATGGAGGGTTGCTTCATCGAGAACCCACTTGATGTCAACTGCTCTTTTTTTTCTTGTTTGCTTAGTCTATTGCCAGCACAACAGTTTCGGACGGATCAGAACGAGAAAAACAGGTTCGGATTAGGAAAAATTGTAAGCGTTGATAATTAAAAGCTCAAGCAATTGATTTTTCAGACTTGCAGAATGACAAACACAAGTGTGATTCACGAGGCGATTAACTATTTTGCATGTTCTAAGCACATATTCATATTTGTCCCCTCTCAGTGATTTGCTTTTTTAAAAATTCGTTTTGTCGACAGTTACCATCAATCCGCCAGGCATTGTCAGATGAAATTTCTTCATCAACCAGTTTTACAAGATCCTCAACTAAATGATGTAGGTGGTATATTTGTTCCCAGTATTTATTTTTTTAATTTTTTATTGGTAACGCTCCTTTTTACCTTAGGTCTTTTCTGGTTGGTGACTTACAACTGAAGCTACTGAGAATAACCGGAATCAACAGAAATTATGTTCAAACTAACCTTAAATCCCATGCTCTAAGTAGGGTGCAATTTTCCGCTTAGCATTTACAGAACCCAATTGCCCCCGCAAATTCTGAAATCAAAACGAGATCTCCAAAAAGGGTTCTGCTGATGGTTTCTCCCAAATTCTTGATTGCAGTCTTTTACTCCAAAGCTTCATGTCGGATTCAGCTCCTTGAAAGTCAAACTGGGCACATGTATCTATGGCCAGTCTCATTATATTTTGTCTCACTTGTTGTTTTATTAGATGGAGATCTCCCTGAAAGTACCCGAAGGCATTTCATATTGACAGCAGTTTAAAATCGTCTGCAAAAAATGAATTATTCTGGGAGACCATTGACTAAAATGCAAAAAACGGGATCGAAAGTGAGCCCCTCGATACAACACTCGTCACACCTACATTTTATAAGCACAAAATAATCACTCGTTCGTACTGTCTTTCGTTTTGTGAGATGGTCGAGGTGAACTACCAGCAACCAACCTCCTACACCAATTTAAGCAAAGTTTTTCACACGTTCGAAGTAAGTACAATGAAAAACACTACTGAAAGACTCTTGTAAACAGCTAAAAATTCAAATATGCAATCCTTCTCATCCTTATCAAAGATTTGCCCTGTTGTTTGCAAACAAATTCTCAAGATTTTAATATCTTGGCAAAGACAAGAGTATACACATTTTCTGAGTGCTTGATAACTTTTTCCAGATATGAAACCTGTTTCTATTTTTCAACAAACATCTGATCACTCTTTTTGTGAACTGATGTTGAGGCTGCACACTTCCGGCTGGTGGGAATGTTGCACAAGCGTTTTATATATTAGAGCATTGTATTCAAGGCGGCACTGATGTTTCAAGATGTTTACTCTAGGAACTAGGATAGGACAACGCCAGTGCCACGCGACATGGTTTCGTCCAAAGACGATTAAATATTCGATAAATATTTTTTGAAGAAAGCAAAATTTGTCAGTGCTGATTTCATAAACTCATAGTTTGAATTTTTTCGATACTGAAATCTGGTTTTTTGTAAAGACCCTTACTTTTTGATGAAATCCAGAACAATCGTTAGCACCATTAATCTTTAGTTGGATAAGCATAAAATTTGTTGAGGCCAATAAGATGTTTGAAATGGGACTGTGTACCAAACGCTAGCATATTATTTTTTCATGGCGTCTATTCTTTTGTTCACAAAAATTCGATACGTGAGCTTTCAGACAATATGTTTCATTGGTTGGTCTTCATTGCAGATTATCCTTTTCAGTTTTCAACCTATTCACTCTTTATATGTGATTTGAATTAAAAATTCTATCCACGGCCTGAGAGACCGAAATTGTATTTTTGCGCAATGAATCGCAGTTTTGCAAGACAGACAAATTTGTAGAATTTATCAATTGTGTTCTGAATGATTGCAAAACATTTGGGTTTTAAAATGTTTGACAACAGATAGTAGCTCAGACCACAACCGATTCAGTCCATATTTATTCTTCAAATTTGTGCAGATAATTATACATCAAAGATTGGTGGCCTGACAAATTAGAAGATGCTGGGCATTAGGTGTCATCAAAATTTTCAAAATTGTTTTTGCTTTGGAGTTTTAGTCCTAGTCACTACCGGTTTTGTTAACACAAGTTCTTGCTGTTTTTGTACTTCTTACATCTGTATGCAATTTTCCACGTGCAGATGTTGTTTTCAGAAGAAACTTCATTGGAAAATTTTGAAATCATCTGCAGAACTAAAGTTTTTCAGCCTTGAAAGATGAAAAACTTAATAGTGCTCCAGCATGGCTACAATTGTGCCTCTTCTAAACACAAAATCAATTTTCCCCTCTCAGTGCTGTTCTTTGGCAGTTTTAAGCTTCATGTTGTTGAAATCATCTATCCCCTCAGGTAAGGTTAGAATAGTCTTCTTCATTATTTAATTTTACACTAGTTTCAACAAAATGATGTAGGTGGTATCTTTGTTCCCTGTGATCCATTTCACAACTTTTATTTGCAAACGCTTGATTTTACAGATAAATTCGCAATTCCCTGCAAAAAGCTAAAATTTCAAACTTGCAATTACTCTCATCCTTATCAAAGATTCGCCCTGTTGTTTGCAAAAAAACTCTCAACGTCTTAAGATCTTGGCAGAGACAAGAGTATACACATTTTCTGAGAGCTTTGTAGCTTTTTCCAGATATGAAACCAGTTTGTATTTTTCAATAAACATCTGATCACTCTTTTTGTGAACTGATGTTAAAGCTGCACACTTCCAGCTGGTGGGAATCTTGCACCATCGTTTTATATATTTGAACATTGTATTCAAGGCCGCACTGATGTTTCAAGATTGTTATTTCTAGGAAGTCGGATGAGCCGCCGTCGGTGCCACCCGACATGGTCTCGTCCAAAGAGGATTAAATATTGGATATATATATTTTTTTAAGAAAGCAAAATTTGTCAGTGCTGATTTCATAAATTCCTAGTTTGAATGTTTTTGATACTGAAATCTGTTTTTTTGTAAAGACTGAGTGAAGGATTTAAACCCTTACTTTTTGATGAAATCCAGAACAATCGTTAGCACCATTAATCTTTGGTTGGATAAGCATGGAATTTGTGGAGGTCGCTAGGATGTTTGAAAGGGGACTGTGTACCAAGCAATAGCATACGTTTTCTTCACGGCTTCTTTTGTTTTGTTCACACAAAATTGTTACTTTATTCTTGAGCTTTCAGACATTTTGTCTCCGATATTTGGTTGGTCTTCATTGCAGATTATCGTTTTCAGTTTTCAACGTTTTCGCTCTTTAGCCGTGATTTGAAGTAAAAATTCTATCCACGGCATGAGAGACCGAAATTGTTTTTTTGCGTAATGAAACGCAGTTTTGCAAGACAGACAAAATTTGTAGAATTTTTCAATTGCGTTTTGAATCTTTGCAAAACATTTGGGTTTTAGAATGTTTGACAACAGATAGTAACTCGGTCCATAACCGATGCAATCCTTAACTATTCATCAAACTTGGGCATAGAGTTATACATCACAGATTGGTAGCCCGACAAATTAGAAGATGCTGGGCATTAGGTGTCGTCAAAATTTTAAAATTGATTTTGCTTTGGAGTTTTAGTCCTAGTCACTACCGGTTTTGTTAACACAATGTCTTGTTGTTTTTGTACTTCTTGCATCTGTATGCAGTTTTCCACGTGCAGATGTTGTTTTCAGAAGCAAATTCATTGAAAAGTTTTGAAACTATCCGAAGAACTAAAGTTTTTCAGCCTTGAAAGATGAAAAACTTCATAGTGCTCCAGCATGGCTACAATTGTGCCTCTTCTAAACACAAATTCAATTTTTCCCCTCTCAGTGCTGTTCTTTGGCAGTTCTAAGCTTCATGTTGTTGAAATCATCTATCACCTCAGGTAAGGTTTGAAAAGTCTTCTTCATTAATTAATTTTACACTAGTTTCAACAAATAAATGTAGGTGGTAACTTTGTTCCCTGTGATCCATTTCACAACTTTTATTTGCAAACGCTTGATTTTACAGATAAATTCGCAATTCCCTGCAAAAAGCTAAAATTTCAAACTTGCAATCACTCTCATCCTTATCAAAGATTTGCACTGTTGTTTGCAAAAAACTTCTCAAGATCTTAAGATCTTGGCAGAGACAAGAGTTTACACATTTTCTGAGAGCTTATTAACTTTTTCCAGATATGAAACCAGTTTGTCTTTTTCAAAAAACATTTGATCACTCTTTTTGTGAACTGATGTTGAGGCTGCACACTTCCAGCTGGTGGGAAACTTGCACCATCGTTTCATATATTTGAACATTGTATTCAGGGCGGCACTGATGTTTCAAGATTGTTAACTCTAGGAAGTCGGATGGGCCGCCGTCGGTGCCACTCGACATGGTTTCGTCCAAAGACGATTAAATATTGGATAAATTTTTTTTGAAGAAAGCAAAATTTGTCAGTGCTGATTTCATAAATTCCTAGTTTGAATGTTTTTGATACTGAAATTTGTTTTTTTTGTAAAGACTGAGTGAAGGATTTAAACCCTTACTTTTTGATGAAATCCAGAACAAACGTTAGCATCATTAATCTTTAGTTGGATAAGCATGGAATTTGTTGAGGTCGCTATGATGTTTGAAAGGGGACTGTGTACCAAGCGATAGCATACGTTTTCTTCACGGCTTCTTTTGTTTTGTTCACAGAAAGTCGTTACTTTATTCTTGAGCTTTCAGACAATTTGTCTCCGATATGTGGTTGGTCCTCATTGCAGATTATCTTTTTCAGTTTTCAATCTTTTCACTCTTTATACCTAATTTGAAGTAAAAACTCTATCCACGGCATGAGAGACCGAAATTGTTTTTTTGCGCAATGAAACGCAGTTTTGCGAGAAAGACAAAATTTGTAGAATTTTTCAATTGTGTTTTGAATGTTTGCAAAACTTTCGAATTTAAAATGTTTGACAACAGATAGTAGCTAGGTCCATAACCGATGCACTCCATAACTATTCATCAAACTTGGGCATAGATTTATACATCACAGATTGGTAGCCCGACAAATTAGAAGATGCTGGGCATTAGGTGTCGTCAAAATTTTAAAATTGATTTTGCTTTGAAGTTTTAGTCCTAGCCACTACTGGTTTTGCTAACGCAATGTCTTGTTGTTTTTGTACCTCTTGCATCTGTATGCAATTTTCCACGTGCAGATGTTGTTTTCAGAAGAAAATTCATTGAAAAATTTTGAAACTATCCGAAGAACTAAAGTTTTTCAGCCTTGAAAGATGAAAAACTTCATAGTGCTCCAGCATGGCTACAATTGTGCCTCTTCTAAACACAAATTCAATTTTTCCCCTCTCAGTGCTGTTCTTTGGCAGTTCTAAGCTTCATGTTGTTGAAATCATCTACCACCTCAAGTAAGGTTAGAATAGTCTTCTTCATTAATTAATTTTACACTAGTTTCAACAGATTGATGTAGGTGGTAACTTTGTTCCCTGTGATCCATTTCACAACTTTTGTTTGAAAACGCTTGATTTTACAGATAAATTCGCAATTCCCTGCAAAAAGCTAAAATTTCAAACTTGCAATCACTCTCATCCTTATCAAAGATTTGCCCTGTTGTTTGCAAAAAACTTCTCAAGATCTTAAAATCTTGGCAGAGACAAGAGTTTACACATTTTCTGAGAGCTTATTAACTTTTTCCAGATATGAAACCAGTTTGTCTTTTTCAAAAAACATTTGATCACTCTTTTTGTGAACTTATGTTGAGGCTGCACACTTCCAGCTGGTGGGAATCTTGCACCATCGTTTCATATATTTGAACATTGTATTCAGGGCGGCACTGATGTTTCAAGATTGTTAACTCTAGGAAGTCGGATGGGCCGCCGTCGGTGCCACTCGACATGGTTTCGTCCAAAGACGATTAAATATTGGATAAATTTTTTTTGAAGAAAGCAAAATTTGTCAGTGCTGATTTCATAAATTCCTAGTTTGAATGTTTTTGATACTGAAATTTGTTTTTTTGTAAAGACTGAGTGAAGGATTTAAACCCTTACTTTTTGATGAAATCCAGAACAAACGTTAGCATCATTAATCTTTAGTTGGATAAGCATGGAATTTGTTGAGGTCGCTATGATGTTTGAAAGGGGACTGCGTACCAAGCGATAGCATACGTTTTCTTCACGGCTTCTTTTGTTTTGTTCACAGAAAGTCGTTACTTTATTCTTGAGCTTTCAGACAATTTGTCTCCGATATGTGGTTGGTCCTCATTGCAGATTTTCTTTTTCAGTTTTCAATCTTTTCACTCTTTATACGTAATTTGAAGTAAAAACTCTATCCGCGGCATGAGAGACCGAAAATGTTTTTTTGCGCAATGAAACGCAGTTTTGCGAGAAAGACAAAATTTGTAGAATTTTTCAATTGTGTTTTGAATGTTTGCAAAACATTCGAATTTAAAATGTTTGACAACAGATAGTAGCAAGGTCCATAACCGATGCACTCCAAAACTATTCATCAAACTTGGGCATAGAGTTATACATCACAGATTGGTAGCCCGACAAATTAGAAGATGCTGGGCATTAAGTGTCGTCAAAATTTTAAAATTGATTTTGCTTTGAAGTTTTAGTCCTAGCCACTACTGGTTTTGCTAACACAATGTCTTGTTGTTTTTGTACTTCTTGCATCTGTATGCAATTTTCCACGTGCAGATGTTGTTTTCAGAAGAAAATTCATTGAAAAATTTTGAAACTATCCGAAGAACTAAAGTTTTTCAGCCTTGAAAGATGAAAAACTTCATAGTGCTCCAGCATGGCTACAATTGTGCCTCTTCTAAACACAAATTCAATTTTTCCCCTCTCAGTGCTGTTCTTTGGCAGTTCTAAGCTTCATGTTGTTGAAATCATCTATCACCTCAGGTAAGGTTAGAATAGTCTTCTTCATTAAATAATTTTACACTAGTTTCAACAGATTGATGTAGGTGGTAACTCTGTTCCCTGTAATCCATTTCACAATTTTTATTTGGAAACGCTTGAATTCACAGATGTATTCGTAATTCCCTGCAAAAAGCTAAAATTTCAAACTTGCAATCACTCTCATCCTTATCAAAAATTTGCCCTGTTGTTAGCGAAAAAATTCTCAAGATCTTAAGATCTTGGCAGAGACAAGAGTTTACTCATTTTCTGAGAGCTTTTTAACTTTTTCCAGATATGAAACCAGTTTGTATTTTTCAAAAAACATTTGATTACTCTTTTTGTGAACTGATGTTAAGCTGCACACTTCCAGCTGGTGGGAATCTAGCACCATCGTTTTATATATTTGAATATTGTATTCAGGGCGGCACTGATGTTTCAAGATTGTTAACTCTAGGAAGTCGGATGGGCCGCCGTCGGTGCCACTCGACATGGTTTCGTCCAAAGACGATTAAATATTGGATAAATTTTTTTTGAAGAAAGCAAAATTTGTCAGTGCTGATTTCATAAATTCCTAGTTTGAATGTTTTTGATACTGAAATTTGTTTTTTTGTAAAGACTGAGTGAAGGATTTAAACCCTTACTTTTTGATGAAATCCAGAACAAACGTTAGCATCATTAATCTTTAGTTGGATAAGCATGGAATTTGTTGAGGTCGCTATGATGTTTGAAAGGGGACTGTGTACCAAGCGATAGCATACGTTTTCTTCACGGCTTCTTTTGTTTTGTTCACAGAAAGTCGTTACTTTATTCTTGAGCTTTCAGACAATTTGTCTCCGATATGTGGTTGGTCCTCATTGCAGATTTTCTTTTTCAGTTTTCAATCTTTTCACTCTTTATACGTAATTTGAAGTAAAAACTCTATCCGCGGCATGAGAGACCGAAAATGTTTTTTTGCGCAATGAAACGCAGTTTTGCGAGAAAGACAAAATTTGTAGAATTTTTCAATTGTGTTTTGAATGTTTGCAAAACATTCGAATTTAAAATGTTTGACAACAGATAGTAGCAAGGTCCATAACCGATGCACTCCAAAACTATTCATCAAACTTGGGCATAGAGTTATACATCACAGATTGGTAGCCCGACAAATTAGAAGATGCTGGGCATTAAGTGTCGTCAAAATTTTAAAATTGATTTTGCTTTGAAGTTTTAGTCCTAGCCACTACTGGTTTTGCTAACACAATGTCTTGTTGTTTTTGTACTTCTTGCATCTGTATGCAATTTTCCACGTGCAGATGTTGTTTTCAGAAGAAAATTCATTGAAAAATTTTGAAACTATCCGAAGAACTAAAGTTTTTCAGCCTTGAAAGATGAAAAACTTCATAGTGCTCCAGCATGGCTACAATTGTGCCTCTTCTAAACACAAATTCAATTTTTCCCCTCTCAGTGCTGTTCTTTGGCAGTTCTAAGCTTCATGTTGTTGAAATCATCTATCACCTCAGGTAAGGTTAGAATAGTCTTCTTCATTAAATAATTTTACACTAGTTTCAACAGATTGATGTAGGTGGTAACTCTGTTCCCTGTAATCCATTTCACAATTTTTATTTGGAAACGCTTGAATTCACAGATGTATTCGCAATTCCCTGCAAAAAGCTAAAATTTCAAACTTGCAATCACTCTCATCCTTATCAAAAATTTGCCCTGTTGTTTGCGAAAAAATTCTCAAGATCTTAAGATCTTGGCAGAGACAAGAGTTTACTCATTTTCTGAGAGCTTTTTAACTTTTTCCAGATATGAAACCAGTTTGTATTTTTCAAAAAACATTTGATTACTCTTTTTGTGAACTGATGTTAAGCTGCACACTTCCAGCTGGTGGGAATCTAGCACCATCGTTTTATATATTTGAATATTGTATTCAGGGCGGCACTGATGTTTCAAGATTGTTAACTTTAGGAAGTCGGATGGGCCGCCGTCGGTGCCACCCGACATGGTTTCGTCCAAAGACGATTAAATAGTGGATAAATATTTTTTGACGAAACCAGAATTTGTCACTGCTGATTTCATAAATTCCTAGTTTGAATGTTTTTGATACTGAAATCTGTTTTTTTGTAAAGACTGAGTGAAGGATTTAAACCCTTACTTTTTGATGAAATCCAGAACAATCGTTAGCATCATTAATCTTTAGTTAGATAAGCATGGAAATTTTTGAGGTCGCTAGGATGTTTGAAAGGGGACTGTGTACCAAGCGATAGCATACGTTTTCTTCACGGCTTCTTTTGTTTTGTTCACAGAAAATCCTTGCTTTATTCTTGAGCTTTCAGACAATTTGTCTCCGATATGTGGTTGGTCTTCATTGCAGATTATTTTTTTCAGTTTTCAATCTTTTCACTCTTTATACGTGATTTGAAGTTAAAATTCTATCCACGGCATGAGAGACCAAAAATGTTTTTTTTTTGCGCAATGAAACGCAGTTTTGCAAGACAGACAAAATTTGTAGAATTTTTCAATTGTGTTTTGAATGTTTGCAAAACATTTCGGTTTTAAAATGCTTGACAACAGATAGTAGCTCGGTCCATAACCGATGCAGTCCATAACTATTCATCAAACTTGGGCATAGAGTTATACATCACAGATTGGTAGCCCGACAAATTAGAAGATGCTGGGCATTAGCTGTCGTCAAAATTTTAAAATTGATTTTGCTTTGGAGTTTTAGTCCTAGTCACTACCGGTTTTGTTAACACAATGTCTTGTTGTTTTTGTACTTCTTGCATCTGTATGCAGTTTTCCACGTGCAGATGTTGTTTTCAGAAGAAAATTCATTGAAAAGTTTTGAAACTATCCCAAGAACTAAAGTTTTTCAGCCTTGAAAGATGAAAAACTTCATAGTGCTCCAGCATGGCTACAATTGTGCCTCTTCTAAACACAAATTCAATTTTTCCCCTCTGAGTGCTGTTCTTTGGCAGTTCTAAGCTTCGTGTTGTTGAAATCATCTATCACCTCAGGTAAGGTTAGAATAGTCTTCTTCATTAATTAATTTCACAATAGTTTCAACAAAATGATGTAGGTGGTATCTTTGTTCCTTGTGATCCATTTCACAACTTTTATTTAGAAACGCTTGAATTCACAGATGTATTCGCAATTCCCTGCAAAAAGCTAAAATTTCAAACTTGCAATCACTCTCATTCTTATCAAAGATTTGCCCTGTTTTTGCAAAAAAATTCTCAAGATCTTAAGATCTTGGAAGAGACAAGAGTTTACACATTTTCTGAGAGCTTATTAACTTTTTCCAGATATGAAACCAGTTTGTATTTTTCATCAAACATTTGATCACTCTTTTTGTGAACTGATGTTAAAGCTGCACACTTCCAGCTGGTGGGAATCTTGCACAATCGTTTTATATATTTCAACATTGTGTTCAGGGCGGCACTCATGTTTCAAGATGTTAACTCTAGGAAGTCGGATGGGCCGCCGCCGGTGCCACCCGACATGGTTTAGTCCAAAGTAAAAATTGGATAAATATTTTTTGAAGAATGCAAAATTTGTCAGTGCTGATTTCATAAATTAATAGTTTGAATGTTTTCGGTACTGAAATCTGTTTTTTGTAAAGACTGAGTGAAAAATTTAAAATCTTACTTTTTGATGAAATCCAGAACAATCGTTAGCATCAATAACCATTAGTTGGATAAGCATGAAATTTGTTGAGGCCGCAAAGATGTTTGAAAAGGACTGTGTACCAAGCAATGGCATACGTTTTCTTCTCGGCTTCTTTCGTTTCGTTCACAAAAAGTCGTTACTTTATTCTTGAGCTTTCAGACAATTTGTCTCCGATATGTAGTTGGTCTTCATTGCAGATTATCTTTTTTTTAGTTTTCAACTTTTTCACTCTTTTTACGTGATTTGAAGTAAAAATTCTATCCACGGCATGAGAGACCGAAATTGTTTTTTTTGCGCAATGAAACGCAGTTTTGCAAGACAGACAAAATTTGTAGAATTTTTCAATTGTTTTCTGAATGTTTGCAAAACATTTGGGTTTTAAAAAGTTTGAAAACAGATAGTAGCTCAGTCCACAACCGATTCAGTCCATAATTATCCTTCAAATTTGGGCAGAAAATTATACATCACATTTTTGTAGCAAGACAAATCACAAGATGTTGGGCAGTAGTTGTCATTAAAATTTAAATATTTTCTTTTCGCTGTGGACTTATAGTCTTAGTCTCCATCGGCATCGTTAACAAAATGTAATGTTGTTTCTGCAAATTTTACAATTGCATGCAATTTGTCACGTGCAGATGGTGGTTTCAGGAAAAACTTCATTGATAACATTTCACCTTATTTGCATAAATTGATTTTTTAGACTTGTTGGATAAAAATCAACAGTGGGCTTCGTGAATCTATTTACTATTGTGCCTGTTCTAAACACAATTTTTTTTTGTCCCCTCTCAACGCTTTCTTTCGGCCATTTTAAAACTTCGTGTTGTTGACGTCATCAATTTTCTCATGTAGTGTCAGATTAGTATTCGACATCGATCAATTTCACAAGAGTCTCACATAATCGATGTTGGTGGTACTTTTGTTCCCTGTGGTCCATTTCACAAATTGTCATTGGTAACAATCAATTTCACTGATGTCATACACCAGGATGAAATTTCCTGCGTAGAAATTACAGAACTCCCTTTATTAATTCCTGCAGAGAATAACGGGGGGAACAAACAAAACATTTGCGGTGGGAACTAATGGCGCCTGTGCACGAATCAAAATAATTTATCCGGTGACGCCTATGGGTACCTTTCAGTAAATAGGTGGCTGTTCTGGGACAACAGGTCTTATTAGAACCGCCAGTTTTGGTTATAGTGGCAGGTAACGGAACATGTGTGAGCTAAAAACTCAAGTTTCTCGGTTGTACCCAAAGAGGACTATCAAGGAAGCACTGTAGAGAATTGTAAATACCTTTTGTAGGCTGAACTCAACATTCGGGAGTCACCTGGCTACAAGGATAGTAGAGGTTTGCTGTGATATCGGCCGCTAGAATTTGAGGTTTTTATTTGTTGACAAGTCTGGACCTGATAAGGTTGTTAATAATAAAACATTGCTTTTTCGGCTGATTGTATTGACAGACACAAAATGGTTTGCCACATATGAAGTTTGTTAAACTGCATTATTTCCACTGGCAACACCATCTTTCCTTCCTCACTGGCAACACCTTCCTTTTTCGTTTCGTTTTTTTTTTGCTTGGAGAAATCAAAGGGCTGCTTCATCGAGAATCCGGTTGATGTCAACTACCTTTTATCTTTTTTTGTTTTTTTTTAATCTATTGCCGCCACAAAGATTTCTTACATTGGGAAAAAACAGGTTCGGACTTTGTAGGCGTTGATGACAATTCGTTGTTTTTTTCAATTGATCATTTTCCAAATTTTAACACCGATTCAGTTGTTTTCAGATAAATTTCATGAACAAAAATACACATAAACTCCCAAAATTGATTTTTCAGACTTAGAAAATGACAAACATTAGTATGATTTGAAGGTCGATTAATCATTATTACATGTTCTATGCACAAATTCGTTTTGTTTCCTCTCAGTGCTTTTATTGGCAATATTAAAACTTCGTATTTTCAACAGTCAATAGCCATCATCATTCCCTCACGCAGTGTCAGATAAGTTTTCGTCATCAACAATTTTCACAAGATTCTCAACTAATTGATGTAGGTGGTATGTTTGTTCCCAGTAATCCGTTGCAGAAATCTACATTGGAAACGCTCGATCTCACTTAGGTTGTCAGTGACTTACAGCTGAAGCCACAGAGAAGAATTGGAGTCAGCAGCAGTTTTGCACAAGCCAACATCAACTCCCATTCTCAGACTAGACTGCAAATTCTTGCGTAGCAGTGACAGAACCCGATTCGTCTTGCAAATTCTGAAATCAACATGAGATCTCCAGGAAAGCGTTTTGTTGATGGTTGCTCTAAGTTCTTCATTGCAGCTCTTTACCTTAAAGGTTCAGCTCGGATTCTAGTCCTTCAAAGTCAACTTGGTCACATTAGTCTATGAAGAGCTCCTTTTTGGTTCTGGTCGACTGTAGTTTATTAGGTGTAGATCGTCTTGAAAATTTACGTAGGCAATTCCTATTGACCGCAGTTTAAAATTGTTGTGACCAGGTTGACCAAAACCGTAGGATTTTTCAGTAGGATTTTTCAAAAATGTTTTTGCGAAAAGAAACAATTTGGGGAGATCATTGACGAAATTGCAGAAACAAAGGGGAACAAAAAGAGAACCCTGTGATACAACATTCGTCATACCTACACTTTCCGAGCACATGACCTCCACTCGTTTGTACTGCCTTCCGTTATGTGAGATGGTGAACGATAAATGCTAGCAGGCATCCACCTATCTCAAATTTAGCAACCTTCTTGGAAACTCGGAGTAAAGAACGCTGAAAATCGTTTCGGGAAAAACCGTGTGAACAGCTACATCATCAAATTTGCAAACACTCAAACATTTGCTCTCCAGTTGCCTGCAACAAAATTCACAAAATCTTGGCGGGAACTGTTGTTTCAGAAGTCTGGTGGGACGCCGCCGGTGCCATGCAAAATGGTTTTTGTCCAAAGTCAATAAAACCTTGGAAGAAATTTTTCGAGAAAATGAAATTTGTCAATGCTGAGTTCATAGTTTTGAATGTTTTCGATGCTGAAATCTGTTTATCTGTAAAGACTGAGTGAAAGATTTGAATCAAAACTTCTTGATGAGATCCGGAACAATTTATAGCACCACTAATCATTAGTTGGATAAGCATGAAATTTGTTGAGGCTTCTAAGATGTTTGAACAGGAGACTGTGTACCACGCGCTTGCATACGTTTTCTTCAGAGCTTCTTTTGTTTTGTTCACAGAAATTTGTCAGTTCTTTCTTGAGTTTTCAGTAAATTTGTCTCCGATAACTGGTTTGTCTTTGTTGCAGATTATCTCTCTCGGTTTTGGAAGTTTATCACTTTATCACAAAATTTGAAGTAAAGGATGCTATCCACAGAATGAGAGACCAAAGAATATTTTTTTGCAATGAAATCATTCTCAACAATACAGACAAAAACATCGTAGGAAATTTCAGTGGTGTTTTGAATGTTTGCAAAAACATTGGGTTCGAAAATTTTTTACAATACATAATTGCTCAGTTCATAACCGATTCAGTCCACGACAATCCTTGGTTTTTAGGTAATCGTGCACCTTTTTGACACCTCTATCAATCGGAAATTTGCGTACATTTTTTGCATATCATTTTGCAGAAGCCTCAGCATCACAAAGGTTCTCAAATTCCGTTTTAGTCTCGCGTATTTCACGAAAAAATTTGTCAACGTCTGCGAGGAAGTGCACCTCATTAAATTGTCCCACATAGGGTGTTTAGGTCCCAGCGATAAGACGTCAAGCAAAAATTTTGGAAATTTACTGCCATTCGTTATCACAACATTACTATGGGAGCCATTCCGCGGCGGTTCACTGATCTCTTTGACAATTAATCAGATTTGCAATTTATTCTATTTCAAATTGCGGAGTGATTCTTTATTTTTTTCTCGCCTAATCCTGCTAACAACGGATGACATCAATTGTGGTCTCATTTTTTTCCTGATTTTAATCCCATTTGTTTCAAAATTTCCCATGAAATTTTTACGGCTCTTTTCTTCACAGCTTATTTCTTATTTCAGAAGTTTTATTTGAAAACTGCTCACGGCTTGTTCAGAAAAAAATTTTCAACGCTTGTTCCGAAAATTTTTTAAGAGCACAAATGCATTGTTTTAAAAACTCAAGTCGGTAACTACAGCTAGTGACCGTATTTAGGGTCTTCAAGTATTCAAGATAGAGTTTGTAACAGATTGATTTTTTTCAAAATATACCTGATCTACGTTTTTGGCAGCAGCAAGCGCATACCTCATAAAAGCTCATGGACAGGGTGCAAGGCAACCAGATTGTTCAAGAACTCCTCCTCTGTCTGAGTCTGTTGGGCCCTCCTTGCCTTGACTCCAGCATTCCTCTGCTTTTTGCCCAAGTTCCTGCCTTTTCCTTTCCTGAGCAGCCCTCTCAAATTAAATTCATGGCGTAATACTGTCTCCAGGGCCTTCCTGAAGCGTAAGACGTTCTCCCCAAAACAGTTTCCTGCCGAAGCTCCCAAGACTTTTTTGACGCGCCTTTCTTTTCTTCCTCAAAATTAGATGCTTCGTTACGCTTAGTACCAGTACCTCGGACTTCAGGATCTCCTAAAAAATATCTACTGAGGCTAGCCGTCAACAGAAAAACAGTCGCACTGAAACGGTCTCTGTTCGTTCTCAGGAACATTATCTGCTCCAGCACGCTGCAGGGTTGTTTGTTGTTTGACTTGTGACTTGAGATTGTGTTGATTATCAGATTGTGTCAAACCTCCATGTCTTTTTTCCTGCCCGTATGACGTTTTTGGAAGAGATTTTTATTTGTTTTTGAACTATTTTTTTAGAGGTTCCGCTAAAAGAGAATCCGGGAAGCAACGTCACATTCCAAAAAAACAGTTTTTTGCTGGACGAACGGAGGACATTTACAGCGTGGTGCAGCGAGCTTGCAGCCAAAATATGTTGAATCTCGTTGAATTTATAAAAATCATACCTGCTTAAGCGCTAGAACAGTAAAATTTCTCAAAGTATTCGGCAGTTAGCCTTTCCTTAGCCTCTTTGACACTGTAAATAATGGAGAAGAAAATAGTTTGTCAGCTTGAAAATAATTCTGATATTTAAAACAAACGTTTTCGAACTTTACCTTCATCCTCAGGTTAAAATTCTTTCACAAATTGTTAAAGGCTAAACTGAATATGTCAAAAATGAAAGGATAAATTTTGAAAGTTTAATGTCTGTATGCGGGACAAAAAGTGTGCTCAGAAATATTTAAACGTGTGAAAATGATTCTTCTCTGATGTATGTATGAATTACAATTTCCCTTTTTGAAACCTTAGGATCGCTGACGCAAAATTTTTTGCATTGACTCTTCTTTTGTTTGCTGAACTTTTTCAAAAACCACTTTGATAACATTGTGCAGAAATCTTGGAAAAGAAATGAACCAATAATTCATTCAAAGTGTGGGATAAATATAAAAAAAACTTGCGCGTTGTTCTTATTTACATTCAAAAATTATCGGAAAACGTTTGCATTTTGAGGCTTTTTAATCATTCACAGGGGCAAAAATGTTATTGTGGGCATATCAGAAAATTGGATCTCAGTAGGCTAAGAAGGTCTTTATGAAATG
Source organism: Convolutriloba macropyga (assembly GCF_964194025.1). Taxonomy (NCBI): domain Eukaryota; kingdom Metazoa; phylum Xenacoelomorpha; order Acoela; family Convolutidae; genus Convolutriloba; species Convolutriloba macropyga. The sequence continues at coordinate 7,198,426 of NC_134475.1, forward strand.
TAGATCTCAATACTTATGATCTATTTAGATGTGACAGAACTGCAACCAAATCTGTCACAAATGTGGTCTGTGTAATGCTCTATCTTTTTTCCTTGAAACTCGCGCTTAAGTAACGTAAATTTTTAAACCGGTTTCATCAGTCAAAATACGGCCAATTTTTCAAGCAATTTCAGTTTACAGTGCTCTCCATTATAACGTACAACGCCCTCTGAGCTTTATCGGTTTGACTTTCCTGAGCAATTAAAGATTAATATAGGCAATTCATCATGCAAATATGCTCTCATTACTCTATTGTGTGACAAAAACATAGATTACATTAAAATTGCGAAAGCAAGAATTTGGACTCTGTAGTTTTACTCTATGGTTTTACAATGGCTAATCCATACAAACCTAGGCCCTTGTGTAGTACACTGAAAACTCGTATTGATTAGAATTTTACAGAGAACTTCTTTGAAATTAAAAGCTTTGTTTTTGAGAGCCTTTTCAAAATAGACTTCGTAGAAAAATTTTATAATTTTGTTTTAATAGGTTGAATTTGAATGCGAACGAACAAACACTTAGTAGCCATGTGCAAAACTGATAACAGATTGAACGATTCCAAGACTGTAGTTGCAGGAACAGCTGTAGTAAATGAAATCAAACCAAGTTATGTGCTAGCATAGACAATCACCTTGATTTTCAAACACTTGTGAAAAAAATCAAAAATATCGCTAGTATCAAAAGCCTTCAAAGTGTACAGCATCATTTTCCTACTACAATTTTACCCATGATCTTCCACGCTTTTGTCATTGGTCATTGAGAGTATTCTCCTTTATGTCTCTTCAATTGAGTTCGCCTTTGCTGCTTTCTCTTGAGAAAGGTTGAATTGGGCGTTGAAGACGGTAGTTTTTCGCTCTAGTACGAAGTCGACAAATGATTTAAGAATCCGTAAAAATGTAACTAATCTGCATCAGGCAGTTTGAGTTAAAACCTTCATTGTACTTCCCTCCATTACTAAAGAAATATGAAGAGAGCATTTCAAAACCAGCTTACTTTACCGACGGCCTCTTATAGGATGAACATGCGCACTAACTGAAGTCCTTTGAAAAAATATTTTTTAGCCCTTCACCTTCAACAAGCGAGCACATGGCGTGACTTTCGCTTCATATAACAGGTTCCCAGTTAAACTCAAAAAAACTATTTATATGCCTGCCTAAATTATTTACACGTATATCCCTAGACAATATTATAGTGTTTCCCCTCTCTCTATTGGCACGTGCTCTATAACTGGGGGCGCACAAATTAATGGGGGTTATATAGGGAAAAATGCAGATTGTCTTCATTCCAATTGACTACAGGGGAGAAATCAACAACAATTAAAACTAATATGCATTATGCTAGTTTTAATTTTTTTATTTAAATTTTACAAGAACATTTTCTTATGCAACAAACCCCAGACTATTTCAAGCATTGTTCATGACCATTACTTTAGAAGCATGTTCAGAAGCGATCATATGGCGTTTCACACCAAGTTCTTCTTTGCTATCAAGCTATCACACACACAACCACCAAAACCAAGGCAGAAGCTCGACTTTGGAGCCTTTGTATATAAGAAAGCTAATTTGAACAAGATAAACGAGTTTATTGCTCAGCATCCTTTTCTTCTTTACTGTCTGAGCAATGTAGACTTGATGTTAGATCTTTGGTACCAATGGCTTTATGAAATCCTCCAAGATTTCTTACCTATCATCACTAAACACAGATCTGAACTCGCGCCCTGCGTCAATCGTGGATCGTCTCACCTTATCAAAAAATTGAATATCCTTCAACTAAAGCCGCAACGGAAACCAACGCCCACAACTAAACTCAAAATCGAGCATGTGCAAACGAATCTTACTCTAGCACTTCAACACGACCAACAGGAGCATGAACTTCGACTCCTCCAAGATGGCAAGTTTACTGACATACAACGTTATTTCAAGTCTGTCGCCAAGTCAATTTCTGTGCCCGCCAAAATCTTCCTGAATCACCGATCAGCTACTACTGACGTTGCTAAAGCCGACCTGTTTAACGACTACTTCCAGTCAATGTTCACACAGATGCCTTACAGAGTCAAAACAGAAAACAAGAACGTTGTAATTCAATTCAGCCGCGTCTACTTCACCACCGACGAAGTCCAGAGCTCACTGCTGCAACTTGTAAACAAAGCCAAAGGACCAGACAGGATAGGGAAAGCGCTCTTAAAAAACCTGCACAAGTGGTTGCCAAAATCGTTTTGTCTACTCTTCAATTTGATAGCTTGCAAAGCCCATTTCCCAACCAAATGGAAAGTAGCTGAAATTGTACCAATCTATAAAGATGATGACAAACAGGACGCCTCTAACTATAGACCAATCAGTTTTCTGTCTGCAGTGTCAAAATTGCTATAAACGCTCATCTTCAACAAACTGATTCCAGTAGTCTATCCAACCTTAAATCCCGCACAGCATGGTTTTCGGCCTAAACGATCGACCACAACAAATCTAAGAGAGTACTTGCATGAGATCTTCAGCTGCCCGGACTCCAACCCTTCTTACCTCACGACCTTTTATATTGATGTCCAGAAGGCATTCGACAAAGTCTCTCACGATCTACTTTTAGACAAACTATCGGCGCTTGGCATCGGAGGAAACTCCCTAAGTCTGCTTCGAAGCTATCTGTCAAATCGGAAACAGACAGTGCGAATAAATAGTACAACCTCAAAAGAACTTGATGTCTTTAGCGGCGTCCCCCAAGGTTCCATACTAGGCCCGCTGTTCTTCCTAGTCTTCATAAACGATTTGCCGTCATGTGTTATGTCAAAGGCTTTTGGCTATGCGGATGATTTCAAAATTATAGGGACCAACCCTGTGACGCTCAACATAGATGTCAGAAAACTGTGGAGGTGGTGCGATGATAATATGATGTCAATGAACCTCAAGAAAAGCAAGCTGCTGTGTATTAAAGGCTCTGCCCGATTATCTCTGCCCAATTATACCTTCGAAGCCACTCAATCGATTAAAGATTTGGGCCTCTTTGTTACTGGGAGCCTTTGTATATAAGAAAGATAATTTGAACAAGATAAACGAGTTTATTGCTCAGCTTCCTTTTCTTCCTTACTGTCTGAGCAATGTAGACTTGATGTTAGATCTTTGGTACCAATGGCTTTATGAAATCCTCCAAGATTTCTTACCTATCATCACTAAACACAGATCTGAACTCGCGCCCTGCGTCAATCATGGATCGTCTCACCTTATCAAAAAAATGAAAACCCTTCAACTAAAGCAGCAACGGAAACCAACGCCCACAACTAAACTCAAAATCGAGCATGTGCAAACGAATCTTGCTCTAGCACTTCAACACGACCAACAGGAGCATGAACTTCGACTCTTCCAAGATGGCAAGTTTACTGACATACAACGTTATTTCAAGTCTGTTACCAAGTCAATTTCTGTGCCCGCCGAAATCTTCCTGAATCACCAATCAACTACTACTGACGTTGCTAAAGCCGACCTGTTTAACGACTACTTCCTGTCAGTGTTCACACAGATGCCTTACAGAGTCAAAACAGAAAACAAGAACGTTGTAATTCAATTGAGCCGCGTCTACTTCACCACCGACGAAGTTCAGAGCTCACTGCTGCAACTTGTAAACAAAGCCAAAGGACCAGACAGGATAGGGAAAGCGCTCTTAAAAAACCTGCACAAGTGGTTGCCAAAATCGCTTTGTCTACTCTTCAATTTGATAGCTTGCAAAGCCCGTTTCCCAACCAAATGGAAAGTAGCTGAAATTGTACCAATCTATAAAGATGGTGACAAACAGGACGCCTCTAACTATAGACCAATCAGCCTTCTGTCTGCAGTGTCAAAATTGCTAGAAACGCTCATCTTCAACAAACTGATTCCAGTAGTCTATCCAACCTTAAATCCCGCACAGCATGGTTTTCGGCCTAAACGATCGACAACAACAAATCTAAGAGAGTACTTGCATGGGATCTTCAGCTGCCCGGACTCCAACCCTTCCTACCTCAAGACCTTTTATATCGATGTCCAGAAGGCATTCGACAAAGTCTCTCATGATCTACTTTTAGACAAACTATCGGCGCTTGGCATCGGAGGAAACTCCCTAAGTCTGCTTCGAAGCTATCTGTCAAATCGGAAACAGACAGTGCGAATAAATAGTACACCCTCAAAAGAACTTGATGTCTTTAGCGGCGTCCCCCAAGGTTCCATACTAGGCCCGCTGTTCTTCCTAGTCTTCATAAACGATTTGCCGTCCTGTGTTATGTCAAAGGCTTTTGGCTATGCGGATGATTACAAAATTATAGGGACCAACCCTGTGACGCTCAACATAGATGTCAGAAAACTGTGGAGGTGGTGCGAAGATAATATGATGTCAATGAACCTCACGAAAAGCAAGCTGCTGTGTATTAAATGCTCTGCCCGATTATCTCTGCCCAATTATACCTTCGAAGCCACTCAATCGATTAAATATTTGGGCCTCTTTGGTACTGACTCTTTAAACTGGACACTACACGCGAAGAAAAGAACCGAAAAAGCTTTGAATGCATTCTTTCTGCTGAAACGAAACCTTTGCAAGGCAAAGTTTGCAACCAGGAAAAATGCATATGTTTGCTACGTCGTGCCAAACGTCGGCGATTTAACTTTACTTGAAAGTGTTCAACGAAAAGCAATGTCCTGGATATTCAAGACCAGCAACAGCGTCCTCTCATACAAGGAAAAACTTCAGAAAATCAACATCTTGCCACTGTCTCTATATGAAGAACTTCATGTCGTGTTATTATTTGCAAAAATGTTATCGGGGAAAGTTGATATAGACTGGCAAAGCCATGTCACTCTCGCTGAGGTGGGAACCCGGAGAGCCCAAGTCACTAGAAATTTTATCTGTAAGCAAATGCGGTTGCAGAAGAGTGAGTCAGATTTTTGGTACCGAGCCTGTCACCTTGCAAATCTGTGCAATGATTATTTCACATTTGATATCCTCCTTGATCGAGAGCACAAAAGCAAACTCCTGGAACTCTACAATCGGTTCTTCATATCCCGCTACAACGAATCAGGCCCTTGCACTTGGCGTCTCTTGTGTGGCTGCAATAACTGTAGAGACTTGAAGAAACTTATCTTTACGTAAATAACAATAAATTTTGAACAACTCAATAACCGGGTTTTATTCGAACCCGTGGATTACTTTATCCTAAATCCTTTGTTATTATATTATTATTATTTGTTAAATGTTCTATGCTGTAAACACATGTAGTTATCTTCCTAGATTCCGAAAAATTCTTTAGAGTAAAAGTTACATTGCTGTAAGCGAGAGCAACTTTATTCTGTCTGCGTTAATTTTAGTGCCGATGTAGAGCAGGCTTATGGTTTTGGTTGGCGAAGGATTTGAGGTGGAAGGTGTGAGCAAATGTCAGAGTGAAGATTATCCTGTTTTCACGTATCGACCTTCATGGGAAGAGTTTCAAGACTTCCAGGCATGCATTCGGCGCGTGGAGGCCATGGGAGCGCACAAGACAGGACTATGTAAAGTATGTAAGTCCTTATGTTAAATTTATTGTCATTGATTGTTGTCTGCTAATAGATTTATTGGATCTTTTCCGTTTGTGCCCCCCCCCCCAGTACGTTATGCTCCCCCCCCCCCCGTTACAGAGCACGTGCCATTACATAGTAAATCATTATGTGAAAATATGGCACGTGCGTCTGGGGGGTGCAAATAATATGCGCCCACTAAGCTGGGGGGGCACAAACGGAAAAGATCCGATTTATTTATAACTTTAAGTAGCTACTGTTAACAGTAAGTTGAACTCATTTCATCCATTCGAAAAAAAAATTAATTGATACAGGTTATCAGTTAGAAGTTCATTGTTGACGAATTGGAAATTGGGAAATCAAGGGGAAAGGGTTAAAAGGAAAAAAATCAATGTTGGAAAATAGATGATTGTTTAATTGCCCTCTAACAAAATCATTGTTAACATGTGTCTTTTTATTGCAATATTTTCGCTTGGTGCTTTTCCCCTTTCATCGATACAGTGTAATCAGAAACTTGATAACCCAACTTTCTGAAAATCAAAAAAATGACAAACAGAAAATACCGTCGAAACCGTTTATGTTCTATGAGTGATAAACATGGAAACATTGACGTCAATGATCATGAGGACCGATACATAATTTCTTATCAACACATTCAGAGACGCAATCGGCTCATCAAGAACAACTGATGATCAAATGACAAGTCAAACTAGTAGCTCAAAAATGCGGAGTCGAACGAACTATCTTCGACATAGCAGAAAGGTTATTAGCAGCATCGAACAATGCATTGAACTTAGCTGACATAAATAACGCTCAAGCTAAACTGAAAAATGTGCTTACACTGTAAAGATGAGACACAAAATTTACCGAAAAAGTGCTCAAATGTGACCATCATAATAATCAATCATGATATTTGCTCTCATAGTGCAGGATAATTGTAAGTTTTTGATGTATTGCATCGGAACACTGGCCTGGTCTCATGTGGCAAAAGTTCTTCTAATAGCAAAAGCTAAAATGAATCTTGTTTTATGTACAACGACTCATTTTAAGTACATCCCTGCCATATTTGACAACGACCCATCTACACATCTTCGGATAATGGAACCCGAACTCGATAAAAACAGACGAAAACTACGAAACAGCGAATTATCGATGAAATTTTGGTCGAAGTTTAGAAACGACATTTAAGAGTCTAACCTGTTGAAGTAAACAGGAACAATATGCCTCTAAACAAAACTTTTTTACCCAAATCTAGTTCTATATGTCCAAAATAACGTGATTTTCTGTTGTAACGTTATTCAACCACATAAACTTTGATGACTCTAATTAGGTGAAGCGAAATGCTACTCATATAGTTTTTTTTTATTTTTTTAACTTTAAAAAAAATAAATAAAAAAAGGGCCGTGTACACCATCCGGCATCGATGGATGTAGGTCGAAAAATAGGGTATGATGAGTAGCACTTAGTAGCCGGATGCTGCACTCCAAGCTGTTCCCCTCCATACAGTGTAAAGACGGCCCAGTCACAAAAATAAATAACAAGTGGAGAGGAAAGCACCTATATATATATAGCACACATAGGGAACTAGAATGGAAGGATTAAAATAAAAATGGATCATCAAGGAATAAGCAAATGAATAAAGATAGGCAGTCAAACACTCAGGGCAGCCTTCCCTCCTCCACGACGGCGCTAATCGAAGTCTCACTGAGAACACGAGGCTTGAGGGCACGACATCCCCTCAAGCAGAGAACACAGCTCCTCAGAAGTGCGAAGCTGATTTTCGTTCGGATGTAGCTTATAGTGTCGGCGTACGGCTCTCCGCGTTTTTCGCTGATCTTGGTTGCGAGTTGTTTCATAACGCGCGATGCTGATGGACCTGGACCACCCGAACAAGCAAAAACCAGTGCATTGAAGCTGCTGTGTTCGGTTTCGCGGATTCGCTCTTCGTACTTATTTCGCTTGATGCTCTCGTGATATTTGTATGCATCTTTTATGGTCTTAGGGCAGCTCTTCGCATGAGGGTTGAAAATCTTCACATCGGAGAAAGTGCGATTAAAGCGGGAGCCCCACAGACCGTTTGCCTTGATGTCCAGTCGAGCGTCATCATCATCAGTGGTGGTGGAATTACTCGAGAAAATTTCTCCATCGAGCGACTGAAGTTTTGGCTCTATCTGTACATCGTGGCAAACGTCATCCATCAGGTTTGCAAACACATCTCTAATTTCGTTGTGTCGTAGGTGCGTATAACCGCCTTTGGCGCAATGGAGGGCATGGGTGAGGCTGAATTCTTTCCCGCATGGGCATATGGCTGGCGTGTTCTTCGCTTCCCAGGTGTAGCGAAGTGCTATTCCATCACGGAACTCAGTCTTCGTGAGGTCAAAACCATGTTTTGACAACGGAAGCGCGTTAAGCCAGCTTGATGCTCCTTTCTCCGAGGCCAGCTGGATGGTATACTTCATTTCTGGTAGATTGTTTTCGATTCTGGATTTTTTCGAGATGAGTTCACGTTGATTGTCTGCTTTCTGTCTGAGACTGATCTTGGTTTGTTCTACTTCACATTGTTGAATATTATTGAATGAAGCCAATGGTCTTGAGAGTTCAACTGATTGCTCAAGATTTTTGTGAAGATCTTGTGGGAGGGCGATGTTAAGCCCACCCATTCTGAGAGGGAGAGAATAAAGTTCTCTTTCCTCTTGGATTACTTCTTTGCCGACGATGTTCGGTATGACTCGGCCAAGCCGCTCCTCCACCTTGTCCAGAACCCCGTCCATGGAAGGTGTAGTACGCGAAAGGAAGCTCAACTTCTGTTGAACCCCCTTCGTCAAACATGCATAGGCATTCTGGGGAGAGGTGAGAGCAAATTGACCAAGTCTGTCTAAACTTTTTGTGTATTTATTTTCTGCATCTTTCAGGAAATTTTTACTGGCCTCAGAGCTTCCGATAACTGATCCCAGGACTCGAGCGCCCTGCGTGATTTCCACATTTGTGCCTGCAAACAGAGTTGACGCTTGGCGCTCGCCTCCTGGCTTAATTATCAACTGACACTTCGGAGGATTGACAAGATATCCATACTTAGGACCGAGCTCAGTGAGCTTGTCGAAGAGTGCCCTGATATCTTCTAACTTATCGACGACGCTACCATCATCAGCATACCATAGGCGCCTTCATATAGTTAAAAACATTTAAAGGCTGTTTAAAAATCATTTGAAAATACCTACCTGAAAGTATCATTTGCGATTTGAAACTATTGAACAATTGTTGTCGAAATCTAGCTTGCGCATCCTTAAACACTTCAAGTTTTGACAGTAGAATTGTTAGAACGTACTCACGTAAAAGATAAATTAATCGCCTTTTTTAAAATTAACTTTTCATCTTTTTGAAATCACTTGGTAAGCACTGTTTTTTCATACCAGTATCACAGGCCGCTGAGGCCGGAAATCAATACAGCGTGCTTCAGTTTTATCGCGCCTAAATTTTTCCTCCAAATGATGAAAAAGCACTAATTATAGTAAAACTTGATCGCAGTGGTTGTGTCCATAGGCGCCTTCTTGCAGCTGAAACGTCAGGGACGTCACATAATTTCAGCTCATTGTGCTGTAGGTATACCAAGCTGCATACACACACTAGCTATGTTATGCCTATACTCGCCTATGCCTCGCAAGCGTGGATGCTTTGTCGTAAAAACCGTTGACCGAAGTTGAACGTGTGCAAGAAATTACATCCAAGTGGATACTTGGCTGCCCAATGCCCTGCAAAAAAAAGACTCGAAAATCTCGGGGTGTTATCTTTGTGTGTATGGTTCGAGATGCACCAAATCTTGTATTTGTTAGCTTTGCAAAACGGAAGTTTTGATGTCAACTTGAACTAATTAATAAGCTTCACCTGCAACACGACCAGACAATGTAACAGAATTGAACTCTACGTAACGAAAGCTCGATTTTCTAAATCGTTAGACACCTTTTTCTTACGAATGAAGATACTGCTCAACAACCTACTGAAGGCATACAAACATTGCG